>NC_056729.1:707626702-707881702 GCF_019279795.1 Protopterus annectens
TTATGTCCTACAATCTTAGCACATTTGCCATTTTTAATATTTTTTTTCGGGACACAACTGCCCATAGAGGGACTGCCCCTCGCAAAGTGGGACAGGTGGTAACCTTAGTCGCTACCCCTATGTCAGTGCGGCGCGCTGACATGCTGCGGTACACCTTCTCTGAGTATAACCACTGACGGTGTATTGCGGGACAAATGCGGTCTCATGCGTATCCTTTGCTCCTTGGACGGGTACACTTAAGCCTTCGTGGGTTGTATTTGCTTCTCCGTTTAGTTGGGACACGTACTATGTTGCATACTCTACGTGCGTTTCATTCTGCACGGGCCCTGGCTGCTGCCATTATTATTATGGGCGGACCGTGGCAGTCAGCACATTAGGTTGCTCACCGCATGCCGGCTTAGACACGCCTCCAGATGCATCCTACTTGGGCTCGCTCACGTACACTACGCACGTGTCTGTGGTTGCGGCGCACTCTCATTAATATGTATATGGTGCTACTACGCCGGCTATTCACTGCACCGCCGGCGCAGCCCTTACGCCGGCCTTGCACCGAGCTTCATGAATCCCGGGGAATGTCTTTTGGTAATGAAGGCCAAAATACCAATTTTCTCACTTTTCTCTTAGTGGATGTGGAACCTAGGTGACCACGATGTAAAATCTGGATATATTCTTGTTGTAAGGAAGCAAGAACAACAATTTTAGGACCTTTGAAAATAATGCCATCTTCTATCAACAATTCATCCTTGTAGGGAAAATATGTTTTCACTTCAGGTGGTGCACTAGATTACTTTGACGGTCATCCAACATTAATGTAGTGATTGAGCTTCTGCAAAATTGTATCAGTCATTGTGTGATCTCTTAACTCAATAAGTCTAGTTGTTGAAAAATTATGCACTGTCATTACGTCAAAGTCAAAATTCTCTGCATCAAGCTGTTCCATCATATTTCTGGGCAATCTGGATAAGGTATCAGCCAGATAAAGCAAATTGCCATTCGTATAGACCATTTTGAAATTGTACTTTTGCAATCTGAGCATCATTCTTTGTACTCTCGCTGGAGCAGAATGCATAGGCTTATTTAGAATAGTAACTAGAGGTTGGTGGTCAGTTTCAATCTGAATAGCTTGACCAAAAATATAATCATGAAACTTGGAACATGCAAATACAATTGCTAAAAGTTTCTTCTCAATTTGAACATACTGCATCTCAGTTTGGGTAAGTTTTCTAAATGCACAGGCTTACTGGTCTGCTCTCTTGAAGTATAACTGCACCAAGACTAAATTTGAAAGTATCACAGGAAAGAGTGACTGGTTTGTTCACATTATAGTATCTAAAATGTGGATGGGGTAGCAATTTTCTGCTTAAGGTCTTCAAATGCCTTCTGGTGTTGTTCTAACCATGACCATGCAATGTTTTTGCATGTTAGCTCTCTTAAAGGTGTTGTCAACTCACTGAAGTCTGGTATAAATGTGCCTAAATAGTTGACCATGCCTAGGAAATGGAGTAGAGCTTGTACATTGTCTGGTGATGACATCTTAAGAATAGCTGTTTGCTTTGTCAGGGCTGGTCTCAAGCTAGTACTGGTAAATAAATGACCTACATATGTTACTTCTGGAAGTCTGAATTTGCACTTCAGAGGATTGAGCTTCAGTTTTACTTTGTGTTCTCTTAGAACTTTCTTTAGGTTTCTGTCATGCTCTGCTTCACCATTACCTCCAGCCAATAAATCATCTACTATTATGGCACAAGGATCACCCCCAAAAATATGCTCCACTGCAATGCTGAAAGACTTCACTGCAAAATGTATTCCAAATGGCATCCTTAGGAATCTGTATTTGCCAAACAGGGTACTAAAAGTTGTTGGCAATGAGGATTTGCAATGAAGCATCACTTGCCAAAATGAACTCTTTGCATCCAAGACAGAAAATAACAGTGGCATTTGGTATTAGAGCTGTGAGCTCTTTCAATGTATGCATTGGAAGATACAGTCTCTTCAATGGTTTGTTCAAATCTTTTGGGTCAGTGCATATACTGATTTCATCTGAGCCGTTTTTGTGAGCTGCCACCATGGGCAACACCCATTCAGTTGGTTCTGTATCTGGACAAATCACACCTTGCTGAACCATCTTCTTCAACTCAGCCTTAACCTTATCCTGTATAGCTATCAGAAATCTTCTCACTGGTATGACTACTGGAGTGATCTCTGGGTCTAACTTCATGTAATACACAACTGGAAATTTGCCCAACTTGTCAATGAAAACATCAGCATACTCTAAGAAAATGGCTTCAGAAAAATCAGAACTTGGAAATGCACTTATGTGATGAACCTCTTTAACAAAAGAAAGAGTCATTCTCAAAATATCTTTGAGACGCAGTAAAGGGTGTACTGGTCTTTGAACTACATAGAATCACAAGTTGTAACAGCTCTTGGCCAAATAATGTGAAAGCATCATTGAGCCTTCTGTTTGAATTTCTTCACCTCCATAAGCAACACGTTTTGCACTACTGGCCACACTGAGTTGTTCATTAGTTCTTACTTTAGCAACTGTGTCTGCTGATATAACATTACACTTTGAACCAGTGTCTACTTTAAGTTCTGTGGATTTTACATTAATCCAGACAGTACAAAACACCTTGCTTCTTGCTAATAAACTCACTGCATCAACTCTTTCACCAAGCACTGATCCACCATCTACATAGAAAGCTGACTGCTTCGGCACTACTTGATCAACTTGCCTCTTTGTGTGACCCTTCTCTACAACTGTGTGAGGCTTACTTGATTTTCAAAACATTTGAAAATGGTTCCATTTTTTACACTTGTGACATTGCTGATTGAATGATAAATACTTCTCTCTTTTAGACTCATGATTTGTACCACAACTGTGAGATTTAACAATAAAGCTAGATTTGGGTTTTGCTGATTCATGCTTTTACTGCACTGAGCTTGCTCATTTCTTAGAACTTGATGGAAAACTACATGGTTTTCCTGGGGAACCAGTAGGCTTGTGGCTGCCATGTGCTTGGGCCTGCTTCTGTTTGCCACATGTTGCATGCTATCTACATTTGCTCTGGAGCTTACTGAAACCATACTCTTATCACTAGCAACCATACTTGTGTGTTTCTTTGTCACCTCATGGATTTGACAAATTTCCATGGCTTTGCTCAATGTTAAAAAACTATCTTGAAACAAAATCTCTCTCACAGCAGTATTATTAATACCACACACAAGCTTGTCCTTTATCAACTCATCTTTTAAGTCACCAAACTGACACATTTTAGCTTTGTTTCTCAGGTCAGTTATAAAAGTAAAAGTTTCCTCTTGTTTTTGATCTCTTGTGTTAAATAAATGCCTCTCTAATGTAATATTTGTCTGAGGGTTACACATTTCTTTGAACTTGCACTTCCAACACTCGGGGCTTCCCTTGATTCAGCCTTTACAAAAACATAATGTTTTTCACCTTCTTTTCTTCCAAAAAACATTTTTATTTTGTTGTCATTATAAACATACACAAATGTACATATAACAAATACAATAAAACAATAAACGTATTTACAATATTTACATGCATCCATGATAAACAATCATTTTTATCCATAAGAAGTTATCAGTATATGTTCAAAAGGTTTTCCCATTTTTGCCATACTATTTTTTATGAGTAATGTTATGAGTTCTATGACAAATGGTTTGCAGTTGTTTTTTACAAACAACTTTTGCTAAATTAATAAATTCTTTAAACATCAAATCTTGTTTACTTTTCCAGTTCAAAGTAATAACTTTTTTGGCAATTGCAAGAATTGACAAGAGTAACTGAATCTGAGATTTAGGTATTACATTAGGTATAAGAACATTGAATAGGACTAGTGAGTTAGAAATATGAAAGTTATTAGACCATAACGCCTTTACAAAATATCTGAAGTCTTTCCAGTACTGAACAGCATTTCTACATTTAATGAACATGTAAACCCAGTTGGACTCTAGTAATTCATCACATTTCCAACACTTACTTTCACTGTTTTTGAGTATAAGATTTATTTTATGTGGAGTATAAAAACTCCTATTCATAAATTTCCATGTATACAATCTCCAGTATAATGAAGAAGAAGTACCATATGTAGATTTCAATAACAGTTCTTTGGATTGATCAGATATTTGTTCTCCATTAATCTTTACATAGTAATTCCAAAAATCTGAGTCAAACTTTAGAGTGTCTTCTCTTAGTATCTTATAGATAGGTGGGATACTTAATTTTGATCATCTGTCTTTTCAAGACACCTAATAGAAAGCTGGATCAAACTAGGTATTGATTCAGTCTCTAGGTTGATTGATACTCTCAATTTGTTTTCTATAAACTGTTGTAATGAGTGTATAAACAACCAGCTGCCTTGACTATTATCAAAACTACATAGAAGAGAGTTTAATGGTTTAATACTCTTAGTTTCAATAAACTGATGCCAGAATATCAAGTTATTTCCTTTAATTTTTGCATTGCATTGATGTTGAAAGAATGTAGGCAATCAGGGGAGTATGCTATACGGAATATAAGAAATAGAAATTGTTTACTGTTGTAATTACAATCAATTATAGTTTTAAAGTTATCAAATATTTGATTAATGCCATAAGAAAAATGATCAAACTTCTTATTAAATAAACAAAATTCACATAAAAGCCAATGAACTATACTTATTCCATTTGTTCCTTAAACTGATCTTTTATAGTTCTGACATCAGTTATATGAATCTCATATATTACTTTCCAACCAGATATATAGGTAGGTGAGATCCAATGTAATATTACATTAATTATTACTGATTTGGAATAAAGATCTAAGCTAGGGAATGCTATCCCATTACTGTTCCAAGCTCTAATTTGCCATTTATATGCAATCCTAAGTTTTAAGGGGAACCATAAAAATGTAAGTAGCATGGAATCTAATTTTTTAAATAAGTTTTTGGGAGGGGGGTAGTATCAATGACTGTATATAAAACAAAATTTTATGCAAAATTATCATTTGAATTAAAGAGAGCCTATCCTCCATTGTGAAGAACATTTTATTCCATCTTTTGATTAGTTCACTAATGGTGGTTACCAAATTATTGTAGTTTAGTTTAACAGACTCTTTCCATATACTCTTTATACTGACACCCAAATATTCTAATACATAATTCTTCCAATTAAACAGGCTATTCCCTCTTAGTTTCTTTGTTGATCTTTTTGTTAATTAGTAATGTTTTGGATTTATTAAGATTAAATTTAAGCCCTGAAATTCTTTCCAACTTGCCTAAGGTATTTATAACATCATGCAAAGTACCACCAATATCACCCAACATTAGCAACATATCAGCAGCAAATAATTGTATCTTAGGAAAATAGTCCTTATTAACTTGAAAGCCTTTTATATTTTCCTTGTTTCTGATATATGTAACAAAAGGTTCCATTGAAAGAGCAAACAATAATGGTGACAAAGGACAACCTTGTCTAGTTCCCTTGAGGATTTCTAGGGGTGAGGATAGACATGATCCAATTTTCACATAAGCTTGTGCCCTACTATACATTTTCATTAATAAGTTGACAAAAATCTGAGCAGAATTCAAAACTAATCAGAATTATTTGTAGATAAGACCAGCTAACAGAATCAAAAGTTTTTTTCTATGTCTAGTCTGATAATAGTTAGTTTTTTTTGTATTTGCCTGCTATGTCTATTAATAATAGTAATTTAATAATGTTATCTTGCACTTTTCTATGAAGAATGAACCTGTCTGATCATTATAAAATTATAAATTATAAAATTGCCAAAGATTCCAAAGACAACCACAAGGCATTCTATAGTTATGTCAAGAATCTAAATGACAATGCTCAGATATGCTCTGAGCTACAACAGAATGACATTAAAAATACTGATCCCAAGGATATTGACAATATCCTGGAAGGTCTATTTAGTGCCAACGTCACCCCCTCTCACCCCCTAAAGGGCCCATCTCAATACCAAAAGATTGCCAAATTCCGGTAATCATGGCACACAGGTAGAAACCACACTCTCCAAAGCTAAGAATACAGCATCCATGGGACCAGATGACATCCCGGGCTGTGTATAGCATGAACTGCAAAATGAACTGGCACTTCACCTAAGTGTCATGTTTAGTCATAGCGTCACCTCAGGCTTCTTGCCCACTGAGTGGTGCATAGCTACAGTTATCCCACTCCATGAGGGGGGAATCCACTTTGAATCCTGAGAACTACCGTCCCATCAGTCTGACGAGCCTGATCTGCAAGGGCAAGGAACTCATTATAATGGAACTTGTATACAAAGACATTGGCAACCTTCAAACACTGAACCCTACCCGGTTTGGGTTCATAAAGGGCAGATCTTGTCTCCTGAACCTGACTGACTTCTTTGAATCAGTCTCCAGAGCTGTGGATAAGGGTAAGGCAGTCCACACAGCCTATCTGGACCTCGCCAAAGCCTTTGACGCCATCCCCCACTCTTGATTCATAGATAAACTTACTACGCTGGGCATAAATCCCTACATCACTCGATGGGTTGCCAACTGGCTTACTAACAGAACCCAGACTGTAAAAGTAGCTGACTCCAAATCCAGCTCCAGACAATTGACAAGTGGAGTACATCAGGGTTCAGTCCTGGCACTCTTGTTTGGCATCTACTTCTCTGTAGTACAGGCCAACACTAAGGGACTCTGGCTAACAAAGTTCGCAGATGACTGCAAACTGGGAGCCTTTATTGAGTCTCCAAATTATGTGGATATTCTATAAAAGGGCCTTACAGAAACAGATGCTTGGTGGCAGAGCCATGGGCTTAAGCTTAATGCCAAGAAATGTATAGTCATCCCCTTTGGGAAAAAACATGTATCCATGAATTACCAAATAGGTGGCAGTACACTAAACCCTGAAAGTGTGATGAGAGACTTGGAGACACTGGAGGACAGTGGTCTCACCTTCAAAAACCACATCACCACAACAGTCAGGAAATCCTTCTATGTGGCATACCTCATCACTAAGAGCTTTTCATCCAGAAAAAAGGAGGTCATTTTCCCACTGTACCCATCCCTCATTAGACCCATTATAGAGTACAACGCCCTGTTTGGTATGTACCTCACAAGACATCTGCAACAGCTGGAAAGGCCACAGAAATACCTCACTAAAAGAATCACAGGCCTAAAGCAGATGCCCTATACTGACCATCTAAAAAAACTCCAGCTATACTCTGTGACATATCGTCTACTCAGAGGCAATCTCTGCTTAACATACAAGGCCATTTGCAAGCCTAAGCTGTTGGACATGCTCCACTTAAAGAAATCCCAGTCCCTCAAAGCCACACACTCCAGGGATCTAAACCTTGTCATCACAATGAACAAAACATGCTGGAGGGATTGGTTCCTGAGCCAGAGACTCTCCACACTCTGGAATAGACTGCCCATACATGTCAATCAGAGCGCCTCCTTGGCCCTCGTCAAAAGGAACTTTGATTGGATGGGAGATAGGAAATTCACCCCGTGGATCACGTCAGTCACCTTGCTAGACAGGGGTCCACAGAAGTAAATATTGTGGGAAGAAATATCAAAGGAATTGTTATGGCTAGGCTTCTATAGGCCCTAGGGTCAGTAGCCTAGTACTAACCTATGAACCTATTATGTATTAGATTAGGTAATATTTTCTTTATCCTATTAGCTAATATTGTCATGAAAATTGTATAATCAGTGTTTAGTAATGAAATTAGACTATATGATTCACAAGTTTTGGGGTCCTTACCTTGTTTTAATATGGGGGAGATAATTGAATATTTCCACAATGGGGGTGTTATACATTTTTGCTTAACCATTGTAAAGGCACTCATCATTTTCTTTATTATATATTCAGGAAAAATCTTATATAGCTCAGGAATTATTCCATCCAGTCCTGGAGCTTTATTATCTTTTACATTTTTTATTTGCTCTTTTACTTCTGTAAGTGTTATTTGTTTATTTAATATGTTATTTTGTTGCATTGACACCTTAGTAGTTATATTTTCCCTGAATAAAAGTATTTATTACATTACCTGTCTCCAAAAGTGGTGTGTTATTATTTATATCTTTATAGTAGTTTTTGAACACTTCTTGTATGCCCCTTACGTTAGATGTACTCTTAACGGAACCATCACTTTTATACTTAATGTCATTAATAAGATTTTGATTGTTTATCTTTTTTGGATATTACCACAATTTTATGTAGATATTTATGATTTACAGCAGAATATTCTAATTTCAAAATTTTTCCAGGTTTATGGCTACCTTATGATTCAGAACTTCTAAGTATTTTTGATTTCATTTAGTAATTTCATTATGTGTTACTTTATTTGGTTTTGTGTCCATTTTTATCTTGTCTATGATTTTTTTGTAAGTCTAAAAGTTCTTTGTCCCACTCTCTCCTTTTTTAAGGTACCAAGATTTATTCTACTATATATATATATATATATATATATATATATATATATATATATATATATATATAAACTTTAAAGGTGTCCCATAATATAGTATCAGTTACTTCACCATTATCATTTGTTTCCATAAACATGTCTATTTCTTTCATTATCCATTCCCTAAAGTTTTTTAACTTAGTTATGTAAGCAGGAATTCTCTGTAGAAATCTTAAATCATCTGTATGTGTAGTTAATGTAACGTTTATAGCATTATGGACTGAAAGTGGGCAAGTCATTATAGATATGTCACTTATTTTTGAGTATATATTATTTTATACAAAGAACTTATCAATGTTTGTTTGTGTACCAAACCAATATGAATAGTGAGTATAGAACAAGGAATAATGTTCTCTTAAACCACATATATCTTTAAGGCTCATCTGGTTTGTAAAGTCATTTAACTTCTTGGCTAAATATGTTAGTTTTATTTTACCATTTTTAGAAGTATCATTGCCTGATAATAGGCAGTTAAAGTCACCTGCTGCTATAATGTCCCCTTTTGCATTTAAAGTAATCAGGTCCAGATATTTGTCAACATATTTAGTACTTAGTCCTGGTATCTAGTATGTATTAATCAAAGTATAATACTTCCTATTGATTTCCAAAATAACCATGCTTAGCATCCCATCTTTATCTGAAACTGTATGTGTAATTCTTGGCATAGCATAAGTATTTTTCCATAGAATAAGAGTGCCCCCTTCTCTTAGTATTAAAACATAAAGCATCCAGAATGGTATAGCCATTAAATGAGTATTTTTGGAGGTCTTTTTTTAATAGATGAGTTTCCTGTAAAAAGATTATCTGGGCTTTAGGCATTTTGATATATTTAAGCAAACCAGCTCTTCTGACATTATTGTTCAAATCATCAATATTTAATGATAAACTTTTATAAGCCATTGACTATAATGTGTATATTGTTACGGGTCTATATCAGAACATCGAAGTTTCAGAACTTTGAATGTTCTAATATCGAAATATTAGAACTTTGAATGTTCTAATATCGACCCCTATTCAGCGAAAGCTGAAAATAGCGAAGTGAGAGAAAACCAAATTCTTTCCTAGGGAAAGAATTCGGAGGCCATTCCTGTTGCTTCCCTATTTTCAGCACTGTGGTGGAAAGTTATGGGTCGGGTTCAGGTAAGTGTGTGATTGTGTGGACCTGAGGGTTAGGGCGGGTTAGGTGAGTTAGTGTTACGGCATGGGTAAGGTAAGTGTGCGAATGTGTGGATGCGAGGGTTAGAGCGGGGTAGGTGAGTTAGGGTTAGGGCACGGGTGAGGTGTGTGTGCGATAGTGACGGACCTTAGGGTTAGGGTTTGGGTTAAGGTAAGTGGGTAGATAGTGGTGTATGTACAGTTTAGTGTAGAGTTAGATGTAAGATTTTAGGTGCATGTGTGTGGATTGTTGTTTGTTTGGTGTGCTTGTGTTGTGTGTATGCATTTTGGAACAGCAAATTTTTTCCCTAGGAAAATATTTGCTGTTCTGTATGTTCGATGTTTTCAGCTTTCACTGAATAGGGGTCGATATTAGAACATTCGAAGTTCTGAAACTTTAATGTTCTAATATAGACCCTATTGTTACTTACTGAAAGACCTTTCTTCCTTGTTGACTTGAAATCTACTGAAAACTTACTTATCATGGATGTATAACATGTATTAAGCACTAATGTCAGAAATCCAAAACTATTTACAAACATATACATGAAACATAAAGTTTCTTGTTTAGTTAAAAACTTAACTAAACCATCCATCCACCACCTCTCCAACACCAAAGGACACAAATTATCCATCTCTGCTTAGAATATAGTATAAAAACAAAAAAGAAAAGCATTATGAAAGCAACTAAAGAAATCTGAGTCCATGAAATATACATTAGAATGAGAGTGTCCAATATAACTGAAGCTAAATGAATATGTCACATATAATAATAGCACCTCTGATAAATAGATATGTAAGAAATACACATCAGATCAAAGTATGTATAAACATTAGAAGCTGCAGGTTAATAAGATTGTCAATATTTCCAAGACTTTTCAAGAAACATCAGATGTTGTAACCATTTTTGTCAGTCATCTAACATTTTTCATGTAAAGATCTGTATATATATATATATATATATATATATATATATATATAGAGTCTATGTTCTCATAATGTCGAGTACAACATACTCGACAAATTATAATTGAAAGTTCAAAACCTCGAAACCTTAAAACCATGAAATAAACAAAATCGAAAGATTTTGTTTGTCCCACACCTTCCCTACACTAACATACAAAACACACACAAACAACCAATGCATACAAACCCCTACACACTCACATCATTCAAACACTTACACACCTACACAATCACACCTACTTTTAAAACAAAGTGGGGGGCTTTACCCCCCCCCCCCAACTAAATATACTAACTCCAAGATCGTTGTACATTGGGGAAAGGGCAATTTCCCGGGAATCGCAA
This sequence comes from Protopterus annectens, assembly GCF_019279795.1. NCBI lineage: Eukaryota > Metazoa > Chordata > Ceratodontiformes > Protopteridae > Protopterus > Protopterus annectens. The sequence goes on from NC_056729.1 coordinate 707,637,636, forward strand.
AGCGACTTCTTACACAAGCGATTACTGGGAAATTGCCCTTTCCCCAACGTACAGCGATCTCGGAGTTGGTATATTAAACAAAGCAGCCTCTTACCTAGCCATTCTGAACAGTGTAGCATGTCTACATCACACATTACACTGTCTAGGATGGCCGACCAAAATATTTCAGAACTCCAAATTTCGACATTTGGCGTCTCTAATTACATGAATGTTCGATTACAGTTTGTCGAGTATGTTGTACTAGACATTCTGATCGTTCGTTCATGTAACATAGACCCTATATATATATATATATATATATATATATATATATATATATATATATAAACACTTATTACAAAAAAAAGCCTAACAACCCTCTGTTTAGTTACTAAAGGTTTAGTTATGTAACATAAGTCCCTTGTTAATATGCATAATGAGTTTTCTAATGCAGCTCCTAGTTAATTTGATGTCATTTAGTTACTAAAAGTGTCATTGAATCTGCAGAATGTATGCATCTATAAAAGAACTTAGGTATTTTTAACTGAGTTAAACACTTTTATCAGAACTAATTATGTACCATTTAAAGTATCTAAGTGAAGGATAACAGAATTTCAAGAGAAAATTATTCTAAATACAGCCATTTAACAAGCTCAAAAGGTCAAGTGATGTCATCACTGTTGTTTCCTCAAGCTGCAGCTTCATAAACTTGTTAACAAGTATCTAAATAGGCTAATGCACAGCAGAGGTTGTCTCTAGTGAGGAAAAAAAGCATTTTCGGTGAGAAATCAAATCTTGAAGGTTTTAGAGTTTACAAAAAGCAAAAAAAAAAAAAAAAAACACTCAAGCTGCCTTGTTAGTGCATGTCAGGAATCTCCACAATGAGAACAGTCACACAGACCATGAAAGAATTAACCCTTTCATATAAAAACAGCTATTTAGAAGTAACAACAGCTGCCTCATATAAGAAATCATTTTATAACATTTCAGTCAATTACCCACCAATTAACCAGACCACAAGAAAAAAAAAAAGTACCTAGTACTCTTCTTCTTCTTTCGGCTTTTCCTGATTAGGGGTTGCCACAGTGGATCACCTGTCCACCCATGTTGGGCAGTGGAGTGTTACAGTGTCGAGTTACCAGCCTGGCGCCCAACCTTCCACTGAAGGCACACACATGCACACACTCACATCTAGGGCCAATTTAGAGTGTCCAATCCACCTACAACATGTCTTTGGGATGTGGGAGGAAACCAGAGCACCCAGAGGAAACCCATGCGACCACAGAGAGGACATGCAGATTCTGCACAGAAGGCACCCCAGCTGAGGATTGAACCGGAGAACCTCTTGTTGTGAGGCGACAATGCTAACCACTGCACCACCATGGCCACCTATATATATATATATATATATATATATATATATATATATATATATATATATAGATATAGATATAGATATATATATATATATATATATATATAGATATAGATATAGATATATATATACTTATATTTAGTCATCTATAAAACACCATTAATGTACTGTATTAATGTTTATATGTGTCCAAAGAGTCTAAAACATCTAGTTAGAAACACTAATCAGAAACATATTTTACCCCACCACTGTCCCACTAGAAAAATCCACTCTTGTATTAAGTCAAATTATAGTATTAAGTCAAATTATACTAATGTTGAATAATTAGAAGACATATATCATTTGTAGCTCTTTAAAAGGGAAAAGCCTGTAAAGTACTTATACTGGAGAAAAGAGAGAAAAGGAACATTAGTAACAAAAAGGAATAGTAAAAAAAGAAGAGAGGGAGAGAGGGAGAGAGAAACAGAGAGAATGTTATTTAACTACTTAGTACCATATATATTTAGAAGTAGATATAGAAAGGAAAAGACAAAGTTAATAATAAAGATGATTCACATTACCTTGCAATATAGAGACTTACCAGAATCAAATATATTAAGATTCATAGAAAAAAGCATTTAAAATTAGAAGGAATTTATTCATTTATCCTTTAGTTTCTTAGTTTTGTTTGCTCCTTCCTTCACAGATCATTCATTTTTGTTGCCTGTCTCTTCAAACTCTGGGATGACCATTCCATTTCTTCTATATCCGACAGTATTTTCTTCTTTTGAATAAATTCTACTGCTTCTTGAGGGAATCAAAGATCTTCACTCCTTCTGGCAAGGTGATTTTTATTCTTGCAGGAAAAAGAATTTCAGCTTTAATATTGGCTTTTTTCAAGGCTTAATTAGAGGAACACACTCCTTTCTTCTGGATATAACTGTAGCAGTGTCGTCATTGTCAAAATGAATAACTTTTTTCCCATCTTGATAGGGGAATTAGTCCAAGCTGATTTCAGCACTAAGTCCTTGTCTTGTGAGTAATGAAATCTAACTGTTATAGACTTGGGGTTAGATGACCTCAAATATGAAGCTGGATTTGCCAGGGAATGATGAGCCCTCTCAATTCCAAAAGAGAGGGGTTCAGGCATGTTTAGCACTGATGAAAACCACTTATTGAGGAATTGAATCATATTAGCATCTTCTTCTTTCTCAGGAAATCCATCTTATGCTATTCCTCCTTGATCTACTTTCAAGGTCTTCTAGTTTTTCAATCATCCTGGTGTTTTGTTTCAGACGAAATTCATGTGATGTTCATTTTCTGTCACTCTAGTATCCAGGTCAGTTACTGTTTCCTCTAGGTCAAGAATCTGTTCAGATTTTTTTTTTACTATTTCATTTAGAATTAACAGTTGTTTACTGCTATTCCATTTAGAAGTTCCAGTTGTTTACTGCATTCTTGTTTGATAATATCGATTTTGTTTTCAAATTCGTCCATTTTTAGTGACAGTTCTTGGATGTTTGTTATTATAAGATGTAGTTCTTTCTTCACTGTACTATCATGGTGTGGGTTCTTTGAGTTGCTCATGTTGAGATTTCCAGTAGAAAACGTCTTGACAGGAATAATTAAAAAATTCTCTTGACTATGTATTAATTTTTAGAAAATAATAAAGAGTCTACGTTAATCTGTCAATTAGTATACTTTTAGTTAGATTTTTCCAAAAATTAAAGTATATTTCCTGTCAGGATATTAAATTTAAGCAGAGCTATGGATTTCTGCTGCTATCAGACTGGCATCTTGGCCACACCTACCATCTCCTTTATATACTCCTGGTGTATGCAGAAATGAACACTCTCTATAGCCTCTGACCCAGCTAGGTTTAGCAAAATGAATGCCTTGGTGTGTGCATCTCTATCTGCATAAGCTACTTGTACAAAAATATTGTACTCTTGCACAAATATTCTCTAATTCTCTGCAATATTCTGATCAAATACCCATGGTAGGGGCTTTTGAAATACATATGCCATATTAACACATACCAGTGAAGGGTTTTGCAAATAAGCATGAGCGTACATTCATACACATTTGCCAGAAACTTATGTCAGTATTTATACCTTTGTTCAATGTCTTTGTGCCTCTAAATGTGTGCTTTTTTTGCTTCTTGAAATTATGCTATTAGACAAACTCATAGTACCTTTGAATAATTGGACTTTGCAAAATAAAACTCTCGGGCACTGTAATATTTTTGTAATATCATCTTGCAAGAAATCACCTCTTATCAGTATAAGAACCTTATCAAATATCTGCACAGTGTGACTGAATTGAACTTCTTAGTCCCAAAGTCAATAACATTTTGAAGCAATTATACTTTGCAAATAAACTGTACATCACACTATTTCCCCCAAATGGCGGTACCTTGCTACGCAACTCTTTACAATGCAAGAAACACTCTGTAATGGTGGCACTCTGTGAATAGACACACCCAGCACAATAAACTTTTTGAAATGGATATACTCTGATTGTATTTCATGAAATAATTGCACCTTGCACACAATAAATTCTTCAAAATACATGCACAGTAATAAACACACACTGAAAACACTTTAACACACTTCAAGGTACTTCAAATAACTTTAGTTATGCCCTTGATACAATACAAAGTCATAGTTATGCCAAAACACATGCAGTTGCCTTGCTTTATTTTTGCTTAATGTGCCCTTTTTGCCCCTTATTATATTCATTTTGCGCATTTAAGCCCTTTTCATGCCCATTGTACTTTTCTTGTGCTTGTTTTACTCTAAACATGCCTGTTTTGCCTCAAACACACTAATTTTGCTTTAAGCATGCTTGTTTTGCTTTATTGTTAATCATTTCGTCAGATGCCTTTGTTTCAAAGATTTCCTTTATTTAATAAACATTTTGTGCCTTCCACTTGCTTAATGATGTGGTTTGTGCCCCTGTAATGCCCTGTTTTGTCTTTTTTTTTACCAAATAAACAGTTTGTGCTACTTCTCATTACCTTTGATTATTTTCTGGCAATTTTCGTGCTCATTTCTCTTAGTTTTACCTTCACTGTCATCTCCGCACCTTATGGCTCTGAATATTGTTCTCTGCCATCCCACATCTGACACCATATCACTCTTCTACTTTGAATACGATAGAAGAGTCTTTGTTGGTTCTGATCAAGTAGTTTTATTTTATAGAAACACAACACTATAGAAGATTACTGACTTTAACTAAAGTAACTTATATACAAACTAACAACTGCAATCATGCATGCTCACACTCTGGCTGCTGTTTCAAAATGGGATTAGGGATTGCACGTGTCCGGAATGTATACATGCATGCACAGTCTTTAACATGCTTCTTAAAGACACAGCACACATCACACACACTCTGAACTACACAAGTGAATACCTTAAAATGGCAGCTGACAGCATTACCTACCCTATCTCAATCCTTATAAATAAGTCAGTCCAGGAATCCTATACTCCCTCTCTCTGGAATAATTCATACTTTATCTTTCTGGCACAAAGGAGAAAATTCAATAGACCTGTAGCAATCTTATCCCCACTCTCCAACGTACTTGAAAAATGTATTAAAAAACAATTGCTAAACTATCTCCTGCAGGAAAACTCCTACCCCCCCCCCACACACACACACAACCTGTCTTCCCTCCTTCCCATAGTACTAACACTGCACTTCTAACCTATATAGATACTTTCAATAAAGCTAGAGATAATTGTAAACTAGTCTCCTCCTTTTTTCTAGACTTGTCTAAAGCCTTTGATACAGTTTGTCACAGCAAACTTCTATTTCAAATGTCCTCATTACTTCTCTGTTAGCCCACATTTATGCAGTTCAAAATCTATCTATCCAATAGGTATCAGTCAGTAAAATGACACTCCACCTTCTCTCTATACCTCCAAGTCACCACTTGTATATCACAAGGCTCTATCCTTGATCCCCTCCTTTTTAAGATTTTCTACAACACCCTCTACATATCCACCCTACAGGCCTACCTAGTACAGTAGTCAGATGACTCTGCACTCATTTGTACATCTGACAACATGGCACACTGCCAAAAAATTACTCAGAGAACTTTAACAGCAACTGAAATGTGGCCTTGTAACTAACAATTCATGTTCAACCCTAAAACAAAAATACTGCTTTCTTCCCCAGATTCCTCTTCCATGTAAAATTACATTTAGTCCTCTGTCTTGATAATACAATGATTGAAGTCACTTCTCATGGCAAATTATTAGGGATGATAGTGGATGATGATCTTAAATTAGACCTGCATCTACCAAATTGCATAAGGGAAACTCATCAAAAACTAGGGATGCTTTATAGGGCCAAAAACTTTCTTACAGCTGCAACTGAAGCTACACTTGCCACTATTTATCTCCTCCCCACACTTCTATATGGTTCACCCACACTTCTATATGGTTCACCCATCCTTACTAATCTTCAAATATTGCAAAAATCAAAACCTGAACAATGGTATAAAAAGTTGCTAAATTTACAGCAAATAAACCTTTCAAAACCCACCACTGTATAACACTGAAAAGCTAAATTGGTTAGAACTACCCCATCGGCTAACATATTCACATCTTCTTACCACCTATAAAATTGACCAAAATCCATCTGCTTGTCCAATACCAATTGACATTCTACACAACTATGTTTCCAATAAGTCATTACAATCCCGATCCAATGATCAAAATCTGTCAACTATGCTGGGCAGTGTCTTTACTTGTACCATGTTGCTAAGGCCTGGATCTCCTTATCTGTATCCATCAAGTCAATATCCTCCCTCGCATCCTTCAAAACCATTTGGAAAGACTTCCTAGCCAAAAACTGTCTCTGTTCTTGCTCCACACCAGGATAAACTATAGTCATAAAAAATAAACAAAAACAAACAATGTTTGAACAAATGAACAAAATACCTATTCATACCTTACATCTCCTTATTCTCCCTTCTTCACTGACTTCCTTACTTCTATAATTTTCTCTCGCCTGGCTTTCTCTCTAAATATTCCATAAGCCTGCTTTTCTGTCACTTTATATTGCAATTCCTGTTTGTGTTATAGAAACTTAACTATTGCTTTCTTCATAAACTGGCTAAAATTTCTCTAACTATTAAATTATTCTCATATAACTTGTATCTGTTCTTAACCAATGTTTTTGTATTATGCCTAATTTTGGTATAATTATTTAAACTGTAGTTTTTTTTTTTTTTTTGTATTATTTTAAAAACTGTAAAATTATTTTTCTTAAAATGTTTTGTAATATTTTGGAGTTTTCTCCTTGGGTCTCTGTTGAAAATGAGCTCCTACCCAGTCAGACTTTCCCAGCAATCAAATGTAAATAAATAAATAAAAACAAAGTGAGATGATGTTCAAATGAATTCAAATATGCATATATCTAAAACAATGACTTGTGATATTCTTACATCATTTTTGAAGATGTGAAATTATAGGATCTTTGCTTCCTGGTTCTTGTAAAGGTTGCAAGATGTTAACACCTTGAAATATTCTTTGAGTTCATTCAGTCAACAAATACCAAACAACAAAATAAACAAATAAAATCCATATAATGTATAAGATTTCAAACTGGATCAACTGTAACTAAAAGCAAATATTCAGTAAGAGATAATATTTAGAGTTAAAATTTGAATGAATAAAAGTGGGTTAGAGAGAAAACTTGAAACAAGGCTCCTGAAAGAGTTAAATAGATCAACCTCACTTTTATGGAAAGCCAACTGAAATAAGTATGTGTTTAGGTATATGTGGTGGTAGCTCAAGGGAAGGCATTGTGTTAGTTACACTGTAGTAGGTTTCATTGGTTTGAACCCTAATATGTAGAATGATAAAAAACACAAGTTTCCTAAAGCATCTCTGGAACCCATGTATCAATCCCTGAGTGGCAGAGAGCAAAGCCTAGGGAAGATAACATGCAGTATAATCTGTCTTACTTGAATAGGAACCAAAGCATCTATGGAGAAATATACTAACACCTTGTTTTTAAAGATGATACAAAATGAATTAGGAACCAGTGAAACTACAACTAAATTTGTTCAAACACTGTTGCAAGCTGGTGCTGGCTTACTTGAATAAGGTTGCAATTCCCAGAACTCATTCTAGAGGAATAGTCCCTTAAGTAGGGGCTACAGCAGCAGGAAGTGTTGTATCTGCTGTCTCAGCATTACCGACATAACCAGGCGGAGTACAAGTAGACACAGTGTAAGCTTCTTAAGCCTTATTTCATTTTTGGATTCATGGCTGAGGACATACAGCTGGGATTGTTCAGAGACCCAAGTCCCCAGCTCTGCAATTAGATTTTGCAATTGCTGAGCAAATTATTTAGAAACTTCACAAGATGGCCTTTGAAAAAATGTGTGCTGTCTGGGCAGAGTTGAGGTGATACATTTTAGAAGGCTTAGTCTAGGCTGGAAACAGCTTTATAGTTGCAAAAGTCATAGTTGAGCCCCATCACAACATGCATTCCTGACATAAAGACTAAGGAGACATCACCACCTACCATTGGTGGATATCTCACTGGTAGATCTGATTTAAACAACTCAAAGTAAACTATACAAAAATTCAGTCTCAGACATTGCACCTGTGAAGCCTAAATCACATGCATTAACCAAAATGACCATTTTTTGCAAAAACAAGTTTTTTTTTCCCAAATGTGAAATGTTACACAGTACTGTTCAGAAATGGCAGACTTATTAGAAAGCAAGCACACTGCCTGGATTAAAAGTAGAAAAAAAAACATCTGCTTTATCTTATGCTGTTATATCACCCTCATTCATTGTGACCCTAGCAAATAACTGTAGGAATGGAAACTACACAGTATGTGCAAGAGATTCTTTTTGTATGTTGTCATTCACACTATGAAGAAAAGCCTGCTTCATAAAAACATTATTGCTTATTTTAGAAAATACCTTCTGGAGGGTAACTTGAATGAAATGGCAAAGAGATTTTAAGAATTCTTACAAAACAAATATGCTGTACTGAATAAAATTAAACAAAAAAAAAAAAAAGGCAGAAAAACATTAGCATGGTTTTACTCGAGCAACAAAACCATGATGCATGGACTCATAATCAAAAATGATGCATATTACAGTTTATATTAAGAATAGTAATGTCCACCCCACCACTGCAGCAATAAAAATTTAATGTTAATTACAGACTCCTTGGCTGCATAAAAGAGCCTCGACAGACTCAACAGGTGCTGCTAATTGTATTCAAAGAGAATGATTGTGTGCACCCAAAAGAGACAACTATGAGTCAAAGCATGAGACTGTAAAAAGGGAAACTGGCATTTATTTCTGGATACGTTTACATTATAGTTTTATTACAACGATAATATTATTCCTGTATGCACAAATGCTGTTCTGTGAATTACCTTTTCAGGTAAATAGCAATAAAACCATCTAGAGGATTGTATGTCAGTGTTTTTTAGCCTCTGCAATGCACACCTCATGTAAATGTATGATACTCCTTTTGCAGTTGTTACGAAATGTGAAATGTGTTCATACCTTAATATCATTCTGATCTAAAACTTCGCACCACAAAAAGCTGCTGTCCTATTGGAAAAAGAGCCCTAAAGCTCTAAAAAGTTAAATGAGACTCTTTAGGTAAAGTAGCTAAGTGCAAAGCTTACTGTTGCACATTAAAAATGTTTTTGCTGGGGGCATCTCTAATATTATTGTACCTTGTAGAAGGGGCAGTTGCCTGGGATACAGAAATGAGACTTTCTCCTAATCACATTTAATTCCTAAGAGTTTCAGGACTCACAATACTGGGTAGGGAAATATATCAAGATTCCCAGAAAAAGCCTTCATACAGGACCTTTGATAACAACTGCCATATCTTCCAAATGTGCAGTAAGAATCACTTTCTATTTTTATATCATTTTGGGATGACTGCTCATCCTGGCTAGAAAAATAATAACACTGCTGTCACTTCTCTATTGAAAGACCTACTAAAACATAAAACAAGGTCTTCACCTGGCACTATCCCATTAGCAGTGGAGTAAGTTGTTGCTGAGAACTGATTTGAAAGTGACACGATTAGTTCATATCCTATTATTTTCTGTATTGATTTCTGTGGAAACAAGTTAACACATGGAATCACTTCGTAAAAATAATTTGACAGACAACATTGAACACTCTATTTATGGTCATTCATTGCAAAATAAGAATCTGTGAACAGCTACATTATTTTCAGTCCTATTAAGAGATCATATCACCAACCTCTAGGTTTCAAGCATTTAAATGATGAACTAATTTTGATAAACTGGCATATACATTTGCAGTTGCCTGTTTTTTATTGATTTCACTTTATCATTTGTTCCACTAGATTAGATTCTCCATTATGTCCTACACATTAGAGTGGCTTGTATTAGGGAAAGTATCACATGAAATATTCAGGCAGCATGAAAGAAAGGAGACTAGGAACAAATGGGAAGAGATGACAGATTGTAGAACCAGTGAAAATCTGTGTACGTTGTAAAATCATGACTTTGCACTCTGTATAGTACAAGCAAAAATAAACAGTAGAAATACAAGCATAGTATAGACTCCCATCACAGCAATAACACACCATACTGAAGAACTCTGAAATAAATGCTTGGTCCATTAAATGCTAATGTGGGTTTCAGCATGGGTCAGTATGGTAGTTCATGGGTAAAATCTGTTGTCTCATAGCTAGGAGTTATGGAGCTCAGTCCTGACCTCTGCTCACCTTCTTAGTGGAGTCTGCATATTAACTCTAAACATTCCAGTTCCATTCATCCCATCACAAAATGTGCTAGAGGGATAGATAAGGCATTGATTGTATTTACCCTTGGTTCTTGAGACTTATGTCTGTAGTCTAGCCCCTTCACCTATATCACAAACAATAAATTAGTATCTTCAAGGCACAAAATCATTGCAGACAGCAACCGTTCAACATGCCAGATGTAAACTATTTAACACCTATTTATTACTTATTTAATATTTTAATTATGTTAGTGGACTTGTCAAATGGCCATTTACAGCCACAAGCTAGATTTTATAATGGCCTTCATAATGGAAACTATTTAATTCTGTTAGTTTTAAGAGTTTGTGATGACCTGCTTTATTGCTCCAAATGTTACTGGGAGGTATGAGAATAAATTATCTAGTGCTGGTCCACTGGCACTGAGGAAATGTGTCTACACGTGATGCTGGCTGGTGATTCAGTATCAAAGAGTAGCACAGACTGTATATACCAGTAATGGAGATGAAGGACTAAGCATGTCTAAAAGCCTTACCTTTGCTCTGAGTGAAGGATGAAGTTCCTAACAATGGTACACTCAGATGAGACGAGAGACACTGCAGCAGGAGCTACACAACTAATTTTGGTTTAGGAGTTCTGTGTAAAGGCCACAGTCCTAGGTAATAAACTGGGTCGGCCATGCCAGAACTACTGCATGCCATCAATGTAGGAAGCAAAACAGCACAACAGTAAATGAACATGCCTCTACACCAATTTTATCCCTCTCTGGAAGGAACAAATCATTTAGAAACTATCTGTGAACAAAAATGTATTGCCTCATATTTAGCTTTGCTAGCTTAAATCTGACTATGAAAATTACTTAAAAATTAACCAATGCTTGTTTAAGAAGGACAAACAGAAGAATTGATAGTAACAAGTGAACTGGTTGATATCATCCTGAAAGTGTCATTGTGGGGACGAAGGAGCGAGTAAGTGAACGAGTGAGTGAGTGACTGAGTGAGAGTCAGTGAGTGTGACTGAGTAAATGAATATTAAGTAAGAGAGAGAGTCAGTGAGTAAGTAAGTGGGTGAGTGAGTCAGTCAGTGTGAGTGAGTAAGTGAGTGAGTGACAGTGACTAAGTGAATAAGAATGAGTGAGCGAGTGTGAGTAAGTAAGTTGTAGTATATTCTTTGACGATAGGTTGCTTTTTCTTCTCACATGACATACCGGATAGCTCCCCTGTCTGCACCCATTCATCTTATCCATTCATCTGATGGTGTAACAGCCAGGCCCATTCATTCCATGGAAAAGATGAGTGTTTTATGGCCCATTTGGTCAGTTGCTATGGTAAAGCCCTGTCAGGTCATTCATTTCAGTGGAGGAGAGGGTTAAATGTATGAGAGTCATTCTAAGAGGATCCAGTATCTGTCTGCCTCGGATGACATGATCGACAATCCACGATGCTTTGCCAGAGATGGTCTGCACCTGTTGCCCCTGGGATTCCAGATACTGGCTAAGGCTCTAGCCACCCCTATCATGCCTTTTTTAGGCAAGGTTCAAATGACAAATTCATCACCGTAACAAGTACAAGCAAGCAGAATCTGTGGGTATTACTATTAAATGCTAGAAGTCTAAACTTCAAAATGCACTCACTCAAGACACTCCTTAAAATGGAGAACATCGACATCTGTGCAGTGACAGAGACCTGGTTCAAGGCTCCAGAGAGTACCCCTGCATTGCCAGGCTATAATTCATACCACACCTTTCGGCCAACTAACCTGGACCAAAACACTAAAGGTGGAGGCGTGTCGATATTCATTAAGGATATCCACACCTCCAGGCTAGTTGCTCAGCATAATGCATCCGAGATTATCCAAGTGCAACTAACTCTGGGCAAGACCGCAATCCAAATTGTAGCTTGCTACAGATTCCCCTACCATGCCCCAGGATTCTCACTCCTCATTTTTTGATACACTGGAAATATTAGGGTACAACCTAACACCCTAATAATGGGCGATTTCAACTACCCCATCATAAACTGGGAAAACTACTCATGTACCAACTCTTGTGCTGAACGTTTTCTGGAATTAAAAAAAAAAACAATGCCTTGGATCAACTTATCCACACCCCCACCAGGGGCAGCAATATCCTAGACCTGGTTATTAACAACATGGGCAACACCAGAGGTCAGTTCCTCGTTGGTCAGATCCGACCACAAGCTAATCACCCTAGACATCCACATCCGTCCCCCACCCCCATTAGGGAAACCCCTATAAAACATTTCTCCAAAGCCAACTTCATGCTTCTTAAGACAGAAGTGGCAAACTACACAACACCTATGCTGATGGACAATAGAGGTATGACTGCTGAATCATACACAAATGCACTTTATAAGCACTTACACAAGTGCATGGACCGTGCAATCCCTAACAGAAGCAAGATGCTTGCTATCCTCCAGAAAAAGGAAGCCAGTCTGGTGGTCCCCTGCCATAAACAAACTCTACAACATAAGAAAGAAACTTTGCAAAAAAGAGTAAAATCCTATAATTGGAGGAACTCCCTGGTAAGCCTCAGTAAGAAGCTGAGATCCCTCATAAAATCCCCCAAAGCTAGTTATGAAAACAAAATCACCACTGACTCTAAAAACAACCACAAAGCATTCTATAGCTATGTCAAGAATCTCAATGGCTACACTCAGATCTGCTCTGAGTTGCCGCACAATGGCACTAAATATACAGAACCAACTGATATTGCCAACATCCTGGCAGATAGGTTCATTGCTAACTTTCACCCTCCTCATCTCCTAAAGGGACCATCTCTATACTGGAAGAATGCAAAGTTCCTGTAATCACGGCTGCACAAGTAAAAAACACACTCTCCAAAGCCAAGAACACAGCATCCATGGGACCTGATAACATCCCAGGCTGCGTTCTACATGAACTACAGAACAAACTGGCACCCCACCTAAGTACCACATTTAGTCATAGCCTCACCTCAGGCTATGTGCCCACTGAATGGTACACAGTGATTGTTATCACACTCCACAAAGGGGGAGCCACCACGGACCCTGGAAACTACCGCCCCATTAGCCTGATGAGCCTGGTCTGCAAGGCTATGGAATGTATCATCATGGAACTTATAAACAATGACATTGGTAATCTCCAAACTCAGAACCCTACCCAGTTCTGGTTTGTAAAAGGCAGATCATGTCTCCTAAACCTGACAGACTTATTTGAAGTGGTCACCAAAGCCGTAGATGAGGTTAAGGTAGTTCACACAGCCTATCTAGATCTCACCAAGGCTTTTGACACCATCCCCCACTCTGGAATTATAGATAAACTCATCAAACTAGGTATAAATCCCTATGTCACAAGATGGGTTGCCAACTGGCTCACAGACAGAACCCACACTGTGAAAGTATCAGACTCCAAATCCAACTTCAGACCACTGACAAGTGGAGTACCACAGGGTTCAGTCCTGGGTCCTCTCCTGTTTGCTATCTACTTCTCTGAAGTACAGGCTAACACAGAAGGTCTTTGGCTAACGAAGTTCATAGATGACTGCAAACTAGGAGACATAATCAAAACTCCAAAAGATGTGGACATCCTCCAAAAGGGCCTCGCTGAGACAGATGTCTGGTGTCAAAGCCATGGCCTCAAGCTCAGTGCCAAAAAATGCATTGTCATCCCTTTTGGTAAAAACCCTGTACCCATGAACTACCACATAGGCTGTAGTCTACTTAACACCAAATGTGTGATAAGAGACCTTGGGACACAGGTGGACAGTAGTCTATCCTTTGATAATCACATCACCACAGTAGTCAAGAAATCCATCTACGTGCCATACCTCATCACAAAAGGTTTCTCATCCAGGAAAAAAGAGGTCATTGTTCCCCTCTACTCGTAACTCATTGCACCCATTAGAGAGTACAATGCCCCTTTTGGTATGTACCTCACAAGACATCTACAACAACTGGAAAGGCTGCAGATATACCTCACAAAGAGGATTACCGGTCCTCAAACAGATGTCCTATGCAGACCGTCTCAAAAAACTGCAGCTTTACTCCGTCGCATATCACATACTCAGAGGCGATCTCTGCTTAACACACAAAGCTATGTCAAACCCAGAGCTTTTGTATATGCTCCACTTAAAGAAATCCCAGTCCCTCTGAGCTACACGCTCTAGGGACCTAAACCGTGTCACCACAATAAACAGAACATGCTGGAGGGATAGATTCCTGTCCCAGAGACTTCCCATACTCTGGGACAAACTACCTATCTATATCAAACAAAGCTCCTCATTAGCACTCTTCAAGAAAAATCTTGATGATTGGATGGGAGATAGGAAATTCACCCCGGGGATCACCTCTGTGGCTCTGCTCGACAGTGGCATAGGAAAATAATTTTCTTGGGTGGCAAAAGCAAGGGTACCTTTTGTCTATGCTTATATAGGCCCTAGGGCCAATAGCCTAGTACCTACCTATAAACCTATGAGAGAAGGTTAGAGTGCCCATCATGTGGCACCCACTGTTGTAACCCCTCTCCATGGTGGCTGGCAGTTTTCCTTGCTACTGCTTTAGGTAGAATTCCTATTGCATGCCTTCTCCATCCCAGTAGCTTTTAGCTGCAATCTCCCAAGAGTTTTGTTGGTGTCAATAGATAAGTGGGCCATGATGCCTCCCTAACCCATAATAGGAGAGACAGGAACAGTAACTCACCCCCACACTCTCTTACTTTGGCCCTTTTGGCACCTGAATTGGCAATAAACCCCAGGTTGTTGCAACCATAGTTAGGGTTTCATCCCTCTATGTCACAGGGCTAAGTGTACTGAAAATAGCATTGGTATGCACTCACTTGTTTTGCTCCTTCTCTGTGCAGGGACTCATTTTCCTTTGTACTTAAAAAGAGACATTATCATTTTGTAAACTGTTGGCAGTTTTTGTATGTATATTTTAATATACTGAAATTATTTAAAAGTGAAGTCAATTTTCAAAAATTAGAATAAAAATATAGTACAATGTGGAGGAGGCAGGGCATTGCTGAACCTGAGCAAAATGACCACATGACTGTTTAGTTCGTAGATAAGAAAAACGGATTGTTCAGTCAAAGGGAATAGAACAGATAAGAGGTAAGCTTTTGTGCCTCTGCTGTCCTTCATGAATGCATGGAAAGCAGGGACTTTCTAAAGAGACTGAATCTACAATTACAGAAAAGAAACTGATTGCAGCATATCAAGGCAATACTGGCTTGATAATGGAAGGAGACTGACTGAGGATTGTAATGGAGCATATTTAGTAAGGTATATTTCCCCTTACATTGCCATGACATAGTCACATGCTCTGGGTTATATAACAGCATGATAAGGTGGCAGAGGTCAGCTTCATGGACTCTTGTCCAGTTAAACTGATTGATCATGGCTGTAAATATAGGGACCTGTAAGGGCATGATAATGAGATGGATGAAAAGATGAAAGAGGGGTAAATGAGAAACAGCATGGAAAAGATGTGCTAGCAATTCAGGAGACACATCCAGAATGACCCAAAGAAATCTACCGTGGAAAGCTGATGGTATCATATATTAAGATAAGAAAAGAACAGTGCTGTATGAGAAAGTGCTGGACTGCTGCATAAGCTGATTGTCTTTCAGTGCCATAATGTACCTCAGATGAAACCATTACAGACCACTCTCCAAATAGTCCTTGGCTAATACCCTGTATCTCTGAACCATAAGTCCAAGTTCTTTTTAAAATTTTCCATCCTCTGATCCTGTCTAAGCTCAAGAAGCAACTTATTTTATCTACTTCCTGCTCTGAAATGAAAAAAAATCCTATTCAAGCTTGTTTTCACAGCTTTCATTTTATTCACTATATTATTATTATAATTTTTAGTACATTTTCATTCATTTGGAATGCAGTTCCTATTGTACTCTTATTTGTTCATTATTTATACATTTAAACTCTCATATTCTCATTCCTCATTAACAGAGCAATCCAGCAGTGTTATGTCCCCTCCTTATGGTAGAAATCATTCATCCTACCACTGCACAAAGCAGGAAACACACCTGATCTTAATAACTATTGACCCTTATCCATACTTTCACCTTTTTGAAAACCATAGAGAAATGCATACATTCTCCAATAGTTGACCATATTCTTACCAGTAACCTTCTCTCCTCCATTTAGCATGGATTTAGACCAAACCACCATATTACTACTGCACTGATTGACTACTCTAGCAGCATTAATCAAAGCTGCAGTACAGTATGTTGTATCTGCTCTTTATTTCTAAAACCTTCTCCATCAGCTAGCCTCCCTTGATCTGTCCTACTCCAATCTCTCGGCTACCTGTCTGACAGATCTCAAGCTGTCAAATGGCAGTCTAGCATCCCATCTTTTTACCAGTCTTAGCTGGTGTTCCTCAAGGTTTCATACTATGACCACTCTTGTTTAATATATTTATCCGTAATTTACACACCACCTCAAAGCATGACAAACTAGTTAAGTACGTCAGTGATGTAACCTTATGTACTCTGGACAAAATCCCATTCTTCTCCAATAGCTCATAGAAGAGTTGTTCCCCTCTAGAGAAAACTAGTTAGCAAAATCTGACTTAATACTAAACCCAAAAAATACAAACCTTCTCCTTTTCACTTCCAAGTCTCATTTCCAGTGCAAAGATAACTTTCAAATCACCACTGCAAATAGCACAAATATCAAGGTAGTCTTCAATACTAAATTACTAGGGGTTAAAGTAGGCAACACCATGACATTCAACTTGCACATCTGACCAGCAATAAAAAGAAAAAACAAAAAAATCAGACGTTAGATCTATGTAGAACCAAACAATATGTGACTGAAAGAAGCCAGATAATGCTAGTATCTACCTACCCACTGCTTACACTTCTGTATGTCTCTTCTATATTCATCAACCTCCAGTCCACACTGAGAACTAAACTAGAGCAATGCTCTAATAAAATACTGCACACATCACTGTTTTGCTCTCAGGCACCTAGACTGGCTTAAGCTACTTTACCTCCTCATGTACTCACAACTTCAGTTTGCACACAGATTAGTCTTTCACCCTGATACATTCCCTCCCCTAACTGGTATACTACAACTCCAACCTGCCAACAGAGCTCTCCACTCTACTGACACACATCTACTCCCAACTGACAAATCTCACAACAAAGCAGGAACTTTTCTATGTTCCAGTTTTATCACAAAATCCTGGGACTCACTTCCCCTTCCAGTCAGACTTCTCAGTAATGCACATATCTTCAAAGATAAATGAAAACTCTCCTTCCCTGACTCCTAGCTGTGCCCCTACTATTTCTTAGGCTGAATTAGGCTTCTACTTTTCTTATGAAAAATTGCATGTAGAAATGCAGTTGAACATAAATCTTGTTTACTTTTCTTCACCTCTTTCTGTGCAGATTCCCTGCCTATCTCCACTTCTCCATCTTCACCTGACTATCCTACCCTCTCTATCACTTCACATAACCTTTCCCTATCACCTCCTCCCCATTTATACTCATCTATACTAATCTCTCTTCCCCTTTAGTAATAAATAAAAGTCATGAGTTTAGATCAATTGTAAATATACTATGAACTGCCAAAAGGACAATCTCTAGAATTGTACATAATGTTTTACTTTATTTTTTCTCATTGTTCACTTTGTAGCATATTATTAGTATATCTCTGTGCCTTACAATATTATTTATTTTTTTAAATGTATAATTTTCAGCTGTTTCTTAGGCAATGTGCTTGATTTTTTTATCTTATCTGTTATGGGGCACTTTTCTCCCCAGACCTCTGGTGAAAATGGGCTCTTGTGACCCAGTCAGACTTTCCTGGTACACAAAAATCAGTAAATAAATAAATAACATATGTATACATGCCCTAACGTACAACTTCTTAACTGCGCCCAGTGTTGATTATTTTGTTGTACAATATACTTGTTTATTTCATAACCGTCTGCCTTATTCATCGTCACATTTTATGTTATTCTGCTAATGTTACCTGAGCATTTTGTATGTTGTGTAAGGATGACAGTAAATAGTTCTCATGGAACTTTGTTGTATGCACCGAGTCCTCACTCACTAGATAGGATAATGACAGGCTAACAATGAGTTGTGTTTTGGATGCCAGGATCTCAGACATCAAAAGGGACCTTATAACCCTTATACCAGACAAACATGAGTATGATATGACTGTGTGCATGTGGGGATGAATGACTTAGAGTGAAAACCCCCAAGACAGATGCAGAAAGACAAATCTGAGCTCTTTAAGATTGTCAGAAATGCAGATAAATCCCTGATATGGATCAGAATCCTCCCTTCTCCATGAATGACATCTAGTTACAAAAAAAGATGATTAGCTTAAACAACTTTGTAAATAACTGGTGTCATTCTAGGGGGATCTGGTACATATCAGCATGGAATGAGAAGCTTGACAGTGATAACTCTGTGCATCTCAGTATGAAGTCACCGGTCACTAAAACATTTTAGTTTGTGAAGTTGTCCAGTTTATCACAATTTAGACCATCTGTCTCATGTCGACAATTTAGGTATTATGTGCTGTGATGTTTTTGATGAGACTTATTCCTGCGTACGACTTAAAGACTTTGACATCTCCATGATGCCTTTCTTTGGCAAAGCTCAGGAAATGGACACTGCAATTTATGAAATGTATTAGTATCAAAACAGATTAAAATTAACTTGGCTCTGCCCAATGCCAGGAATCTAAGAAGAAAGCTTCCTAACCATGAGACACTCCTGCATTTGAAAGGCATCCATGTATGTGTAATTACTGAAGCCTAGTTTTAATTCCCAAAAAAATGCACTCCCTCCATACCTCAGTTTGGATTCTGCCACACTACCACTTCCAGGAGCAACTACAGTGGCTTATCCACATTTGTCAGAGTCCAGATTGCCAGTGACCCACAAATAGAAGTTATTGAACTTCAAATCAGACTAAACAAAATT
Organism: Protopterus annectens; assembly: GCF_019279795.1. Classification (NCBI taxonomy): domain Eukaryota; kingdom Metazoa; phylum Chordata; order Ceratodontiformes; family Protopteridae; genus Protopterus; species Protopterus annectens. Next base: position 707,656,701 of record NC_056729.1, read on the forward strand.
CGACTATTAGTTTACCACCTGTTACACAACCCCTTCTATGATCCTGGAAGTTTATTGCAGGTACCCAAATGTCAAAGATGAATGCCACATAAATAAGAACTCGATTATTCTGAGAGACTTTAACTATCCGTCAGTTGACTGGAATACCTGCAGCAGTAACAGAGAATATGCCCAGATATTTTAGACCTAATGAATAAAAATTCAATGAACCTGATTGTTAGTAGCCCAAGGAGAGAATTACGTATTCTTGACCTGATACAAATGCAGTGTCATCATCAACAACTTACTACTAACTTCCTTTCTGATTACATCAGACCATAAGCTAGTAACCTACCTAACCCCCTGAAATCAACATATCAGTATTCAAAGACTTCAAGCACAGAAATCTCAAATCCGATGATGAAGTCTCAAAATTTGTTTATAACATCACTTCAGACACCACTTCAGTAAACAGAGTTGCCAAGGAGTTTTACACCCACATAAGTAAATACATGTATAGAATTGGTATTCCCATCCAGATCAAAATATAATGAAAACATTAAAAGCAAAACATGCCAGTAATCCACAAACATAAATAAAATCTGTATTAGAAGGAAAGAAAATACAACAGATCTGAAGACACATCTATACAAGGAAAATATTAGGAATTTGACTAAGAATATTAGAAAACACTATTATCCCTACTAAGGCAACCTATGATCTCCGGTTGACATCTGAATCCAAGAACAATTACAAGTCTTTCTTTAATTATGTTAAAAAACTAAAAAGTAGAACTCAACAATTTACAGAACTCGTACTAAATGACAAAACCTACTCAGATCCCAGGTACATTACCAGTATCCAAGCAGACAAAATTTAGTGCAAATTTCTATTCTGAGATGATTATTCAAGTCCTTATTATTCCTGTGGGTCTCAAACCCATCATCACCACTAAAGAACATGTACTGAAAGTTCTGTCTGGTGCTAAGACTGCTTCCTTCATGGGAGCATATAACAAACCTAGCTCTTTGATAAACAGCACCACTCACTGGCAGAATGTCTATGCTATGTAATCTGAGCAAGAGTACAAACTCAGTCATAGAGGTGTGGAGCTTCAGCACTGGTGATGCCACTCCAGAAAAGTGGCCCTACTACCACTGAGTACAAGCTCAGTCATGGAGATACGGGATACAGAACTGCTGATGCCACTCCACAAAGGTGGTCCTACTACCAGACTCAGAAGCTCTGTGAAAGTCAGCCTAATAAGTATCATTTGTAAGGTCATGGAATATATTACAAAAGGTAGGATTAGCATAAGCACTAAAAAATCTCATCAGGCTTGATCTACAACAATTTTTTTTTTCAAAATGGTCGCTCCTGCCTAATGATCCTGGTTGACTTCTTTGAGAAGGTAATGCATGCTGTTGACAGTGGTTACACTGTACACATAGCTTGTCTTGAGCTGGCCAAGGCATTTGATACGGTACTCCATCTGAGCATAATTAATAAACTAATGCATTACAAGTAGATTCTCATGTGGTAATATGGAAAGCAAATTGTCTGAAAGACAGATCCAACACATTGCAGGTGGCAGAGACAGCATCAGTGAACATGAAGGTGGACAGGGGTATCCTGCATGGCTAACTGCTGGGGCTGCTTTTGGTTTGTATTTACTTCTCTGACCTGCAGACTAAAAATCATGACTCACTCTGACACAGAAACACTCCAACAGGCACTTGCACTTGTAAATGTCTGATATAATGAAAATGGGCTTGACTGCATGCTAAAAATGCAACATTGTCACCTTTGGCAGACAAACCATTGACCAGCATGTAGTACTGACACTACCCCACTTCAAAATGAAAACATAGTTAGAGACTTGGGATCCTGGGTTGATAATTCTCTCCCCTTTGACCACCGTGTATCAATGGTTGTCAGGAAATCTTTCCATTTGGCACAGATGATCACAAAGAAAATATCATCCAGATCCAAGCAGGTTACTGTCCCCTTGTATTCATCACAAATCAGATAATTTACAGAGTACAGCACCCCATATGGTATGCACCTCCCAGTCATATCAAATAGTTGGAAAGACCCCAGAGATTCTTTTAAGTCACAAGCTTAAAAATCTGTAAGGTACCAGAAAACACTAGAAACACTGTCCTTTTTGTCTGTGTTTTATAAGTTCATCAGGTGGGAGACCTATACTTTGCCTTGCCTTCTGGGCAATCAAGGACTCAGTAGTCCAGGATCTCTTGTACCTTCTTAAATAAAACAGTCACATAAATGCCAAAACAAGGGATCCAAACCTGCTTCAGCAAATCAGTGAAAAGTTGAAGAGACAGATTCATCTACTTCACCCTGGAATAGACTTTCCCTGCAGATAAAGCAGTGTGATACACTATGTTCTGTCAATTAGGACCTGGATAATTGGATGGGTATTCATAAATTCACTCTGAGTATACCTGCACTGCCCTTTCTTTAGAATGGAGGTACAACATAGGGTGGACAATTGAAAGGCATAATGGTCACAAGACTCAATGGCCTTGAGCTTCCTATGACTGCTATGAAAGGTAGAGGACATGGCTGGGTATGTAAAAACAGTACAAAACTGATTTTTATCTGTTGAGATTCTTAAAGGGTATGGCTGTGTTTTTCCTGTACATGCAACTCAGAAATAACCAGGAAGTATGTAACATGGCTGGAGTGATAAATGTTGGGATATGTTAGATGCTTAAAAAAATGCCCTCACAACAGTAATATATATTCTGAAAGACTGGACTTTATGAATGCTGTTGCTTGTTGAAACCTGTTTTGCTTACAGAAAAATGATGCATAATCTTTGGTGTTACTAAATTTATGTATATCACATAAATAAACATTTGTTTTAGATAAAAAAAATTTAAATGCTGTTCCTTTTCCTCCCTTGATTATTTTGAGGAGGGAAAAAGCACAGTCATCCTGCTAAAAATCGAAATATTACTCTCATGTCACTGTACTAATATGTATAAAGAGAATTATCAGTCTTCATGTATCTTTTCACCAGAATAGTTAAGAATCATGGGATAGTTGGTGTAGTGATTAAGGTCTTCATCTCATAGTCACAAGGTACAGGGCATAATTTTGACCTCTGGTATTGACTAAACTAGTAATGGTCTGTAGACTGATTATCCAGTACTTATCTATATAGGAACACCTTTTGAAGAATCAATGCATGTCATGTCTAAAATATGCTATTGTTCTCACTGCATAAATTACTTGTTCTATAGAATACTATTAAAAAAAATTCAGAAAGCGTGTGATACTAATTGCAGTGAGAGAACTGCTAACCACTTGCTTACAAATCTTGCATCCATTTTTCTTAACCTGTCATTTTCAGTGTGAAATCATGTGCAGGACTGAATATACCTCTTTATGTCTGACCTTTATATTTACTCTTTGTCCATTTGATTGCATTCAAATGTGGTACAGCCAGTCAAATAAGCATTATTGTCTGGAGACAGTGTGTGAGTAAATAGACTTGGAGTTTTTCTGTGACATATTATAGTAGAACTGAATGTACAGCCACTCTTCTCAGTGTCACAGGGATGATTGTATGGTATTGTATTGATTTTATGGTATGCACTCATTTTCTATCAATCCGAATATGACAACCTGAAAATTTCTAATAGGGTTGATTCACAAAACAAAATGCCTTGGTATAGATACGTAGCTCTAAAGCCCCAAATACAACCCACGCAACTTAAGCTTGGCATGGGTACCGACTGGAGGCAGTGTGGGGTTGCAAGGAATAAGGAGACTTAACATGCTCATTTCTTTTCAAGGGGCTGGATAGGTCATCTGCTCAGAGCACACTCTTGGTGTGTGAACTTCAGAGGAAAATGGGGAATCCTGGATAGGTGCTTGTCCAATAGGGGGTAGAGCAATGCCCATGTCACATCCACAGGCATAGGCTTGTGCCACTAAGACCCATTACACTTCTACCTTCATTCATGTTAAGCATGCACATTGGTGGGGGTAGGCTACCCACCTACCTTCTTCTGTTATACAGTCTGACCATGGTATGCTGACAATTCCAAAGGCAACCAAATTCCTGGTTTCTGGGACAGGCTTTCAGCACCAGTAGAGCACCAGTTAGGGACTAAGCCAGGCCTTGTTCCCAGCTTAGGACATTGCAGAAAGCCCAATGTACCTTCTGGGTCTTGGCCCCTGGCCAGTGAACAAGAGCTGGAAATCATCCCAGTTAACAACTGGTATTATGGATAGATGGAGTTGGAGGTTCAGAGAAGTACTGAAGTCAGCAGTGGCTCAACCCCCAGACAGACCATAGTGACATACTGTACCAGGTACACTGAGCCTGACAGGAATACACAAAAAAAAAAAAAAAAGAGAAGGCAGACACAGCATAGTTAAAATCATAAATGCATTTCATTGTTATAACATAAGCACCAAAGTCACATCTCATTTATTTCTAAAACAGTCATTTTAAAATATTCCAACTGTTAAGACAGAAATATGTCATGGTTATTGGCCCTACAATTCTTATGTAATGAGAATAAGATTCATCAAGCTCTTTTGTGAATCTAGTTATTCCATTTATTTTAGTATTTGTAATATTTCAGGTACTTGTGAAAAATGGTGCTCAAATTCAGATTAGTTTTGAAGTTTGTATTTTTGCAGATGACTTGATTATCAAGTGTAGCATGTTATATGTAAGTTTGTTGTTATGATTTGTCAGTTTAATTTTTGAGACTTAATTTCAGACAATGTATATATACCCAATAGGTTATTATGGTTCATATGAGAAAGGCATTAAGGCATGTTGTAGTCATCTTTGGTTTCAGTTTAATATTTAGTTAATCAATCCAAAATATGTTAGGGTATAGTAACTGTGTGAAATTCTTAAGCAAAAATCCATGTCTATGCATAGGTATATCAAGATTTACCCAAGGCTGGTTTGGTTTGATCGCCAGGGTGAAGCCCAAGTGAATAAGCAAAGCCAACCATGGGTAAATGCTGATGCACCCACAAACAGCACTGGATTATTGCTTTTATTCAATACCGTCATTTAAGAAAGAAATTGCTTACCTTTCTTATATAATGCTTTGGTATAAAGGCACTTCAGTTTTCTTCTGCTTTATCTTCTGTGGTCTGATGTAGTGTGCATGTGGGCAGCCGTGGTGGTGCAGTGGTTAGTATTGCTGCCTCACAGCAAGAGGTTCTCTGGTTCGATCCTTGGCTAGGGTGCCTTCTGTGCAGAGTCTGCATGTCCTCCCTGTGGTTGTGTGGGTTTCCTTCAGGTGCTCCAGTTTCCTCCTACATCCCAAAGGCATGCTGTAGGTGGATTGGACACTCTAAATTGGGCCTAGGCATGAGTGTGTGTGTGCATGTGTGTGCCTTCTATGGAGTGCTGAGCTGGCAACTTGACACTGTAAAACTTCACTAACAATCATGAGTGGACAGATGATCTGCTGTTGTGGCCCCTAACCAGGGAACGATGGAGCAGGTCTGATGTAGTGTGTGTGGAACTTGTGTTTGCATGCTTGCACAGTTCATCACTAGAGTACAGGAGAAGCAATGGAGAAAAGAGAATCTCTATTGCTGGATTTTTTTTTAGTTTTTTGTTACTGTTTAAAAACTTAGTATTTTACAAGGGACAGTGGAGAAGTACAAGAAAAATCAAGTATGCCTTTATTTCTTTAGTTTTGCAGAACATGCCTGATTTTTTTCATGTTTTGTTACCCCTAACATATGCCAATAGAAAGTCTGGCTGTCCAATAGAACTTCAATGGCTGGACTTCTTTCTATTGGTATATACTGTATTTACAACGGGCACATTTGGTGGGCTGTTAAATCAGTGTACTTGTTTTTAAATAGCAATAAGGAGTCATTGTTTAAATATTTGTTAACATTAATGAGACAGAGCATCAGTATCTCTTTTTACTCTGTTACTCTGAGGACCGTTATTACTAGCAGGGAGACAGTGCCAAATCTATTACCTGGACTGTAATTCAAGTCATGATCATATGGATCTACTGTATTTTTTTTTTTTATTTTCTTTAGCATCATATCATGGTCAACCCCACCAAATCCATTATTGTGGAGCCTGTCCACTGATGCAGAGGGATATATCTCTGACATTGAAGGTGACAACCTAAGTCTGACTAGACACTTTAGTGCATGATAGCACAGGCATAGAGGGTGGGCAAATCCATCCTGGGTGGAAAAAGGGAGGTAAGCACACGTATCACACTTACATAGTCTGATTTCCCTGTTAGAGACCAGAGAAAGGACTGCCTAAAGGGAAGCCTGCTAATGTCAGCCCCTTGGGGAGGTGATGGGTACTTTGGTGCTTATAGTCACTGCACTTCCTGCCTTTTGGATGTTTCTGAATGTGGGCAGGATGGCTAGAGAATTAGGGAAAAAAGCACCCAGTAGCAGTGTAATACTGCTCCAGGTCCATCAGTCTCCTCATCAGCCACTGATATGAGTCAGAATTAGCCCTGGGAAGATCAAGGTGTTCTCGTAGGCTACATGAACAAGGACAGGACCTGAGAACAGCTGATGAGCAGCAGCTGGAGAGAGAGAGTGAAAACTAATACAGAAAATGCATTATTATATGGGATAGTAATTGATACCATGTGCAACTGTAGTTTAGCATTGACTGCTTGGCAACTGCATTTGTGTTTAAGAGATCATCCATTTATCAGCACAGGAGGGAACACATCCCATCTTGCTGCATACATTCTCATCAAGTTTCCAGCTGTTTTTTTATGCCATTTATTCTATCTGTGTGAAGAAAGGAATCATTTTTGTTCCATTTTGAATTAAGCTCCACTTAAAACTTGTAACATTATTTGAGTTAGAAAAGACATGGGCACCTTGGTCAGGTGCTCCATCCCATTTTTACCTCTAGTGTTGTTCTTGTCTTGTGCTATTTTGCATCTCTTTACTTAGTGAAGGTGCTGCCTGATGGGAAAGGTTGGGACTATCATCTTCCTTTTTACACTGTGTCCAACAAAGCTTGGTATTTTCAGCTGAGTAAGGTAAGCAAAGGTACAGCTATTTTTTTCCTAGGTTGCACACATTCCTGCAAATTGGTTTCATTATCACTTCTTTGGTTATGCACATTTCTCATGAACCTGCATGCTCCTCACTAATTCCGACCAAACTGGCTGATGGCAAATGCCTAGTTAGCAATTTAATATAATCTAGGACATGAATTGCCTTTTTATGTCTAACTTGCTGAATGCTACTTGGCAAACTCATGTTGGCCATGATATGAATAATTTCAACGAAGATAAATGTCATAGAAATGAGTACAAGCATACATATGTGTTTAAAAATCTCAAAATATTTGCCAGTCTTAAAAATGTCTCAGTGGTCATTAGCATATTGCATGTCTATGAACCTACAAACTATAAGAGCAGGAATTTTGATCTTTGCTCTCTTTTGGACTGATTCAGAAATCTAATGGCAATACATAAATGTTGATGGTGGTGGATTTCTTATCCATTTACACTAAAATGTACACACACACACACACACACACACACACACACACACACACACACACACACACACACAGATAAATGCATGAACATATGCACATGCGCTCTCAGAGACACACACACACACACACACACACACACACACACACACACACACACACACACACACACACACACACACACACACATGCCCACACATATATACGCTTCTCATGTGAACTACTGTAAAGTCTGGGAAAATGGCACCTACATTTTATTTCCTACTAAGTAAAGGAATATATCTGTTCCTACATTCTACATTAGCCAATGAACGTATCTCAAGTCATTTAATAGATTGTATTCTTCTCGTGCAATGAATGTCCTGGATTTTTTTTCACATTGTTACTTATTCATTTTATCAATACTTGAGCTATTGTACATGAAATTGTGATATGGCAAATGTAGAAATAATGCCATGATTGCCAAATAACTTTGTGATTTTTGCTTTCAGTATAATCTCTTTCTGAATGTCTTTGTAGCTAAAAATATATATGTAATTGCTAATACAGACAAGCACTTGTATATAATTAGTCATATAAAGCAATTAATATATATCTGATAAGTATATTAGCATTTCATTATACTGTCAAAGTAGATATTAGATTTTTATTTTTTATAGTCATTCATTCATTTTGTAAATGGGAAGTTAGCATAATATGAGATAGAGACTCAAGGAAATGAAGATTGTTTTCATAAGTACCCAGCTGAAAAACGTACTCTTTTTTTCCTTTCCTTTTGATCCTTGCAAAACTAGATAATAAAATTCATGTTTATATTCACTTTCTTTTTATGTTTTCTTAAATCATTAAATGCATATTGTTATATTGGTGATATCTGCCATTCATACAAAATAAATAAATAGCTGCATATTCCTGAACCTTAGACATCTTCATAGTCAGTAAACATCCTTTTGTCATTTACTGCTTCTTACTTGTAAATACCATAATAATACAGGTCTATATTAATTCATAGAAATACATATTCCATGAAAGCTAAACAGCAAAATTAATTACAGAGAAGCTTGTCATTTTTCACATGGTTAGGAACCACTCACCATCTAGCACTCCAGAACACACACTGCACTAAATCAAAGCCACCACTCACCCCCAACTATATATATTAACTCTGAGATCGTACTATGGTGGGGAAAGGACAAAGTTGTAGTGATGGCCTAGTGGTTTTTAGCCCTTGGAAAATTTATGTGCTTCACTATAACGAATGTTGCTATTTAGCTGTCAATGAATATGTATTAGATGAATATGTATTTTGAGGAACTAATATAGACCACAATAATACATCTACCTGTACCACTTTATTAATATTAAGATATATATTAACTTCTCTCAACTTCTTTCTAATCACATAGTTTCCATCAAACATATGTCTTCCAAATATATATGTCATTCAGCAGCTATTAGTTTAATTTGTATCCTCATCTTACAAACCAGTATTTAGAAACACTGGATCTTGCTCTTCCTAAATATAATTTTATCTGGTCACAAATCTTCCTTTATCAATGCAACCATTCTCGTTATTATTTCTTTATAATGCACTGTTTGTTTTGAGCTCTCCCTCCTCTCTCTTTCAGTGAACATATATATAATCAGACTATAGCCTCTAAAATGTCAGAGGCTCCCTTCATCTTTTTGTGCATTCAGGACAAACTGTGCAAAAAAGAAAACAAATATGCTTAGGAGGACAGACTCTGTAAGCTCAATGTCCCTTAAGATCCTGTTATTGCTGGAATCAAAACATCCAAATTAATAAAGTTAAGTGAACATTTTATCTGAAATCAGGATATCATCTGACAATTACATTTGTTCACCTCTCCTAACTTCAGCAGGGGCCTAAGCAGTGAACGTCCTTCATGAGTTTAAACCTATGACTTATACTTGTTCAAATTCATGTTGTCAGACTTCTGACATAACAGAATCTTCACTGGTTGTTTACAGTATTTTATACTGAGCTTTATTTAGTATTTATAGTATTAATATGAGTCAAATGATCAGATGACGTCCTGCCTTTAGGACAAATGTATTCACCTAATTTGTTCAATTAACTGCCATATGACTATTTGCCATGTAAGTATTAGATTTATACCTTCATTACCTTCAGGCCAAAATCATACCTCTCTGTCTTTTATCTCCAGAATCAGGGACAAATCCAGAAATAATCTGGGACAATCAGAGACAGTTTTTTAAAAAAGCTGGTACTATTTACTTGAGTAGTTGCCCGAATAAACAATGGGACGGATTAATTAATAACTACATGATAGTGAGCTATTTGGTAGTTATTAAGTGGCAATGCACAATCTGTAGAGCTGCCAAACAAAGTGAAATGGTAGAATATGCTAATGAAAGCATAAAGAACCAAAGAAAATGCTTATTAACCAATCCAACATAGTGGAGCTATTCAGGAAACGATAAAGCAATCCTGAACATTCAGTGTAGGTTTTTGTCCTGTGCTGGAAACCCCTTTGGAATACAGCAAAATTACACTTAGAATAAACTGTTATAGCAAAATAATAGCATCATTAACCTCTATGTGCATCAGGCTGTGAATCAGGGTACTGTTGCTACTGCTGCCAGACCTCAGGCAAGAAGAGGAAGAAGGGTGCTTAGACCCCATGTGACTTCTCATGAACTGCATGGCACAGAAATCACTGAGAGATAGACGGTATACAGGGAAAATTGGAGGAAATATACAACCTCTGCCACCTTCACCTCAGGCCGCAGAGAAATCATGGTGAACCCATCCCACTGGAAACAAAGGTATGTGTAGAAGCTACTGCTATATTCAAGATACCCACAGGGCATACATTAGGGGTGTCACAGGCATCAGCCTCTAGAATATTACATCAGTTTTTGAATGCATTGCTACTACATACAAAGATCATAGTTGCTTCTGTGATGGCCCACCTCTGCTCTAGTAATCAAGGAGCCTCAGGCCTCACCACTAGCACCAGTGGCGGATATACATTGGGAGGATGACAAGTTACACGCACACAGTATTTCCAGATGCAGCTCCCTGCATCAAGTGCAATTTCCCTTAAGAACACACAGAGACCACAGTCAGTCTGTGCTGGTTTCTCCCTCTTTCTCCAGATCACCAATAAGACTACCCACTGGCACAGCTATAGAGTTGAGATCTCAGCTGAGTGGCCAAGCCAAGACCTCCAGTATCCTCTCTTATCAACCAGTGCTTCATGTCCCTGCCCAAGTAGCTGATGCACACACTCTTTGAGGTTTGTTTTATACACACACACACACACACACACACACACACACACACACACACACACACACACACACACACACCTGGGAAAGGCTGGCACAGGTTTATAAGCTATGCCCCCTTCTGCCCAGACTATAAAGTAGTTTTCACTGCCACCAGCCACCTCATTATCAGCTACTTTAAGGCCCTTAACAAAGGGAGTCCATTCTTACTGTGTAATGTTACTGTTTAATACAAATGGTAGTTTGACCAAGAGCAAGGCTATTAGGAGTGGCCCATACAGTGTCACCAAATACATATGCAAGTACTCCCAGAATTTAAATAATTCTCACAAATATCAGCCACAATTATAGGTTTATATTTCCCTGAAAATAAGATCAGGTCTTATACTCTTTCCCCCGCCGAAATACGCATTAGGGCTTATTATCAGGGGATGCCTTATTTACCTCCACCATACAACATTCTACCTTTATTCATTTATTCATGTACAAAAATCAACATTTATTCATGTACACAAACTGACATTTATTTCATACTTTTCTGTTATTTGACAACAGTCTAAGTAACGAGTTAACAGTTGTGTGAGAATTCTACATAACTAGTGCAACAAACATTTCAACTTCAGAATATCTACATCAAATACAGTCATGTCATCTTCTTCTGGAACATTGTCATAAGTTTCCAGCCCCGAATTTCGGCCTGAGTTTCTTGCGACTCCATTTCCTGTAGAGCCATTGGCCCCAATCTGTCATGCCTAGCAATAGAGCTTTCCTTAAATGAGTACTGCTTGTCCAAGTAGCCTGCTTGTAGTGCATTGGCAAGACAGCTGTCAATGATTTTATCCCATGAATTTTTCACCCAAGTCACGACTTCTTGCAGGCTAGGCTTCACAAAGTTTCCATGCTGATTTCACTCCATTCTATTTACAATGTAGTCATTGAGTTCCATGCACAAATGGTCCTTGAATGGCTTGTTTATTGCAATATCAAGAGTCTGGAGATAGACAGTCATTCCTGTGGGAATTATTATTTGATCTATTCTTCGCCATGCAAGGAATTTCTTCATTTCTTTAGCACGGTGAGTGATGGCTGAATCCTAGACTAGCAAAACTTGTTTGCCGCCTTGCAAAACAAGTGGCAGTATTACATCAACCCACTTCCTTATAACTGCTTGTGTGCACCAGGCTTTTTCATTTTCAGGAATGTAAATGCCTGAAACATGTTCAATCTTATCTTTCTTGCCCTTACTAATGATTAGAGGTGGGGTTTTCTTTCCATTTAGACGAATTGCCAAAATACAGGTAACGTGTGCAGTCTCGTAACCAGTGGAAGGAATGTAGATTGATGAGGTACTCCTCTGATCAATTGTTGTTTGAGATCCTTGGCCCATAAACACTGCAGTTTCATCCATAGCAATCATGTTGGAGAGTTGGTATTTAGAAAAGTCGATGCCATAAATAAAGGACTTGAACACAAATGCACGTTTAATAACTTCAGTATCTTCCAGCTTGAACAGTGTTGTCCATCTTCTTAGAGACAGTTCATATCACTGAATGAAGCCATTCAGCCAATGTTGTGATGCTTTGAATTCTTCTGGAGATATTTCTAACTGTGGTGCCATTGCAAGGGAAAATGCTGTAATATCAGCCCTGCGCACAGCCAAAGCATTTGCTCTCCTGTTAGCAATCCATTCACAGATGATATCTTCCAGCTCAAGAAATAATGGTTGCTGACCTGATCCACACTTGCACTTCTTAGCATTTCCCTCATCGGCCTGCTGACTGAGGTTATTGTACACTGCACGCCATTTTCAGACCATTCAGAGATCTAACTTCTTCTCTTTGCAGAAAGCTGTTAGATTCTTTCCCCGGGAGTCCTCCATGATTCCCTTCTAGTACTCGACGGAATAGCTTTCTTTTTGCACACATCTTGTCGGGGGGGTTAATTGAAGACTTATGAGACCAGAGTGGCAACACAAAATGTTGCCGGTTAAGAAGAGAAGACAAAACCACAGCCGTTTGTTATCAAGTGCCCGCGCTTTACACACGTTGTTTGTACTTTGACCGATCAAAGTACACCTGCCAGTGTTTATGGGCCAAGGATCTCAACCATCAAGTGTGTGTGATGATTAGGGTCACAGTAAGAATCGTGGAGGACTCCCAGGGAAAGAATCTTATGACTTTCTGCAAACAAAAGTTGCATGTCCAAATGGTCCAAAAATGGTGAGCAGAGTATGATAACTTCAGTCAACAGTTGTCAATAATATTATTTTATAATTCAACACATCTGTCATGTGTTGTTGACGATCTTAACTGGGGCATATTTTTGGGGTAGGGCTTATATCATACCCACCCTGGAAAGCCATGTTAGGCCTTATTCTCTGGTTAGGTCTTATTTGCAAAGAAATACGGTATATATGTATATATTTATTTATGTATTTATTTATATTTGTTGACCGGGAGTGTCCGACTGGACGTAGGTCCATTTTCAGCAGAGGCCCGGGGAGAAAAGCTCCATAGTTAAAATAAACAGACAGTAGTAACATTGGATTACATAGCGATTAACAATTTACATAGCAATTACTTACAACATATTTACAGATGAAGAACATAGTACATCAGTAGACAACTAGAATATTTATCTGTGAAGTACATAACAGACATTAACAAATGTTAAAATAAGAAGTTCCTGCTGTATAAGTACTAGGCTTATGAGCATCTGAGCTTGCTATAATCAAGGTAGTTAGTGGAGTGGAAAGAAAGGTAGTGGTTGGATGGGGCGGGTGATATTAGAGTGGGAGTTGCAAGGGCATAGCCAGCATGTTTTTAGGTGCCCTTTTAGTAAAGTTTTGAAGTGGGTGCATGATGGTACGGAAGTAATTGTGGATGGGAGTGAGTTCCATAATTTGGCTATGGTGCAAGAGAATAGTGCTTCACCAGCAGAGTTATTGGCTTTAGTGATCTGCAAGTGATTTTTGTTGCTGGATCTTAGTGGTCTGGTGGTGCGATTGGGTTGGGGTAGATTCTGGAGGGATGGGACATTTAGTGGATGGTTTACTAGTTTGTGGGCGAGTGAGAGTTGATACCATTGAAGGAGGTGAGGGAGTTCAAGCCAGCCCAGTTCAGCAAGTGAGAGACAGTGGTGACTATGGTAGGATGCCCCTGTGGCGAATTTGGCAATTTTGTTGTAGCAGGTCTCTAGCTTGTTTAGATTGCACTGCCTTAGATTGGTATATATTGGAGAGGCATAAAGTAGGGTGGAGATAAGGTGGGAATTTGATATTGAAATCTTTGCTGCTTTGGTGAGAAGATGCTTATTTCTGTATAATGCTCCTAGTTTTTTGTGGACTTCTTTTATGGTCATGGATATGTGAATGTCACATTTTAGTTTATTGTCTATTTCCACTCCTAGCAATTTGGTGTGTTCAGTTGGGTATATAGTGGTGTTGTCTTTTGCTGTTATGTTAAAGTGAGAGGTGTTTTGAGTATGTTTGGTGGGTTGGAAGATGAGTAGTTTAGTTTTGTTTGGGTTGAGTATTAATTGGGCATCGGATAACCAAGTTTCAACAGAGGAAAATGCTTCCTGTGTGACTTTTTGCAGTTTGGGTAGGGACTGAGCTGAGCAGATGATGGTCGAGTCATCTGCGTATTGTATGAGTGTGCCATGTGTGGTGACAGAGGCTAGATTATTTGTGAAAACAGAGAAGAGTAGGGGTCCAAGGATGGATCCTTGGGGAACCCCTATGGAGACAGGAAGTTGGGGAGATATGTCATTCTGCCATACAACGGATTGTTGCCGGTCAGACAGGTAACTCTGAAACCAGTTGGTGACTGATTGTGATAAGGATAGGTTATTGAGGACAGAGATAAGTTGTTTGTGTGGGACCATGTCAAATGCTTTAGATAGGTCTAGGAAAGTAGCAGAGGAGAGATAGCCATTGTTTTTATGCTGAAGGATAGTGTTAGTAAAGGAGAGTAAGGCAGTGGTGGTGCTTATGGTTTGGTTGGAAACCATGCTGAGTATTGGAAAGGAGGTTATTAGTAAGGAGGTAGTCTGAGACCTGAGAGTGTATGCATCTCTCTAGTATTTTGGAGAGTGGAGAGAGAATAGCTATGGGGCAGTAATTGGTTAGTTCTGTGGAGGGTCCACCTTTGTGGAGGGGAATTATATGTGATACTTTCCACAGTGTGGGAACATAACTTTCTGACAGAGATCGGTTAATCAAGATGGATACTGGGTAGGTGAGAGCATCAGCTGCGATTTGTAGGTATTCACATGGGAGGCTATCTGCTGCTAATTTGGTGGGTTTAAGTTTAGTTAAGAGTTTTTTTATGTTGGAGGTAGGTACAGGAGAAAAAGAGAAGGCAGTGGGGAAATTAGTAGTTGAAGGTATGGGTTGGAGGGGAGGGGCTTGTGTTGTTTTGCTAGTGATAGTATGGTTTGTGTGAAGTGTGTGTTGAATGAGGTAGCAATATTTTCTGAGGAGTGAGGGATGTTAGGAGGAGGGGTACTGACTTTACCTGGGTGGAGGATGGAGTTTATGGAGGACCAGAATTGTTTGGGGCTGTGTACGGAGGAGTCTAGGGCAGACTGGTAGTATTGGAATTTGTCCTGTTTTATTAGCTTTTTGACTGTATTGCGTAGTTCTAGGAATTTCTGTCTATGTATATATATATATATATATATATATATATATATATATATATATAATAACATCAGAGTGTTCAAAATCACAGGAATTATTTAACATTGCAAGACAGTCTCAAATAAATAAAGAAAAATATCTACGCTTTGCTATATTCTTAACTTCAAATTGTATCTAAAATAATTATACTGTACCCTTGTACACTTACTTCATAGCAAGCAAGACAGATGTAGTGAATAGGTGTTCTAGCTGATTTTCTCTCTCTCTCTCTCCCTCTCTCTCCCTCTCTCCCTCTCTCTCCCTCTTACGCACCTGGAAGTATCCTAATGGGATTGAAGGTAAAAATGACATGTTAGATGAAGTTCATAAGCTGTATGACAGAACGGGGCTGGAACTTATGAACATCATTATTAAATACAATGATCAGGTGATCGCTCGTTATTTGGCTGAATTGGAGGGTGAAAATAAAAACATAACGGCTGATTTGAACTTTGATCATTATTTCACAAATTACACGAACATGTTGGCTAGTGTTGATTCGCATTGTGCGATCATTTATGAGAGAAAATCTCATAAAATTGTACGTGACACTAATGAATACAGGCATAAAAAAGTCTACCCGCTTTCTGAAGGAAACTGTGCATTTCGGGCTCGTCCACTCAATCAGGAATCAGATGGTGAAGAGGACGTGACGAGAATGGCCGGTAGTACTAATACGGGAATGGTAGAGGATGAATTCCCTTTAGAAGGAGGTCCAAGACACTCAGAGAGGATCAACGGTTGCAGTCAAATGAACCAGCATCAAGGAGGTGGCGAAGTCAATGAGTTTCAGAAGCAGGGTGCAAGGCCAAAAGGGAGGTTTTATGCCCAACAGCAGCGCAATGGCGGTCGGACTGAATGGAGAAGGTAGTTGTTAATGGCCCGGTATTTTTTGAAGGTGAGGTTTTCAATCATCTAAATTATGGTAATAATTCTGGTTTTCAGTTGCAAACGAATGATATTGACATTGACAAGCGTATTTGGGTGGATGCCACTCCAATGGATCAGACTGACTTTGTTGTTTTTGAAGATGGTATTTGTACAAGCGGAGTAGACATTCGTAACGTGGATTTCGATGTGGCTTTTTTGAAAGATGTTAGTGACATTGACTTGGACTTTAATGAGATTTTGGGTAAAAATAATGTGTGTAATAATTCATGCGGTTCGCTTACAGGGGCATAATGGACCATTTGTTTGGTGATTTTGGTGCTCATGTTTCATCTGAACATTCATTTGGTATGACTGAAGAGCCTAAAGTTTGTATTAATACTGAAATGGATGGTAACATGGATGTTCATGGGGTAAGTGATGTTCCGATAATGGGGACTAGTGACACCATTGTAGAACCTAATGAAATTTCTTGCATTGGTGAATTACTTGGTGACAATACTGGCTCATTAGTTCTTTCGGCTGATCATGAGCAGATTGAGTTAAATGCTGATTTAAGCATTTATTTGGCTTCTGATATTTCACTTGAAAGTAATGATAAACTCATTAGTTCTGCTTGTGAATGCATTGATGTTCCCATGGGCAGTGTTGATGGGAGTATTGGGGGGGACATTGAACAGTTAATTCAGATTGCAGAAGAGCAATTTAGAATAGGTAATGGTGATTGTATTAGTAACCCTGTGGTTGTTTGTAACAGCCATGGTGATTACAAAGTTTATAACTTTTCTAGTAAGGTTATTGATATAGGGCATGTTGAATTATTGTCAAAGGGATCCACCTTTGTTCCCCTTGTGAGGGGTAATTTAAGTGACATTTTAATTGATTTAAAGTTGTTAACAAGGAAGATGAATTTGAAGTTAATGTTTCATGATGTACTTGAAGGGCAAAGGGAAGTTTTAAGAAAGCCCAGTAGGTTCATGTCTCTTTCCAACAATACAGTCGGGTTGTTTGAGAAGGTTTGTGAACTTGACATTAGGGATTATATTAATAGGAGTAAGTCTGCTTGTGGATTTGAGGCATTTAGTAAGGCAAATAATTTAACTAAGGATGAATATGTTTTGTTAAATGAGTTGATTAGAGATAGGTCTATTAGATTTATGAAGCCCGATAAGGGCAGTGGCTTAGTTGTCATGGATAGAAATGATTATAGTAATCATATGTTAATTATGTTAAATGGAGATACCTATGAGGAAAGTAGTTTAAATCAAGTCAACATTGCCTATTCTAAGGTGGATTTATTAGTGGAGGACTTACTAATGCAAGGGCAAATTGATGAATTAGAGTATTCTTTTATAAATAATGAGTATCCTGTGGTGAGTAGTATCTTTGGAATCCCTAAGATACATAAGGGGTTAGAGGATCTCAACTTCAGGCCTATTGTAGATGGTAAACGTAGTAAAACTTGTTTTATAAGTAAATTTTTGGACTACCATTTACAAAAAGGGATTAAACTATTTGATTATATCACCAAGGATTCTTGGCAATTTTTGGAAAAGTTAAGAACTGTAGAAATTAATGACAACATTATTTTGGTTACTATTGATGTCATCAATCTTTTTTCTGTTATACCTAATGACATAGAATTAGAATGGTTAGAGCGGCAGCTTCTCAAAACTGGACTGTATGATCAGGATCGTATAAATGTGCTTGTCACCTTGATGGAGACAGTTTTAAATAATTTCATCTTCTTAGAGGGACATTATTTTAAGCAAGCCACAGGTGTTGCTATGGGGGCGGCTTGCGCCCCCATTTATGCAAATTATATTATGTCATTTTGGGAGCAGGAATATGTTTTTGCAAGCAGGTTTAAGTCTAAGATTCGACACTACACCCGTTTTTTAGATGATTTGTTTATAGTATGGGAAGGTAGTGTTAAAGATGTTAATTGTTTCCTAGAGTATATTAATGATACAGTGTACTTCTTGAAGTTCACCCATGCCTTCAGTAAACTGGGGATTACATATTTAAATGTTAATTTGAAAAGAGATCCTATTGAGCACGCCCTACTATCTACCATCCACAGGAAAGCCACTTTTTCCAATTCATATCTTAGTTATTCTAGCTGGCACCCTGACCACCAGAAAAAAGCAATTGTTAAAGGCCAGATGGTCAGGGCTGCCAGAATGGTTAGTGATGAATTGGAATTTTTGAGGGAGGTAGATTTTATTATGAGTATGTTCATTAGGAGAGGTTATCCTGAAGGTATGTGTAAGGTCATAGCAGAGGAGGTAAAGCGAAAGAGAGTTGATGGTACGTATTGGTCGTTATTAAAGGGTAGAATGAGTAATGAACCTATAATTATGGGTGTAGAGGATAACGGTGATATAGCTAATGTTAAAAATGTAGGAAACAAAGCAATTACGACCAATGCTGGTAAGGGGGCCAGGATTGTGGCATTTACTTCATTACTACATATTCGTTTGATGCACTTAACATCAGGGATATAGTTTTTAATAATTGGAAGTTACTTAGGCTTGATAATTTGGTATGGGAAAAGTTGGGTAGTCATCCTAAATGTGTTTTCAGGAAGGCAAGATCATTTAAGCAATTATTAGAGAAGGGTGATAGTTTTTTTAACCCAACTGGTAGGCATATTGGAAATTTTAAATGTGGTAGATGTAGTGTGTGTCATTTTGTATTGCCAACGAATTCTAAGTTGAATGTGGCTGGTGTTTCTATTAGGCTATATGGACATTTTGACTAAATGTGGTGTATTTGGCACAATGTGGTCAGTGTCCAGCATACTATGTTGGTAAAACCAGTAGAGCCTTTAGAGACAGAATTATCGAACATATGTCAGATATAACAAATTCTAAGTTGAATGTGGCTGGTGTTTCTATTAGGCCATATGGACATTTTGACTGTTACACTAAAATGTGGTGTATTTGGCACAATGTGGTCAATGTCCAGCATACTATGTTGATAAAACCAGTAGAGCCTTTAGAGACAGAATTATCGAACATATGTCAGATATAAGGCTAAAGAAAAAAACAAATGGCTTGTATAGACACATTGAGTTGCATGGTGGGCATGAATTAAAAATTTGTGTGATACAACAAATTGTTAGGGATATACAGGGTAATGTCCTAGACCTTCATCTTGATATTAGTGAAATGAGGTGGCAATTAAGGTTGAATGCCATGGTTTTTCCTGGCATCAATGACCACATTAGTATTGCCCCAATTTTAAAATTAAAGCATATTCTTGGGTAATGGGATTACAACTTATTGTTTTTATTGCATGTTTTTATCATATGTTTTATTGTATGTCTTGTGCAATTAATATATATTGCTATTTTTGTTTTTTCATTTCAATTCAATTTTTTTCAAACATTGGTTGAGTGTGTTTAGTTTACTTTAAGTAAGATGGATGTTAATTAATTAATTAGGTGATGATGTCATGATTTGCCTCTTATTTAAGCTTGGATGGTTTGAATTGTTTAGTATTATTCTGAAGAAGTCTGAATAAAGACGAAACCTAGGTCAATTCGTTTGTGGTTGGTTGATGGTGTTTTACAGAGTGAGTGCTGGTCATTGTTCTTAATAATGTAATGCTGTTTGATGGGAAATACTGCCTGCAACAGGTAGGTGTTGCGATGGGTACACCATGTGCAAACAGTTACGCAAATATTGTGTTGTCACATTGGGAGGATGAAGCGATTTTGATGAATGGTACCTACAAACCTTATATTTATTTATATAAACAGTTTGTAGATGATCTCTTTTTTATTTGGACTGGTTCATACATGCAGCTGATGCAATTTATAGAGCATTTAAACGAAAATACAAGTTTTTTGAGATTTGCATCGAAAGCTTCTAAAACAATGATAGACTTTCTAGATGTAGCCATTATGAAAGATTATGAAGGTGTTTTTTCCACCACTTTGCGTCGCCTCACAGTAAGACGCCAACCGGTTCGACTCTCAGCTAGAGCGTCTTCTGCGTGGAGACATGCATGAATGGGCATGCCTTCGTTGAAGGCTGTGCTTTAGGGCTGGCAACTCAGCACATAAAAATCAACTGCCAATCATTAGCGGACCGGAGTTCCGCTGTGGCGACCCCTAACCGGGAAAAGCCGAAAGACACTACTACTACTTTTTCCGCCACTTTGTATAGAAAAACATGTCAAAGAAATAGCATCTTATCTCGGGACAGCCTGCACCCGGCATGTGTATATAGCAATATAATAAAGGGACAAGGTATGCGGATATCTAGGTTGAATACTGATGATAGAACCTTTATGAATGACTTAGGCACCTTTAGGGAGGAGTTGGTTGAACGTAAATATACTAGGCAAGAAATTGATTATAACCTTGGATATGTTAAAAATTTAAGAAGTACAAAAGCTAAACCTTATATGAGTAATACAAATTTGGAGACGAGGGATATATCTGAAATTAGAAATAAAGATAATTATAATATAAATAGAGCTTTTTTAAGCTTACAATATTCTAGTAATATTAACATAGTAAGGGATATTGTGAAACGGAATTGGTTTATTCTACAAACTAATGCCCAAATTAAAGAGATTGTGGGTGATAAACCACGTTTTAGATATAAGAATAAAAAGAATTTGAAGAGATTGCTATGTATCTCAGATAAACAATGTTCGCAGAAGAAGCGAGTGTTTAAACCATATTTAATATCTTGTGGGAAGTGTAACATATTTAAAGTATTAAGTGTGGACAATATTTCACGACTGGCATTAGATATGAATTCAGAGTAAATGCTACATGCACCACCAATGACCTGATATATCTTGCAGTCTGTAATGACTGTACATCATTTTATGTAGGTATGATGAATAGGTCTCTTCGTGAAAGAATTAGGGAACATCTTTCTGCCATTCGCAATGATGATGTTGAAAGAAGTGCATTAGCCAAACATATAAGGGTGAATAAAAGCCATACTTTCAAATTTTTAGTTATATGTAGTATAAATTATGGTTTAAGGCTGAGTGATAAGAAAAATGTTACTGAACAAAAGGAATTACATTGGATAGTTAAGTTACAGGTCGATAAATGCCCTGGTCTTAATGAACGGGCATCTATAAAACCTTTACTTGCTGCTAAAAGATTTAAGTAATTTTTAATAAACCTTTTATACTTGTGTTTGATTATATATATGCATGTATCTTTAAATTTAGTATGTTTTTAGAGTTATACCTTTATTTATTTATTTATTTATGTATTTATTTTACATTTGTTGACCGGGCTATTCCAACTGGATATATGTCCATTTTCAGTAGAGGCCCGGGGAGAAAAGCTCCAAGACAGATCCATTATACCAATATGTATAAGGTTACAAATCCAAAACAGTGTCTGTAAGGTCACAATCAAGTTAACATAGCAGAAGATACAAAACATTTTACAATATATTGCAAAACAATATTTACAATAATATGGAACAAGATATTCACATGAGGTAGATTAAACTTTCAGGTTTACAATTCCTGAGAATGGTTGCATAAAAGTATTTATAACATATTGAACAAGATATCTATGTGAGGTAGATCATAACTGCATGCGGGTTTGCTATTCTTGAAAAGTTTGCAGTAAAGAGCATTACATTATAGTTAGGGAGGAGTTAGGAGAAATTTAGTCACAGAGGTAGTGGGTTAGTCAGGGTTAGTGAAAGGGCAGAGCCAGTGTGTTCTAAGGTATATTTTGAGTTTTTGTTTGAAGTGGGGTAGGGAAGGAAGTGAAGTAAGATCACTAGGTAGAAGATTCCAGTATTTCCCAGTTGTGTTTGAAAAAAGAGAGTTTCCTGCCATGTTGTTAGCTTTACTAATACTAAGTAGAAGTTTGTTAGCAGAGCGTAAGGTATTAAGATTTTTATATGGAGTAATGGGGTTTGAGAGTATAGGAGTGTTGTTAGGCTGGTTGAGGATCTTATGAGCAATGGTAAGTTGGTTAAAATAAAGCTGATTTTGCAGTTCAAGCCATCCTAGTTGTTTTAAATTCTGACAGTGATGAGTTCTAAAGCGATTACCAGTAGCAAATCTGGCAATGTTATTGTACGATGTAGTTAGTTTAACAAGATTCTTCTTGGATAGGTTGGTGTAAATTGGTGAGGCATAGAGGAGTGTTGAGATTAGATGAGAGTGGGCAATAGTAGTGTTGGCTGCTGGAGTGAGAAAGTATTTGATTCTGTATAGGGAGCCCATTTTTCTGTTGACTGTTTTTATAGTGTTATTAATATGGTTATCAAAGCTGAGGTAATTATCTATAGTTATTCCTAGGAGTTTGGTGGTAGAATCAAGGGATATGAGGGTGCCATTGTTAGAAATAACAGAGAAATCTAAAGGCATGGATTTATGGGTAGGCGTAAATAGAAGGAACTTTGTTTTTTTGGGATTCAATAGGAGGCAACGTTTTAAGAACCAAGTCTCAACTATGTTAAATATTTTCTCAGTTAGGGATTGTAGTTCAGATGAAGATTCAGCTGCACAAATTAAAGTTGAATCATCTGCATACTGTATGCACGTTGCCTGAGGAATAGCTAGGTAGAGATAATTGATAAATATTGAGAATAAGAGAGGGCCTAGAATGGAGCCCTGAGGGACACCAAGTGAGACTGGAAGGTGGGATGATAGTTTATTCTCCCAGAGCACAGCCTGTTGCCTATTGCTGAGGTAAAACCTTTCTTTCAAGTGAAGCACTCTTAAACTAAAGTAAGCACTACATCCACCTACAACCCATGTTAATACCCACTTCCCTTCAAAGTCCTCTTTGACCCTGTTTCACATCACTCCCTTATACTATTCTGGCATGTCGAGTGGTATATTACTGACGTCCTCTCCAGTTCAGCTGGTTAATCTGGGAATCCTGAGACAATGTTACAATTTCCTCATGTACACAGACAACCCTCTCCTCCTCCCAACAAACACAAACACATGTGAGAGATGCAACTATATAGCCAAACTGGAGGCTGAACTCTCTCAACTCAGGACTAGCAAGACCAGACAGGAGGAGAAGGTAACCACACACACAACAAACCCAGTCTCACATAAACCAACCACAACTGCAAACCAAACACATGAAAACACAAAGACATACCCGGAGGCTCTAATAAAAAACTTACCAAAACAACAGAGGCTCCCAAAGCAGACATCCAAGAAACCACCACCTCAAAACACAGCACATGCAACACATAGTTCAATAAGTCAGTGTGCCAAACAATCACAGCCCTTAAGGCGAAACACCATGCCTGATACACTAGTAATAGGTGACTCTATAGTCAGACACACTGACGTTCCGCTTACCAGGCTGAACAAGGAGAGGGTAATGGTGAGCTGCCTGTCGGGTGCTAGGATCCACCACATAACACAAGCACTCAGGTCACTCCAAAGCAAGTACAAATATGACTCCGTCATTGCCCATGCCGGCGTGAATGACCTGAGACGTACCTCCCTGGACTACATGAAAAGAGACATAGAGGAGCTCTCTGATTATATAGCCCAGGCCGGTATGACCCTGACCCTGAGCAGCATCTTGCCCTCACCAATAATGATGCCACAATGCAAAGACAAGATGATCAGCTTTAATAATTGGCTCAATTACTGGTGTCATTCTAGGGGGTCCAATGTCTGTCTGCTTAGGATGACATGCTGGACAAGCCACGCTGCTTCGCAAGGGACGGCTTGCACCTGTCACCACTGGGCTTCCGGATATTGGCTAAGGCTCTTGCCACCCCCATAGTGCCTTTTTAGGCAAGGCTCAAAAGACAAACCCACCACCTTAGAAAACAAAAAAGAAAAAAAACTAAGGGTAATGCTGCTCAACGCCAGAAGTCTAAATCTCAAGATACAGGCTCTCGAAGCACTCCTCGTATGGAGAGCATCGATGTCTGTGCAGTAACTGAAACCTGGTTCAAGGCTCCTGAGAGCACCACAGCTCTACCAGGTTATCCCTCGTATCATGCATTTCGGCCCCAAAACTTGGGCCGAACCACAAAGGGAGGGGGAGTGTCCATATTCATTAAAGACACCCACACCTCCAGGTTAGTGGCAATGCACGAAGCATTGGAGACCATCCATGTGCAACTAACCGTAGGCAAAACTGCTATATAACTTGTAGCATGCTACAGACCACCCTCTCAATCTCAGGAACTCCATTCAGCCTTCCTGAAGACACTGGAGGATATGAATGTCTCACCAAATACCATCATATTGGGAGACTTCAACTACCCAAACATAGACTGGGTGCATTATTCAAGCCCTAACACCCTAGCCCAAAGGTTCCTGGAATTCATCAACTGAAATGCAATGGAACAACTAGTCACCTCCCCCACAAGGGGAGAAAATATACTTGACCTGATCATCACAAACATGGGGACAAAATGCTCAACACCGGAAGTATACCCCTCACTAGTGAGATCAGACCACAAACTAATGACCCTAGATATTCATATCCCACCTCCACCCCCATCACAAAAGACCATAGTGAGAATCTTCTCAAAAGCTGACTTTACACTCCTTAAGACTGAAATGGTATCCTTCAAGCCCCCTGGGCCAGTGGAAACCACATCCCACACTGCTGAATCCTTCACAAATGCTTTCTACAGACATCTCCAAGAATGCATGGATCATGCAATCCCAAATAAAACCAAGACCCTTTCCACCAAAGGCAGGCATCCTATCTGGTGGACCCCAGCCATAAACAGACTTTATAACAAGAGAAGGAAGCTACTGCAAGACAGAGCAAAATCCCATAAAGGGAAGGCATCTCTGATCAGCACTAGCAAAAGACTATGTTCGCTCATAAAAACATCCAAGGCCAACTTTGAGAGAAAAATCGCTAAGGACACTAAAGATAACCATAAGGCCTTCTTCAGCTATGTTAGAAACCTGGGCGGAAACCCTCAGATATGCTTAGAGTTAGTTCATAATGGCAAGAAATACACTGAACCCACAGATATTGCCAACATAATGGCAGACAGGTTCAGTGCAAATTTCTCCCCTCCCTCACCCCCAAAAGAAGAAATATTTATCCCAGCTGAATGCAACCTCCCTGACATCTCAGATGTCCAGGTGAGAGCTGCTCTCAGCAAAGCTAAAAATACAGCATCAATGGGACCTGACGGTGTCCCGGGTTGCGTGCTACGTGAACTCCAAGAGGAGCAAAACCCGCACATAAGAATGCTGTTTAATCTTAGCCTTACTACAGGATATGTACCTGAACACTGGTGTACAGCAACAGTGGTCCCACTCCACAAAGGAAGCACCTCTAAAGACCCTGGAAACTACCGCCCCATAAGCTTAACCAGCCTGGTCTGGAAAGCCATGGAAAGGATCATTATGGAACTCATAAACAAAGACATCAGGGACCTACAGACATTTGATCCTACCCAGTTCGGCTTTGTAAAAGGCAGATCCTGCCTTTTGAACCTGGTGGACTTTTTTGAAACAGTCACTAGAGCCATCAATGAGGGCAAAGCAGTTCATACAGCCTACCTGGACCTGGCAAAAGCCTTCGACACAATACCCCACTCAGGCATCATAGACAAGCTCAACAGCTTAAATGTATACCCATATGTCACAAGATGGGTTGCAAACTGGCTAAAGGACAGAACCCACAAGGTCAGAATAGCTGGAGCTATGTCAGATTCTAAACCAGTCACTAGTGGAGTCCCACAGGGCTCTGTCTTGCGACCCCTCTTGTTCGGCATTTATTTCTCAGATGTGCAGGCAAACATAGGGGGGTTGTGGCTGACAAAGTTCGCAGATGACTGCAAACTAGGCGCCATAGTCAATACACCAGCTGACACATGCATCCTTCAGAAGGGCCTTACAGAAACAGATGACTGGTGCCAGAGTCATGGCCTTAAACTAAATGCCAAAAAATGTATAGTCATCCCCTTTGGGAAAAACAAAGTACCCACAAATTACCACATAGGTGGTAATCTATTAAGTACGGAAAAAGTAATCAGAGACCCGGGGACCCAAGCTGACAGTGACCTCTCATTTGACATTCACGTCGCCAAAGTGGTTAGAAAGACCTTCTACCTTGCCCACCTTATTATGAAGGGATTCACATCCAGATCAAAGGATGTCATTGTACACTTATATTCCTCCCCTATCAGGCCTATGATTGAGTACAATGCCCCATTTGGTATGTGCCTCACCCGGCACCTGCAGCAGCTGGAGAGACCCCAAAAGTACCTTACCAAGAGGGTCTCCAACATATGTCATATGCTGCCAGACTAAAGAAGCTCCAGCTCTATTCAGTAGCATACCACCTGCTCAGAGGTGATCTGTGCCTGACGTACAAGGCCATGTCCAATCCGGAATTAATGGACATGCTCTACCTCAAAAAATCCAAATCCATCAGAGCCACGAGAGCTAAAGATCTAAACCTCAGCACAAATATGAATAGGACATGCTGGAGGGACAGATTCATAACTCAGAGGCTTCCAGCACTTTGGAACATGATCCCAGTTCATGTTAGGCAGAGCCCCTCACTGACTCTCTTCAAGAGAAATCTTGACGAGTGGATGGGTGATTGTAGGTTTACCCCGGGGGTCATCTCTGTGTCACTACTAGACAGAGGCACAGTAAACTAAATTTATTTTGTACACTTTTGTATCATTACATGGGGTGGCAAAAGCCACGTACACTATGGCTAGGCTTATAAATGCCCTAGGGCAGATAGCCTAGTACTATACTATGAAACTATGAAACTATGAAAGAAGTAAACCATTGTACAGCCAAAGTGTCAAGAGAGAGGGATTTCAGAATATTTATAAGTAGAGAGTGGTTTACCATATCAAATGCTTTTGAGAGATCAATAAATAGAGAGGAAGAGCGAACATTGTTATTGCGGTTTTTGTTTATGGTATCAGTAAAAGATAAGAGGGCAGTAGTAGTACTGTGGAATGGCCTAAAGCCATGTTGGCTTTCAGCAAGTATGTTATGTTGAATTAAATGGTTTAGAAGCTGATGGTGAATACATTTTTCCATTATTTTTGCTAAGGGGGATAGTAGGGCTATAGGTCGATAGTTAGAGTATTCATTTGAGTTGCCACCTTTGTGTAGGGGGACAATATGAGAGATTTTCCAGATGTCAAGGATGCTTCCCTCGTTGGTAGTTCTATTAATCAGGATGGATATTGGGTAGGCTACTTCTTTAGCTGCTTTTTGCAGGTATTCAGCTGGGATCTGGTCAGCAGAAGGAGTACAAGGCTTAAGTTTTAGAATAAGTTTATAGATATCATTTGTTGAGGTGGGTAGAAATTGGAAGGTGAGAAGAGAGCTGGGAGAAGAGTTAAGAAGACTGGCTCTATCAGGAGCTAGTTGACTGGCTAGAGATTGGATAGCCTCTGTGAAGAAGGAATTGAAAGCATTGGCAGTTCGGATAGGAGTCTCATGTGTTGTCCCTGTTGGGGTTGGTGTTCTGGAGTGACCTGGATAAAGGAGTCTATTGATACTTGCCCAGAATCTTTTGAGGATTGTTTTGGTTTGTTTGCTGCATTCTACAGTAAAAGTTTTTTTTTTTGTCTGAGAGAATTTCTTTTTTTGCCATGTTTCTCATATGTCTAAAGATTTGTTGTTCTGATGTATTTTTGGTAGTTCTCCACTTAGACCAAGCTTTATTTCTGAGGAGGATTTTTTTCTTGGTTTCATTTGTAAGCCAGAGGACAGGTTTGTACCTAGTTCTGATAGTACGTTTAGGAGCATGGTGGTCTAGTATTTCTAAGAACCTAGAGTTGAAGTATTTGACAGCCTGTTCAAGTGGGAGGGTTTTTAATTGAGACCAATCACAGGAACTGAGTTCACTCTGGAAAAGGTGTTGGTTAAATTGGTTATTGGTCCATATGGTCCTATATGAAGTTAGGTGAGAGGTATTAAACTTTTGCCTGCTTATATAAGTCAAGGAATGGTCACTTACATTGTCAGGGAGGATACCAGCTGTGTGATTTTGGTGGTAGTTATTAATAAGGATCCAATCCAAAGTGCTCTCTTTTTTGTTTGGGTTGTTTATTCTTGTTGGGGAGGTAATGGTCTGAGAGAAGCCTTGAAGGTTAATGTGAGAGGTAGGATGTTCAGTATTGATGTTCTTCCAATCTATATTAAAGTCTCCTAGGATTATAGTTTCTTGTGAGAAGGATGTTGAGATCCAGCTAAGAATATCCTCTAGTATACTGATATTGTTTCCAGGAGGTAGATAGATACAGACAATATATGAGGATTTACTAGAGTTAAGCTGTAAGTTGGAAATAAGGACTTCAGCATGGTTGTCCTTTGTTGGGTTATAGGGTATAGAGGTGACTTGTAGCCCATCTTTAAAAAGAAGTGCTACTCCCCCTCCCTTTCTTTTTATACGGTCAAGTCTAAATATGTTATAACCTGGTGGGATAATTTCATTATCATGTGTTTTAGGTTTTAGCCAAGTCTCTGTCAAACATGACAAGCCTTTAAGGCTAGTAATTGATTGATTGTTAATGCAAATGATTTAATCAATGATGTATTTAAATGGTATGCAAGTTCTGTTTGAATGAAGTCTGAAGAAGCATCTGTTGGATGTGAAAGCGCTTACTTGGTACCTGTTTGATTCCTTGGATTTGAAATAAATCATTAGTTTTATGCTGTGGTCTTCTCATCTCCATTCTTGCTATTTGTGTTCATTGCACCTCTCTGTAAGCAAACAACAGATTTATTTATTTTATTTTATTTTCAGTTTGATGACCGGGGAGGTCCACTGGGCTCAAGGAGCCTTTTTTCAGTGGAGGATTAGGGAGAACAGCTCCACAAAACATAGCAGACATAGTAACAATTAAACAATTAGTAAAAATGATGTAGTAAAACATAAGCACAGTAGAATATTAACATAGTATGATATACAGTGCATATTTACATGTAAATACAGAGGTCGATAATACAGAGTCACCATTATACTGAGGTTTTAAATCTTCTGAGAATGCTATGAAAGAAACGTAAGAAAACAGTAAATATGATTGAACTCCTATTGGGTAAGGTGGAAGGTAGTTTATGTATATGTATGTATTCATGCATTAGGCAGGACTAGGTAGGTAGATTGCAAGTGCATTTCCTGTTATTGGAGAGGTAGGAATGGAGCTGGGTTTTGAATTGATCAAAGTTTTGAGAAATTCTTAGAGAGGGAGGAAGAGAGTTCCATTTTTTGGCTAAGGAAATACTTGTCCCACTCCCTCTTAAACTGATCTGCAAATTACCATAGCATCGTATTTAGTGCAAACTTTAACCTTTGGTGCACAGTAAGGGGTGGTCAAGTGCTTCACCCCACAGTGCTTCACAGACAAGCCAGCAGGTCTGACATGAAATTGGCGCCTCTGTCAGTCCATATTTCTTTTGGGAAACCTACACTGTTAAAAATCTCTAACAGCATTTGCTACCTTTTCTGCTGCACTGGAGGACAGGGCAACCACCTCAGGGTATCTGGTAGAATAATCTACTACCACTAGGATATACTTCATCCCTGTGGAACTTGAGGTACTCAGAGGCCCCACAATATCCATATATACCCTTCTGAAATGTCTTCTGAATCACAGGCAAAGGCATCAAAGGAGCCTTGACCTTATCACCTGCCTTGCCTACCTTTTGGCGCTGCTCACAGGTCTTGCAGTACCCTATCACACCTCTGGAAATCCAAGGCCAATAAAACATCTGCATAATACGTCTCTTGGTACACTTTATGCCCATATGACCTGCAAAGGGAATATCATGGGCTATGGCTAGAAGTGCCAGATGGTAGGCTCTAGGCACTACCAATTGCTGTACTCTCTAACCCTCTAGCCCTCCCTCAGGGGTCCAGTCCCTCTACAGTAGCCCTCCATCCCAGTATACAGATTCCCCCTTCTTAAAAATCAGATGTCTCCCTGGCTAACTTCCTCAGGACTTGTAATGTTGGGTCTGAGAGCTGGGCCTGTCTCAACTCTTTCTTTGTAACCCTTTCCAGCTCCCCTTCCACAGAAAGTCTGGTATTCTCTGACAGCTGTGTCTCACTTCCAGCCTGCGTACTACTACTCACCTCTGCCCTTGCAGGCACTCTGTCCAAGGAAACATCAGTATCCACAAGCAGTTGTGGCTCACCTTCAGTCTGACCTCTACAGGGTAGCTCCCTCTCTGAAGTAACCACAACACCAGTCCTGGCTTCAAGTCTGTTGTCTGTCTGGGTCCCCCCAGGCTACCAGACCCACATGATTGTCTCCAAGCCTGACTGCATGTAACTGCATGCACACAAGGTACTGCATTATCAAAATAATTGCCTATCAGGACATCTGCAGAGATATCTTCAACCACACCTACTTGCTTGCTTCCTTTTTCACCCTCTCAGTCAAGGTGAACCCTAGACAAAGGTATTTAGAATGGTGTCCCTCCTAAAGCTCTGACTGGAGTAGACTGCCCAAGTAAGTAGTGCTCCTCTTTAACTATTGCAGGCTTCACAATGGTTAGGCCAGAGGCTGTGTCTCTCTTAGCAGTGGCCTGTTTCCCATTTACTAAGATAGGATATAACCTCTTGTTGTAGTTTGGTACCCTTGTTATCTCCAGACAACGTACTGCTGGCTTTCTGTCATTCCCACTTACTGGCTCTCCCACCATTTGTTCCCCACCTTCCTCCATAGACATCTATATGCTACATGGCCCCACTGGTTGCATTTAAAATATATAAGTCTTGGTCCTGGACATGTACCTGGACTAGTGCCTTCCCCTGCTACTGACAGACTCTGTTGGGGCAGTCTAGGATGCCCACCATGGGTTTCCTTAGACCCACGAGCAGCACTGGGTATCTCTTTCCTCGGCAGTGATCCCCTGCTTGCTAGGTATAGGTCTCCCTTTTTCACAACAAATCTGCTATTTTAAATCCTCTATCCACTACCCAGATTCTCATGTCCGCAGGCAAAGTGCTAAGGGCTTGTTCCATCACCAAAAGGTCTGCCAGCCTTTCAAAAGTGGTGACCTGACACCCACTCACTCATCTATGAAAATAAGTGCTTAACTCAGTAATATATATTCACTCACACTTTCATCTGGCTTGCATCTATGCTCATGAAACTTTTTTCTATAAGCTTCAGGTGTTAACTTAAAACACTGTAACAGACAATTTTTAACAGTATTATAATTTAAGAAATCAGCATCAGACAGTTTAGAAATAGCAGTTATAGCTTTACCATGGAGTAAGGGGGTCAGGAACCCTTGGTCAACATTATACTGTTTACATACCCTTTCAATCATATGAATAAAACTGTAAGAATCACCCTCTGTAAATTGTGGAAGAAATTTACTGACCTTTGTTGCTTCTGGGGTTCGAGTATTCCCTTCCCCATTACCTCCATGACACTGGCGAAAAGTCAGCATCTCTTTTTTTGCTGCCTCTCATTGTCCTCAGCTTCAAGATGTCTCCGTTTCTCATTTTTTTGGCCTCCAGATATCAAAGTCTCCCTGCTGATTCTATTTCCAAACACTTGGCTTTCAGTTCAAGTAACTTTAACTCCAGATGGATTTGTAAGTCCTCTGTGAAAAGGTTGAACTGTCCATTTTCAGAGAGTTGTACATTTCCAAGACCAGTCTGATTGTCCTCCTGGTTGCTGGTTTGTGATGCAGCTGTGACTAAGTCTGCAATCATCTCTAATTTAGTCAGGGTGGCAAGCACCAGTCCTTTGACTTGGCTCATCTCAGTCAACTGGCTCAGCTTGCCATACTCTTCTGCTGACATCCTTGCATGCTCTCCCTGTCTAACTAAGCTAACAAAGAAAAAAAATAAAACATTTGTGATATGAAACTCTTGAATGTTTACTATGTGGCTGATTGAGAGTACAACCACCTTCTTTAGTGACCACCGTTTACATGCTACAGGAGTTTAATATCCACACCACTGAATCCCAAGATGTGGATATCCCACCACTGCCAAACAATATAATGTGACTCCTCACCTCTGGCCCAGTAATCAAGCAGCCTCAATCCTCACCACTAGCACTAGTGGGGGATGTACATTGGGAGGATGACAAGTTACACACACACAGTATTTCCAGATGCATCTCCCTGCATCAAGTGCAATTTCACTTAAGAGCACAAAGAGGCAACAGTTGGTCCATGGCTAGTTTCTTCCTCTTTCAGCAGGGCTATAGAGTTGAGATCTCAGCTGAGTGGGCAAGCGAATACCTCCAGCACCTTCTCTGTCTAACCAGTGCTTTGTGTCCCTGCCCAAGTAGCTGACACACACACTCTTTGAGGTTTGTTTTACACATACACAAACCTGGGAAAGGCTGACACAGGTTTACTAGCTATGCCCCCTTCTGCCAGGACTATAAGGTAGTTTTCACTGCCACCAGCCAACTCTTTATCAGCTGCTTTAAGACCCTTAACAAAAGGCGTCCAATCTTACTGTGTAATGTTACTGTTTAATACAAATGAGAGCAAGGCTATTAAGAGTGGCCCACACAGTGTCACCAAATTAATATGCAAGCACTCCCAGAACTTAAATAGATCTAGCAGATATCAGCCAGAATGATGGGTTCAAATATATTTAATAATAAATAAAAAAGAAAAAAAACAATACTAAACATATATATATATATATATATATATATATATATATATATATATATATATATATATATATATATATATATACTCCACTGATGACTGGCCTCTTGTGGGTGCGGATTCCTGCACTCTAACAACATGTGTCCTATCCGTGAGCCATTTGGCTTTCCATCTGGGGGTGTAGAAGTTTATGCCCGATTTTGTGAGTTTATCTATAATACCTAAGTGGGTTATTGTGTCAAATGCCTTGGTCAGGTCAACATAGGCATAATGCCCTGTCTTACCTTCATCTGTGGCCTTGGTAACCGTCTCAAAGAAGTCCACTAGACTGAGCAGGCAGGACCTGCCCTAGAAAAAGCTGAACTGGATTGGGTCTGGAATCTAGAAATTTCCTATGTCATTGTTAATCAAGCCCATGATTATCCTTTCCATAGCCTTGCATATGAGGCTTGTCATACTTATGGATTAGTAGTTTCCTGGATCAGTTGATAGCCCCTCTTGTGCAGAGGTATGACTGTTGCTGTCCCCCACTCTGGACAAATTATTTCTGAAGACTGTGGTCAAATAGAGATTGGAGTGGATGTGTAGGTCATGTTTCAAGCTATTTAACAGGCTCCCTCAGATTTGATCAGGGCCCATTGATGCCATGTTTCTAGCTTTAGCGAAACCAGTGACAACCTGTTTTTTTGTGATAGGGGGTATTTCATGGGAAGTGACCAGAGGTAATGAGGGGGTAAAATTTGAGCTGAATTTTATTGGCCAGCAGGTTTCCTATTTCCTCTGGCTAAGTACAGGTAGTACCATCTACAGTCAACTCAGCATATTGTTGAACATTTCCCTTAAGATTTCGGACATAGCTAAAAAATGCTTTGTGGTTATCCTTTGCTTAAGAGGCTATTTTATTCTCATGTTTTCCTTTTAAAGATTTGGTTATTTCCCTTATTTGCATGATGAGACTAATGAAGGATTTAGTTCTCTGTTGTGTACCCTCCCACTTACTTCTAGACAGGAATTTCTTCCTTATGTTGTATAGTCTATTTATGCCAGGGGTTCACCAGGGTAAATTGTTTTTCCGGCTAGACCTGGGTTTAGTTTGGTCAGGTACTTATGTTTCTATGTAGTTGTTTACATGGTAGTACAGGGCTTTCCTGGATACGTCTGCATAGGCCTCCGTGTTTTTGGGTTGGGGGAGATTTAAAATTACCTATGCTATCACTTAATAGAAGGTAATTTGGCTTGGAAAATTCTTTGGGGTTTTAGGGTTTGATGGGGGTTCTACCATGACATTTATTTTAAAGGAGACAAATTTATGGTCAATCTTACCAAAGAAGATGTTACGCTGGTGGGAGAGGGTGCAACACTACCCCATGTGAATGAGTAGTATGTCAAAGATACTTAATCCTCTAGTGGGATTACAGGCCAGTTGTTCCACAGCATTTACATTGACAAAGTGTAGGAATCTCTGAGCCTGCATGTTAGTGGTTATATATGTCTCCAAATTTATGGAGGGGTAGTTAAAATCACCCTTGAGTACTGTGTTTGGCTGAATGGTATTTGTTTCTAGTAACTTCAGGTATGCAGAGTGGTTTTCATGGTTCATGGTTGGGGACGTGTAACTAGTAATGATATGGTGGGGGATTTTTCCTATGGTCAGCTGGACATAGTCATCCCGCTTGACCAATCTAGAACTGAGATTGCTTTTTATGTAAATGGAAGCACCTCCTCCTTTAATTTTTTTCCTTTGTAGAAGGTGGCCTGATTGTGCGATAGGCACTGTAGCCTTGCACCGGTGGGTTGCTTTCTGCAGCCTTGAACCATGTCTCTGTAACTGCACAGCCGTTAGCATTCCTCAGGATGAGGAGAGCTTCCAGGGAGTGCAGTACCTTGTTAAGATTCTTAACATTAAGCAGTAGTACCTTCAGCTTGGTATAAGAAGAATTTGTTGCATTTGTGCATCTGTTGGTTTGGCACTACCTAAAAAAGGCACTATGGTGGTGGATAATAACTTGGCCAGTATTCAAAAGCCTAGCAACAACAGGTGCAGACCATCTCTGACAAAGCAGCATAGTCTGTCAATCATGTCATCCCAGGATGACAAATACTGGATCCCCTTGGAATCAGAGAGGTTTCCATTCAAATGGCACAGAGTGTCAGGGTTAGTCTATGACATAAGAATGCCAAAGAAGCTGAAAATAAAGGTGTACAAAATAGTGATGTGCCCACTACTACTGTATGGTACATAAAATTGGGCACTAAAGGCACAGCAGTTGAGGAAGCTGGAGGTGACTGAGATGAAGTTCCTGAGACAGTTGGTAGGATGTACACTATGAAATGAGAACATCAGAGCAGAAGCCAAACTAGCTCAAATTGCAGAAATGGTCAAACAGAGAATATTATGGTGATTCAGGCATTTATGCAAGATAGCAGAAGGCAATCAGGTGAAGATGATTTGGGGCAGACAGGAAGAAGATAAGAGAAAAGAGTTGGATAGATTGTGTGACAGAAGACCTGTGTCAGGCATAAGTGTCAAAGAAGGTAGAAGAGTGGCACTGAATAAGGAGAGACAGAGACAAGTGACACGACACCCCAACCCCATGTAGAAAATGGGAAAATGGAGATTGATGATGATGATGATGATGACAGAAAAATCTGTGTGCAATAAGGTGTTCCTGATATGAAATGAGAGAAATAAGGCACATAAAGTATTGTTTGAATCCTGATTAATGATCACATTGCAATTATTCACAATGTGTATGTTTTTGTCATTTTAAGTTGCATTTGCAGTCCACTTAGCAGCATGCAAACACAGTTCACTACTTAAGGAAAAAAGTGAAAAAATTATTTTAGAATGCCTTATGTAGCATAAACATGCCTGTCAATGGTGTGCTTTCTGCAGCATCTGGAGAGTACTAAGTGGAGAAACATATATAACCACTAACATATAGGCTCAGAGATTATTGGACTTTGTCAATGCAAATGCTCTAGAACAGCTGGCCTGCAGCCCCACTACAGGATCGAATATCTTTGACATACACATGCTTCACAACCTACCCTACCTACCAGACACTTTCCCAACAGTCTTCACCCTCACAAATACAAATAAATAAATAATGGACAATCAATCCCACACACAAAAAAAGAAGAAAAAATACACCCCATACATATCTCTTCACTTTACCTATGTGTCATCTTGGTAAACTTGATTTGGTCGAACTTGCTATACAACATTATTCTGTTGTTGTTACCCATCACTGGTGTGGTAACACTTCAAAGTCATGAAATTGTGTGTATAATTGCACATGTATGTTGTGAAGAAGTGGAAACATATGGTGTTCATCTAAGACCATCCTGCATATTCCTGTATTCTTTCTCCTGTGTCCAACCCTCTGTTTGCCAACCTCATTTTCACCACTGTCCTATCCACCCCTTTTTCACATTTAATCTGGTCAAAAAATAGATTCACCACAATACACATGACCAGAAATGGAAAATACTTTGCTTTATGTCCTCAGCATTTGCTCAGAGGTCATCACAATGAATGCTGAGTGACAGTGAACACTGTAACTTCTTATTGCAAAAGCTGATGATTTTAATTTAATCAGCAGTGGTCTGGTGTGCTCATAGAGTAAAATAAAAAGAGCAATGAATTAATTATCGTTTCAGGTTGTGCAACATTTCTATGTCTATATTACTTTTCTCAATAGGTAATTTTGATTTCAGAATAGATATGATAGATACAGATATGCATTTGTTGCAAACCTGTGATGCACACTACCATCTGTTCCAGACTGTATATTTTCAAAAAGTTAAAATGTCTTGTTACACATTGTTAATGTCAGTTTTCTCCTATGGAGTTTGCAACTAATACAGTGCTTTCTAGATTATGTAAATAGATAGGTAGGATGTTCAATATCACCATGTGACACTTGTATGTGTGTGTGCATATGTGTATGTGTGTGTATGTAACACTTAGTGTTGTATCCAATTCCCGTGAGAAGAATGCATTTAACTCTTCACACAGCTCCCTTATCCCACTTTTTACTGAAAAAGCCTTTATGAAAGACACTGATGAGGTCATCCTGACAAAAGTGGACTCTCTCTGCTTAAAAAACAGACTTTTCCTGTAGAGATCTCTACTAATACAGTACGTTCTAGATAGTTAGGAGGTTCAATGCCCAACCTGGGAAATGTGTGTTTTTGTGTTCGTGTTTGTGTATTTGTTGGTGAGTGTGTGCAACACTTGGTGCTGTACCCACTTCCCCTTAGAAGAATACATTTAACTCTTCACACAGCTCTCTTATTCTACTTTTTACTGAAATATTGTCTATGACTGACATTGATGAGGTAATCCTGACAAACGTGCACCCTCTCCCTTTAAGAGCCAGACTTCTCCTGTGGTGCTTACAACTAAAACAGTGCTCATTAGATTGTGTAACTAGACAGGCAGGAGGTCTGATGCTCAACATGGGAAACGTATGTGTAACACTTGGTTCTGTACCCACTTCCCCTTAGAAGAATGCATTTAACTCTGCACACAGCTCTCTTATCCCACTTTTTACTGAAACAGCATCTATGAAACATACTGATGAGGTCATCCTGAGAAAACTGTACTTTCTGCTTTATGTATCAGATTTCTCCTGAGGTGTCTTCATTAATGCAATGCTTTCTACATTGTGCACCAAGATAGGCAGGAGTTTTGGTGCTCAACTTGGGTAATATGTGTGTGTGTGTGTGTGTGTGTGTGTGTGTGTGTGTGTGTGTGTGTGTGTGTGTGTGTGTGTGTGTGTGTGTTTACAGTTAGATAAGCATGTGTTCAATCAATTTCTACTCTAGATAAACATTTTAAACTGTCAGATGACTCCAACATCCCCTAATCCTACCTTTCACAACCACACATGTAAAATCCAATGCCACTTCCTTGCAAGCTCTAGGTCTCCCTCTATGACCCAGGGAAGCCATACCATGTATTTAAACTTATTAGAAATACTAACTATCCAATCCAATACCATATTCATGGGTGATTTTAATGACCCCACTATTAACTGGGAATCCTATACAACACCAAACATACATGCACAGAGATTCCTGGATTTTGTAAACACAAACTCTCTAGACCAGATAGTCAACACACCAGTCAGGGGTGCAACCTTACTGGATCTAGTCCTCACTAATGTGGGAGACTGTTGCACACCCCTTACTATAATGCCTTCCCTGGTAAGGTCAGACCACAAAATGGTCTCCTTTGAAGTAAAAATAAAACCTGAACCCCCACCTAAACCTGGAATATTCAGGAACTATCCTAAGGCTAACTTCCTTGCTATTAAGTGAGAACCTGGCAACATTTTAAGCCCCCATAAACACTGAGAACACTGCTGCCTATGCAGAACTGTTCACAAAAAAACATGTACAAGCATGTTAATAGCTTCATAGAGGCAGCTGTACCAGCCATGAAGAAGTAAAGGACTAACTCAAAAAAAAGCCATTCTGGTGGAATCACAAAATCAGTAGGCTGTATAACAGGAGGAAGAAAATCATGGCAAAAATTAGGAGGTACAGCATCCAGCAGGATAAACACACTCTCAAACTAAACAAACAACTCAGAGGCAAATAACATCAACCAAAGCCAAATTTGAGGTAAGTTTGGCCTCCCAGGCCAAGGACAACCACAAAGCATTCTTTAGCTATTTCCACAATCTCAAAGGCAATACACAGTTGTGTACAGAACTCATTGTAAATGGAGCCACCTATACTGAGCCAGAAGATAGAGCAAACCTCCTGGCTGATAAATTCAGCTCTAACTTTACCCCTCTCTCCCCTTCAACCTTCCCTCAGGAAATATCATCAAATATGACTTCCTCTGCTATCACTAGGGAACAGGTCTTTAATGCTCTCTCCAAGACCAAGAACACTGCATCAATGGGTCCAGAAAATATCCCAGGATGCCTTCTAAATAGCATGAAACATGACCTATCAGGGCCTCTGGGATTATTATTTAACTGTAGACTCCAAACAGGCTTTTTGCCCCATGAATGGAGAAAGGCAACAGTCATCCCTCTCCACAAAGCTGGGCCATCTACAGACCCTGGAAACTACAGACCCACAAGCCTCACTAGTCTTATATGTAAAGCCATGAAAATAATTATAATGGAGATTATCAATAGAATTATAGTAAACCTCCAGACACTGGATCCAACCCAGTTTGGTTTCATCAAGGGCAGATCAAGCCTACTCAACCTGATGGACTTCTTTGAGAATCTCACCAAAGCAATGGATGAGGGAAAAATAATTCACACTGCCTGCCTTGACTTGGCCATGGCATTTGACACAATACCCCACATGGGCATTGTTGATAAATTCAAGAGTTAGGTACAGACCCATATGTCACCCAGTGGATAGCCAACTGGCTCACAGACAGGACAGAGGAAATTAGAATTGGGGAGTCCACATATTCAAAGAGGCCAGTCACAAGTGGAGTCCCCCAGGGATCAGTCCTTGGACCACTCTTTTTTTCCATTTACTTCTCAGAGGTCAAGGCCAATGTCATTGGACTTTGGCTGACTAAATTTGCAGATAATTGCAAATTAGGATTTGTCATTGAATCTCACACTGATGCAAATGTTCTCCAGGAGGTGCTGACACAGACAACTGGTGTCAGAGCCATGGACTAAAGCTAAACACCAAGAAATGCATAATAGTATCATTTGGGAAGTCATCCATCCCTGTTAACTATCATATTAACAACACACCACTTAGAGTGGACCCATTAGTTAGGGACTTAGGGACGCACATAGATTGTAATCTAGCCTTTGACTGTTATGTGTCTACAGTGGTGAGGAAATCATTATACACAAAGGTATGGCATCTAAGTCCAAGGAAGTTGTTGTTCCACTGTATTTGGCATTAGACATCATTGTTCCACTGCATTCGGTATTCATCAGACCTATCATTGAGTACAATGCTCCATTTGGTATGTACCTAACCAGGCATATTCAACAGTTGGAATGTCCACAGAGGTTCCTCATGAAAAACTACAGGGTATAAGTAAAATGTCCTATGCAGAACACCTAAAGGCCCTAGCCCTGTATTCTCCCTCCCACAGGCTTTTGAGGGGAGATCTATGCCTGGCATACAGGGAATTATCAGACCCCACTCTGATGGAATGGATTCATATCCACAAAACAGCACCAGAATTACCCATTTCAAAGACTTAAACCTTGCATGTGATATAAATAGGACCTGCTGGAGAGATATGTATGTATCCTGGCAATTACCCCATCTATGGAACAGGCTGCCCATCCATGTGAAGCAAAGTGCCTCCCTAACCCAAGTCAAGGCAACTTGGACAATTGGTTGGTAAACTAGAAATTCATTCCTGGTTTGGGACCTATGTCTTTAATGGACATAGTAACCTGTAAATGGTTCATCTCCCAGGTCCATGTTTACACTTATGAAGGGCATCAGAACTTGTCAGAGAGTTTGGATGCATGGCTAGGCTTAAAAAGGCCCTTGTGGTCTTTAGCCTAGTAAACACCTATGAACAAGGATGTAGCTGGGCATATTGTTTATACTGTACTGAGTACAATTTTTCATACACTACTTAGAGAAACCATGGCTCATGGAGTCTCATAGATTGAAAAAAATATATATCTATTTATCTATTTCATGTTTTTAGAGGAAAAGTCATGCAAAATTGTGTTGAGGAGGATGTTTCCATTTTTCAAATGACAGGTGTGTTGGGGATGGCAGCAATAAGAACACATGATTACAAAATTATATTCTCTGCCTGCACTCCTGGAGAAACATACTGATGAGGTCATTCTTTCTGAAGTGAATTGTCACCCTTTAAATGTCAGACTTCTCCTGTGGTGCTTGCATTTCTTACACTGTTCCCTATAATGTGCAAATACACATGCAGGGGTTTCAACTACAGCAGTGGTTAACTTGTACAAATGTGTATGAATGCCAATGAATTCAGGATTGGTTTATACACATTTTGCAGTGGCAACTTTTGTCACACTTGTGCTCAGTTTTCTCCTATGGTGCTGGCTGCTGATAATGTGCTATATAGATGGCATAAGTGGACAGATAGATGGTTTAAGGCCATCACTGATTGAATACTGTGACTGTGATTACTGTCATATATCATTGCATTGGCCACTTTGCAACTACCTTTTTGTGCACTTCTACATATGAAATAGATTTATAGTGGCACACTGTTACACTAGCAAATCCTAGCATCCCCTGGAAAATTACTTTTTGTGCACATAATGATTATATAACACTACCACAACTGTAGTATCACACAGTTGGAGTATGAATTATCCTGTTTTGTGTGACTTTGTACATTGCAAAACTGTATATGTAGAATATTTATTTATTTAACATTTTTTGTTGGGAAAGTTTCACTTGAATCAAAGCCAATTTTCATCAGAAGCCTGGGGAGAAACTCTCCAGATGCATGTCTTTGAAACATGGGAGCAAACCGGATCACCCTGAGGAAATCAACTCAAACACAGGGAGGACGTGCAGACTCTGCACGAAAGCACTCCAGCTGAGAATCAAACTGGAGAACCTCTTGCTGTGAGGCGACAAGGCTACCACTGCACCACTGCACCATCCTGTGTTTGAGGCCAGCTGTATGCCTTTCATCCTCATAGTGTGTATAGTACTTTTCAAATATATATATGATGTACAGCTGTACAGCTGTGTACTTCAAGACACTTTTTAGCATAAACATCTAGCTAATACACAGTGCTGATGTCATCCATAGAAATAGGTACAGACCCACGTCTACCTCAACATGTCACGGGTCTCTTACAATTCAGGCATTAATCAGTAGCTTGTGGTCTTGGGTAGTTATTTCAAATCCAGCTATTACTTCTCAGACTATATTGTGCCAGTCTTAGTCTGGCTGTATATGTCGTTAACACTGTCAAACACATTTGCCATCTACATGTATAGATGTTGATTCCTCTTACAAGAATCTGTGATAATTTCTCACATAGTAATGGTTTTGTTCAGAGTAATGATGACACGTGATTATATTTTCCTTGCATAACATATGTAGGAAGTATTATCATCTGGTATGAGGGAGTGAGACAACATTCTGTATGTTGTTGACTTAGTACAGCAACTACAGGCACGCATATCCCTTGCACCGTATATCTCAAAGGATGTGATTGCATACCAGTGAAATAGTTATTTGGGGCATGTCACACTGTGACTGCTCCTGTGGTACATGCATTGAGTAATGGCTTGTATAGCATATCCACACAACTAGACTGCGGTTCTATTCTGAGACAGTATGTGTAATACATAATGGAAGCTGATTGCTTGTCAAAGAAGCATTGATATTATATTGCTCACTGTTGTGTGGACATTAACATTTGTAGTTCCTTGCCAGCATTCTGATTAACTGTGATTGCTCATAGCATGTTTTTATCTCCTTTCTTAATACACACATTCAATTCAGTTATTTGTGACAGCCTTAATACCTATCTGTTGTGGCACATGCAGTCAATACAGAGGTCTGGAGAGAGCCCTGTATAGTTGGTAAAGGTTTGAAACTGGAAACATCTGTCTATCTGACAAATGTGTCAGACAGTAGTGGCTTACACACAGAAAATAGTTATAATGCACTCAGATAGCCAGCTTTTTCATGCTTTGTCCTACAAGGTAAGGCATCCATACCCCTTATGACAGGAAAGTGCTGGAAGCCCTTCACGGGTGTTCTTCATGACATGACCAATGTGGTATTTCTGTGGTATCTATGATTGTTATGCAGATGTCTGATATCTGTCCTATCATATGTTTAAAAATGACATGATTTGAATGCTTATTATGACATTCATTGCTCACAGGCATTATTTGTTCCCAAGATAATTATAATTTGTATTGCATGTCTTCATGTGGACATTTCTTTACTACTGTAGCTGTTTTTGTCACACTATATAGCTTAATGGCAGATGAGGGTTTTCATAAACTGTATGGCATGCTGCCAGACCTTTAGAAGCTATGACTGGCCCTCTGTTACAACACTTTCTTGTGTGCTGTTGCTGCTGTTGAATTGCTGTTATGTTACCATTCTCTGTGATTCCATATGAACATGCCCAGTATAATGATGTCTGAGATGTCCGGACATCAGCAATGGAAAACTTGAAAATCATGATATGTCATCCAATCTGTGTTGGCATTTACCACTTATGTATGTTGTGTGTTATTAGATTACAATTTAACATTTACATGACTGTATAGCACTTGCTTGCCTGTTACATGTTCTTAGGTGATAAAACACTTCCCTATGGGTGCAGCTGACGTTTCTTTGCAACATCATGTTCAACTCTGATACACTTGACATTATAACTGTAAGGTCCATTTGTTCCTGTGTATACATGCTGAGGCTTAAAATACAGGAGTGATGTCGGCTTGTATACATAAATTCCTATATATATATATATATATATATATATATATATATATATATATCATATGCAATAACTGCAGTCTATGTGTTCAACCCATAATATATTATCTTTCCTTGCTGTTATCTCAACTCAGGATTTTATTAACATGTATATTACATTTTCACTCCCATTTGTTTCATTCCATCTATACACCCCTATCACATTTTCTGTAATTGTGCCCATTTTTATTTTGTGTGCATAACTTCATAGGTTCATAGATTAGTACAAAGCTAACTGCCTTTGCGAGCCATTTTAAGCCTAGCCAATTATCCCTTGTGAGAGACAAACCCTGCACCTTGTGTTTGTAAGGCAAACACCTTAACCATTAGTCCACCCTCTCAACCCCATTTGTGTACAATTCTTCCATTTCACTTCCCTTCCTTCAATATTCTTCAAATGTAGTTGCCTTTAATATTTGGGGGCTACAGGGCATGCAAGTATCTGAGCTTTGCCTATAAGCAAGCATTTTCATCACATTCTTTGCTCATGTTTGCAAGCACATTTCCATTTCCATGAACACTATTACTGTCCATGAATATGTGCTTGCAAATATCTAGGTGCAATGAGCAGCATACATATTTGATTAGCACTACTTCTCATTACACTAACATGCTTGCATGGATTAATATATATTTCTGAAGTAAAAGAATTCTATGTCTAATTTTTGTCATCGTTTATTAAGTTTAATCTATCACTGCATCTTTCCATAATGACAGTTTTAGGAGTTAAAATCAGGACCATTTGAGAGGTATGGCCAGAATTAGTATAAAACATATTTGTAAAACACATTTAATACTGCTGTTGTATATAGTTGCTAATAATTAAGTTACAAGCTATATGTTATGCTATAAAAAGATAGGAAATTTTGTAAAATGAGATCACCATACCCACTAAATCTTTCTATAGTAGTGTACCTAGGTAATTGGTGTAAAATGGTGCTACCATGGAACTCCAATCTCCACAATCCTGACAAATGGAAA
The DNA here is from genome assembly GCF_019279795.1 of Protopterus annectens. NCBI lineage: Eukaryota > Metazoa > Chordata > Ceratodontiformes > Protopteridae > Protopterus > Protopterus annectens. Next base: position 707,701,059 of record NC_056729.1, read on the forward strand.
TGAGAAAAAATAATACACAAAACTCAAAATGGTGAAAAAAAATAACTTTACTTGTATTTTGCTGGGGTCAAGCCACAATGTACCTCCTTATATGGAGAGCGAGCCTCTTACATTACTCAATTTTTTTTTTATACCAACTCCATTGTCACACCAATTTAAAGAAAGGAGAAATCTCCCAATATAAATAAACCATTGCCAGTGCATACTTAGAAATCCCATAGGCAATGACTTCCTATGGAAAACAGATCAAGGTTATGATCTTCAACATTTTTTTATTTGGGGGACTGACTCTAAGGAATTTCATCTCAATCATCTGTAGGAGAGCTGTATAAAAGTTTATTTTCCAGAACCAGCACTGCTCAGCCATTGTATTCCTGAAACAGATTGGTATAAATCCTAATGTGCTAAAGTTTTTCATTTTTTGCAATGTAAAACCTTTTAATTTAATGGTGCTCAGAATCATTTGTCTAGAGAATAAGGCCTTATTTCCTCTCTGCGGTAGATATTGTGTACTGTCTTTCGGGGTAAACTTTCTCTGCAGACCAATTTGTTCAGGCAACTACTAAAAATCCTTAAGATTCATTTAACACAAACTTTAAACTACTTTTGAGTTCAGTCATATAGACTGATTTTAACTTCTATTTTTATTGATGATAATACAATGTTTCAGTTCACAGCAAAATTCTCATCTTTTTTTCACGAGGTTCACCTCCATATAGATATTAGCAAACTACTTGTTACCGGTTGTTTTCACTTCAGGTTTAGCCCAATAATTCTAGCACATGTATTCTAGAATAATTCTAGCACATGTAGTATTCTGTCTTTAGCAGAAATCTATTCTACCTCACATTTTTGTGAATTAGTAGTACATATTTGCATTATTTCAGGTCTGTTATGCATTTAGAAACTACAGATGTTGCGCAGACAAAGTGTGTTGAGGTGATGAGAGTGCTAGGCAAGTACCAGGAAAGCAAGTTGCACCACACACTAGATGGTACTTCGTAGGGAATTTACAATGGTGCAAAACATGTCTAGAAATTAGGCTATGGACCAGCTTGAAAAAGCAATGGCTTAGTATATTTATGTAAGAAAGCAAACAGCTTGAAGAAACTAAGTAATGGCAGTCTTTCCCCAGCACCTGCAATGCGAAACTTGGTTGTGAACAGAAAGGCATATGTATACACTCAAAATAGCATTGTAGTATGTTAACTAACCTTACAAAATGGTACTGGATATTTCTGCACCTTGGCTGTCTGATAAGTGACAATGGTAGTGTTCTAACATAATCATACTGTAGCAATCAGGACCTCTTCTATCACTCAACAAAAATTAGTATGAATAAATCAAAGTGCCTATTATACCATGTATCTGTATAAATTCTAACATCCTGACTAAGAACATTTCATTGATTGATTGCAATTCAGTAAATGGGTAAGTGGGCTAGACCTGAGACCCTTTCCAGCCATAACCTGGAACCTAGAACAGCTTAAAACATAAATATGCTTGCATGAATTAATATACATTTCTGAATGGTAGTTATACAATGTTAGACAAAACAAATACTGCAGAAATACTATTGAAATTAAATGCATGAACAGTACTTATAGGTTCATAGGACGATACTAAGCTATTAGCCAAGAGGCTCTCATAAGCCTAGCCAAGAATTTCACCCATGTTCCCACAAAGTCATCTCCTGTTTTTCCTGTCCAGCAGGGATACAGGTGGGATCCCAGGGGTATATTTTCTCTTTCCCATCCAGTCATCCAGCTTCCTCTTAAAGAGGGCTAGTGAGGTACTCTGCTTGACATGGAGAAGGAGTCTATTCCATAGATGGGGAGTCTTTGGGACAGAAATGCATCCTGCTGACAAGTTCTATTAATGTCACAGACCATGTTGAGGCCTTGCATGTGGGTTGTGCGAATGGAGTTTGACTTAAAGATATGCAGCAACTCCATCAAGGCTGAGTCTGAGATGGCCTTGTATGCCAGACACAGGTCACGTCTGAGTAGTCTTTGCGGGACTGAGTAGAAGGACAGGGCTTTTAGCCTATCTGTATAGGATAGGTGTTTGAGACCCTGGATTTTCCTGCTCAGGAACCTCTGTGGTCTCTCCAGCTCAGCATGTGCTTGGCAAGGTACATGCTGAAGGTGACATTGTACTCGATAATGGGTCTGATAAGGGAGGAGTACAGGAATGTTATGACCTCCTTCTTCCTGGATGAAATACCCTTACTTATGATGTGGGCCATGTAGAAAGCCTTCCGTACAATGGAGGCAACAAGGTGGTCAAAAGTCAGGTTGCTATCAACCTGGGTACCCAAGTCACTCACAACTGATTGCATGCTTAGTACATTGTTATTAATCTGATAATTAGTAGGGACAACATTTTTCCCAAAGGGATAATGATGCATTTCTTGGCATTCAGCTTGAGGCCATGCTTCTGACACCAGTCATTAGTTTGAGTAAGGCCCTCTTGGAAGATGGTCTCATCAGTAGGGGAATTTATTACAGTGCCCACTTTGCAGTCATCTGCAAACTTGGTCAGCCATAGACCACTGGTTTTGGCTTGCCCCTCAGAAAAGTATATCCCAAACAGTAGAGGCCCCACGACCGATCCTTGGGGTATGGCACTTGTTACAGGTCTACTAGTAGAGGTGGTTTACCCTCATACAATGCTTGACAAAGAAATATAAACAAAGAATGAGAATAGTGGAATGCAATTAGTAAGAAGTATTCAGCACCAACAACTGAATTGTACCAATATGTTATTTACAAAATTTACATCAATTATGTTTTAGTGGCTTGGAGTTATCAAAATTTTAAATTAAAAAGACAAGACCAGATGAAGGAATGGTCCTTCTTGGTGATGTGGTCTAAGAGGAAGGGCTTCACAAAAAGTGATCCAGAAACTGAATTTGACTGTCATGATGCTTTATTTAAAGACTAAAAAGTGAGGTATGGATTTGATGTCCTTGCTATGGGCCAGTAATCAAGGAGCCTCAATCCTTACACTGACACTGGTGAGGGACATTCACTTGTAACAGAATTAGATACACAGAGTATTTTCAGATACAGCTTTCTGCACCACTCATAATTTCCCTTAAGAGCACACATGGAACACAGTTAGTCCAGGGGTTGGGTTCTCTCTCTCTATCTCTATCTCTCTCCCTCTCTCTCTCTCTCAAAATTACTGGAGTACAGTTAAACTAATTCCAAACAGATGGCTTATTGTATCCTTTGAGAAGACATTTACCCCGGGGAGCTACCACATTGATAATATTCCCCTAAGAATTCATTCAGTTGTTCGGAATTTGGGAACTTATGTGGACAGTGACCTAACTTTAGACCAGCATGTGTCTATTGTTGTTAAAAAGTCCTTCTATATTGGACAGCTTATAAACAAAGGGATTGTGTCTAGATCTAGGGATGTCATTGTCCCGCTTTACTTAGCTCTCATTAGGTCAGTCATTGAAACAAATGCCCCCTTTGGTATATATCTGTCCAGACACATGCAACAACTGGAATGCTCACAGGACACCTTACTAAAAGGATACAAGGACTAACAACATGTCCTACATGGGCTGACTCAAAGTTCTGCCACTGTACTTAGCATCCTACAGACTGTTAAGAAGTGACCTGTGCCTGCCGTACAAGGCAACGTTCAACCCAGTACTGATGGAATTACTGCATATCAGCAAGTCAAATGGCATCAGAAATACTGGGTGTAGGAAACTAAACCTCTTCCACAAAGTCAACAGAATGGTTTGGAGGGACAGTTGTATCTCACAGAGGATACTGCTACTCAGGAACAGACTCCCATCCATATTAAACAAGTTAATCTATGTTAAAAATGTCCATATTCAAGCACAACTTAGATCTTTGGATGTGAAACAGAAAATGTACCACAGAACTACCCCCTGTACTACTAATGGACAGGACCATCTCCTAAATGATTTATCCCATGCATGGGTCCCCTCAAATAAAGTGGACAAAACTGAACTTAAATGGATTATAGCCTTGCAGGCACATAGGGAACCAGGACTGAACAGTGCTGTTCCTTTAAAACTTGCCCTTAAGGAAAGGTGGGTGTAATGGATCTTAATTGGTATTGTTTTAATTGGTTTATTATGTTTGAGTGTCTTTACTATCTATTAAATGTTTTAAGTTTTGTTTGTATTGTCTGAAGAAGGGATAACCCCACAAAAGTGCTTACTGTATGTTAAAGTCTGTTGTTTTCTCCAATGCCTTGTTGGATGGTCTTACTTATTTTTTGTTATTTATTTTTATATAAGCCCTATCATTAGCTATGAAGTTTCACAGTGTTTGTTCAAACCAAATATATGTACAGTTGCATAAGTGAAAGCGATAAGTGAGAAATGGTTAAAGTAAGACTAGAAGTGGTGAAGATATGGGCAGAAGTAACTAGGTTAGGAAAGTTAACAGAGACAAGTGGGGTGAAAGAACAGACTAGATTATGCATAGTTGGTTTAGACCAGTATTGGTGTAGTAATCTAAATAACGGTTTAGGACGACTGTGTTAAGCAGGTTGATCAGGTACATGGGAGGTAAAGGTACTACTCATTTGGAGAAACCACTTTTGGTGACATATCCTTTATATATTCAGTTGCATTCAAACTGTTTTATTAAGCATTGTTTGAATTGTGGCCTAAAAAGGAAGTAGTTTGTGTGATTGATTAAATTAGTAAGAAATGACTGCCATGATTTGCATAGTCCTGTCTGAAAGGAAAAGATTCTAGGGCAGAACTGCCTCTGGCTTGGCTTCTTAGGCTATATGTTTGTGTAGCAATAAAAAGTTTGAAAGAGAGAGGGTAGAGGATGTCAGGTTTGAGTTTTTTGAAGAATGAAGAACCAAGAAGAAGATATGACCTGGCCTGAACAAGGAACCACTTAGCATTTGAAAGAGTAAGGCGATGGTGTGCATTTCAGGGTAAGTTAGATATCAATCGACATATTTTATTGGAGAGGGCCTGAAGGGTGGCAGTGTTTTTGACAGAGGCAGATACAAACAAGGGGAGATCATCCTTAAGCTGAGCAAGGATGAGGCCTTTTCTTATAGCAACCCTAGATGGATTTGAGAGGTACTGAGATGATTTGCTGTTCCAGAAGACTAGACTGTTGCGCTTGACTCTCAGCTTTTTTTCTGTGCTCTTGGAAGTTTAGTAATTGCTCTAGACAGATCTCCAACTATCTAAAGGAGGTGTTGGTTTCACTGGAATTGTTATCACAGTGATGGGTGTGAGGGAGGATTTGCATTATGGGAGCTGGATAACATGTACTTGTTTTTTTTCTTATGGCTTTAAGCAGTAATTTCTTGGAGGTTAGCCAGTGCTGTAGCTGAAGAACAACATTTTGAAGTTGAGTTTCTATTGAATGAAGTCAGGGATCATACCTATAAATGACCATTTATTCTGCATAAATAAGTAGTGGTAAATGGGGCAGGTCCAGTGAAAATTTGATGGTGAAGATGAAGAACAGAAGATGTACCAGAATGAAGCCCTGTAGGACTCCAGAGTGAATGAGGAACTGTTGGAAAGACTAGATCCTATCTTTACCTGGAAGAAATGTTTGGCCAGAAAGCATGGTTGATTCCAATGTCTTGCAAATGGGGAAATAGAACTGTGTGGTTTTCATTTGCACCTGTATCATGGAGAGAGAATAGGAAGTGTGCCATAAGTTTATTAGTTTAATAAATGCTACTGGTATTTACCACGAGAAATTTATGTCAGAGATACAAACCCTGACTTGCTGCCAGGTTTTGCATCCTTGTGTAACAGTTCACATGACTGAGATCTCATTTTGCTCATGCACAAAGAGAAACCAGTACAGAAGAGAAATAGTCAAGATTGGTGACACAACATATACAACCTAAACTCCTACACCTATACCCCTTGCCTTGTTGCTCAGCTTGCATCCAGACATGCAATCTTACATTCAGTGATGTTACTCTGCAGCACACGTTGACAGGCCAGTTAGCATGCCAGCACCTTGACATAGATTTCCACTTCCTCCACGTATATCAAAAACCAACCTACAGAGAGCAGGAACAATGTGCACTAGGCTTTCATAATACTTCCTATTATAATGTACTCTACACAGAGTAACCCCTCATATTACCCCACCTTAAATATTAAAGGCATATGGTAAAAAGACCTACAGATATCAGGAATACATCTTTGCAAGACATTGACAGTATTTCCCTAAAAAAAAACTCTACAATGACAGACACTTGCAATAGCTGTGAAAGCATATATATATATATCTAACCTTCTCTTCCCACTGACAGAGTACAGCAGCATCACAGGTCATCATATCTATGTCTTCACTGTTCACCTTTTATTCACTTGTTAAGCACACACATTAGAACTGTGGTCAGGTAATAACCAGCATCAAGTTTCTTGAAAGAGCGATAATATAGCCCCTATTTCTGCTTTCTGTACTAAGGACATACAGCAAATTTCCCAGTTACACAATAGATGGATGCTGACTTCTGGGCATGAGCAGAAATAGTACCATGTGACTATATAAAATGGGAGCTACTAAAGTGTGCATACAATGTGGTTTCTAAATAGCCAATAGCACAACCAGAGCACATAAGTATGTCACTTGCATGAACCTATGCACCTTACATCCCTTACGCATGTCTTAAGAGCAAATTGTGAGCTTCTACCATTTGTGTGAAAGTGTAATTATGTAATATTGGTAACAGACATGGTATGTGAGCTTGTTTACCTACATACTATGCATCCAAGTATAAAATTTGGAGTATGAGAATACAGCGCCATTTTAATTGATATTTTAGTGCACAGTTTTAATGAAATTGTATGAGTGGGGAGAGATATATCTACATTTGAGTAATAAAAAATAATTATCCTAGTAACTTGGGCAAGTCATTGTTCAGGGGTACTGGGAGCCCAATTATGTTGAGATGTGCTTTAAAGCTACAGGTAGTAAAAAGAATGGTGCATGTCAGTGTGATAAATCATAAATCTTTATGGTATATCAGCCTTATCTCATGTACACATCAGGGTGTATTCCCTTCACCTGTTTATCCTGTATATAAATCACCTTGTGTTTTTTTTTTCAGACTACATGTTATCCCAACATGTGAAGCCTGTTGTTCTCCTGTATATAGCTGCAGTAGCTAACAGCAGGGCTAGAACTTGCGGAGAGTGTGTGGGAGCCTATGCCTATGTGTGGCAGATACTCTACCAGAATCTGTACACATATCTGTTCCAACCACTATATTTATTAGATTGCATAGTTATGTCATCCTGTATTTCTGTTATTCAGCTGCCATCACAGCAGATGCCATCAGTATAAAGTATATAAGTATGTCTCTTTGTTTTCATATGTGTCATCATTTTGTCCACAGGCATCATGGTATACAGGAGCTGAATACCATCAGATCTACTTAGAAGCAAATCTTGCTGCAGGCACTAGGATCCATGGGTGATTCTTGGTGATAATAGGGATACCCTGTGGGCAGGTATGGTGGTTCCTGTTTCACAACATTACTGTTATGCATAGACATAGTCACATACTGCAGCAATGTTGTTGGCATGTTACAGATGTGATAAGTCATGCAAAGGAGAAGACATGAGAGCAGCAGGAAAGATGGCCACAGGGTATGTTCAACTGTTGACAACCATACTGGTGGATACGGATGAATTTCGGTTGTCCCAAAAATAGAGAAACAGGTATAGAGACAATCCCAGAATGTGTGGATATCAGTACTAGGATGGCACATGTCCCTACAAGCCTCTGTTTGTTATAAGCCAGCCTAGCATGAAAGACAGCATATGTCTTTGTAGCAGTCGATTAGAATAGGGATAGAGATCTTAGATCACTCACCTATTATTGAGTGATGTGACAGCTTGAGGTTGAATCTTATGGCTACCATTAAATATGTAAGGAATAAGAATTTCAGAGCCTAAATTGCCCCTATTGGCACTTATTATGTATGAAATGCCAAAGAGTCATAAGCGCTTGGGGCACATGCATTCCACTGTCTTGGGACCTGAGTGACACCTGTCATACCCAAATATTCTTTGTTCTACCCAGACACAGGACAGGGTAATAATCCCAGACTTCCCAGGATTTCAACCCCCTTTGTCTGTGCTCAGTGCCTACTAGGGCGAACTTACCAATGGTAACAGAGACTCAATCAAACTATTTTTCATAAACACACAATGTCTTCCATAACGGGATGCTGATGCTAATCCAGTGGCAGTGCCCTTTTCCTTTATTCATGGCATTTGCATGCATCAAATAGAATACTAATCTGGCATCACAATTTTCATTACTAAACATCTACCATTGAGGCAACTGCCATTAAGTTATATGAGAGGATAACTAGTCTCCCTTCAAAAAGGGTAGATGCCAACACTCTCCCTGATTCTGTTGGAATGTCCTTCACTAATAAAATAAGTCATTGGCCAAACATTTTTACAAATGAACACATGGAAACTCGTTACTTAATAAATGATTACACATACATGACAGTATTATAGTTATACAGGGAAAATGAAATAGAATATGGATAAAATGATGACAGAAATAACTTCTAATCACATCTACTTTAACAATTTTGGACTACTTACTACAGATGACTGAAGCAACAAAATGAAACAAATCCAACAAATCTATAATTCAGAAATGCTTGGTTTAACTTTCTCCACAAGTTAGAATTTCTGAAATTCAAGTAATAGTCATGGGTAAACAGAAAGATAACAGGTGCAGCTGTTCTGACTCATTGCAGTCCATGGAGATTATATAGATTTCAAAGTGTAAATATCTATCTCAGGAAAAAGTACAATGTCTCTGATTCAGTATACTCCACAGGGATTAGTTAGATTAGCAATGTCGAATGACCATCTCAGGCAAAAAGTGAAAAAAAATAACAGCAGCAGTTCCATCTTATAACAATCCATGGAAGTAGGATAAAAAGATACCAAACATAAAAAGAATCTGCCTTTCCTTTTAAAGCAATCTGCTATAACGCACAAACATTTTCACTCCATGCTAAGTAACACAACTTGTTAAGGAAACAGTGAACATAGAATTCATATTATATTAAGCAATTGTGTATTTTTAGAAGAAAGCAGCTATAATGTCCACACGTCTAATAGAATGTGCAACTATTTTCATTTTTTCAATCCAAGAAAATATGTCATCTGCAATCGCCCCTCCTCCCACCATTAGATGCAAGCAAGCTTTCTTGACAGAGCCACAAGAAACATAGCTTGGAGAAAATGTGTTTCTATAATTAAATCATCCATTTGTTTTTTTTTTTTTTTGCATGGCATTGTAGATTTTCATATCAGAGTAAAACTAGTTTGCCATATTGACCTAGTATTGTTTACCTTTGAAGTTACTGGTACCTTTTAATTGGCTTTAGGATACCTGTATCTAGATGATGTTTCAACATTGGGTGCTCACTGGTTAAGCAGTGTACATGGATCCAAACTCTTGCAATACTACCCAGATTTCTTAAACGTTTGAAGGGGACTGATGTTGTTATAGCACTGCATCATTCACTAAATGAAAAGACCTCCTCCACCTTATAAGTTTTATGGTTATCCACTGCAGATAGTGAATGTCAATGACTCTGTTTTATGTCAGGGCTTCATCATGTTAACATTGGTAAATGTTTGTGTTTCACAGTCCTACCTGACAACTCTGCCACCAGTGTTTACCATTCTTACAGCAGTGAAAGTTCCTTCCCATTCTGCTTGAAGCTTATTTTTCTGAGCATGAATAAGCAGCTTTATCTTTTGTCTGACAGTAAACTCTCACTCTCACTATATGACCATGCAAGGCCTTTAGCTGCTGCTCTGCTTGAGCTAAGGGCTTCTTTGCAAACCCCAGGAGATCCTGAACAGAATTTTATGGGAATCACCATCACCTTCCCACTAATCATAATCATGCATTAAGTGTAGAGACCCCCTCATTTTATGATCATAACATTGGGCTGATTTCAATTTGTGAAGCAACTCCTTATGTGCAAAGAAGAGCTTGGTCAATTGCTTGTCTCACACCCAGTTTAAACAGGTCCATAAATGTCCACAATATGGTCTGAGGAGTAGAGATAAACCTTTCATTAAATCATTTGTTTGTGCAGGATAAGATACCCTTTTTACTGCTTTAATTTTCAGTACTTTTACAAGTGAGCAGGTTTGACATAATGTTACCCCTTCTGTCTGTTAATATTTCCCAGGGAAATCATACCCTGCTGACATTTTCAATTAGAGCATTGATGTGCATGGGGTTCCTATCCTGTAAAATGTTTCTTCAACAATAGACAAAGGCACCAAACCAGCCGTATTTTTAATTCTTGGATTGCCAGCATGTTGGCACTACTTTAATGTGTTTCAGTACGCTGTTATATCTTTCATAATATTTTTTCGGTGCCTACCCACATCTTCAATAGCGAGGTTCATGGAGGTAGGGGAAATAAGGTGTAGTGTGTTTGGCATGCAATACATGCATATGTAACTACAAGTAGAAGCTTGTTACAACAGGGAGGAAATGCTGCATGCTGCTATAATTACTCATGCTCTAGTATGTGTTTTAGGCAGTTTTCCCTGGGCATTGCGGAATGTGTAACAGTCCACACACACCATCAGTAAAAGCATTGCCCATTGTACACTGCATTTTCACAGTAGCCTGTTCACTGGGCATTTGCCTGTGTACTGCCTATGTCTCTTGGTACCTTGGGACATGCACATTAGTTGCTCCTCGTGCACTTCGTTATTGAAGGTATGGGCATGGAGTTGGGTGATTCTCAGTGCTCACAAAGAATTTGAAATAGCCATATCTCTCTGCAGCTGAATTTCAGTTCAGCTATGCCTTAGCCAACAAAATGTACTTCAGGGAAATGTCTCCTCCTCCAGCATCCTGAACCTCCGTGTCATCTACATGGCAACTGACTCATCCTGGTCATGGCTTCCAAGTGCTTTGTGCTTCTCTGTTTTAGCTGGTCAATGAGCTATGCTCTAGGGGATGAACACTCAGTGAGTGGCTCAATGAGGGCAGAGATTTTGTTTTACAATGAATGTTGCCACTTTAGCTATCATTATGTGCCTCATACTGCTTGTAGGTGAGTGGCTTTTCCTTAGTGGAAAGAAAAGATATTGTTCTACCACAGGATCAGGAATGAGCCAGAACCTGGATAAATAGGACAAACTCTCTGCGGTATTTTCGGATTTTATTCCAGAAAGAACATAAAAAATATGGTCACTTATGGTACTCTCTGCCTCTCCCCTAAGCAATACAGTGCTTTTTGTTCTATCCTAAGCCTCCCCTGGAAGATACAAAAAGTGCATCTGCAACCCCATCCCTCCCCACAGGAAGGCTAGTCACCAAATCTGATCAGTCATTCTGCTTTCACCACAGACCCTGTTCCACTGAATCCAGGGATTATATCTAAAATCCAGTCAGCAGTGTAATGTAGTACTATGCTAGATAAATATGCAATGTGAGGAATCTAGCTACACTAGCTAAACACCCCATGCTCACAGTCTAGCTACACTATCAAAATACCTTATGCTCAGAATATGGCTATGCTAGATAAATGTCTCATGCTCAGAATTTAGCTATACTATCTAAATACCCCATGCCTAAAATTTAGGTACTCTAGTTACATGCCCTATGCTCAGAATCAGGCCACACTAAGTACTCTATGCTCAGAATCTAGCTACAGCTAGCTAAATACCCCATGCTCAGACTCTAGCCACAGGATGTAAATACCGCATGCTAAGACTCTAGCTACATTAGCTGAATACCCTATGCTCAGAATCTAGCTATACTATCAAAACACCTTATGCAGATAACCTAGCTATACTAAGTAAATGCCCCATGGTTAGAATCTAGCTACACTAGATAAATACCCAATGTTCAGAATCTAGCTTCACCAGCTAAATACCCAGTGCTCAGAATCTAGCTATACTAGCTAAATATCCCATGTTCAGACTCTAGCTACACTATCTAGATACCCCCCTGCTCATGATCTAGCTACACTAGCTAAATACCCTTTGCTCATAATCTAGCTACGCTAGCTAAATATCCTATGCTCAGAATCTAGTTACACTAGCTAAATACCCCATGCTCAAAATTTAGCTACACTAGCTAAATACCCCATGCTCAGAATCCAGCTTCACTAGCTACATACTCAATACTTAGAATCTAGCTAAAATTAGCTAAATACGCTATGCTCAGAATATAGCTACACTAGCTAAACATGCCGTGCTCAGTATCTGGCTACACTAGGTAAATACCCCATGCTCAGAAACTAGCTATACTAGCAAAGACCCTGTCCCCAGAATCTAGCTACACTATCTAAATACTCTATTCTCAGAATCTAGCTATACTAGCTAAATACCCCATGCTCAGAATCTACCTACACTACCTAAATACACTATGGTCAGTATCTAGCTACACTAGCTAAATGCCCCATGCTCAGAATCTAGTTACATTAGCTAAATACCCTATCTTTCACAATATCATTTGGAGAAGTACGTTGCTGAGTCTTAACAGAAAATGTAGTAGTCTTTTAATAGACAATGGGTCAGTGTGTAAAGATTAGTGTTCTGCATACAATTCTACTAATTCATGTTCTGCACTGGTACAATGTGGGTTTGCTAGATTATGGAAGTTAGTAGAAGTGGAGAGTATTCGGGAACCCGCATCTAAGTATTACATTTGAGAAGACTGAAGGGAGAAAGAAACAAGAGAGGAGAAGTGTTGAACAATACTCTCAAAAGACAGCAATTGCTGTAGCCACTAGTCTTAGAATTCCAAAAGGTGCTTGAAATATGAGTTTTCAATGCCAACCAAGAAAAGTGCGTGCACGATCCAAATCTGAGATGGTTCTTCACATCACTGCATGTGTTTCACAAGAAATTATTGATAAAGGGGCTCTGAGCACAGTGATATCTTAAATTCATTACATATCTACATTGCCTATGACCAGATGAATAATGCAAGTATAAAAACATTCTGTCTTTCAAATTCATGTTCAAGAAAATAGTAAATGGCCCACAGATTGTTGCTTTGGTTTATCAATTATGTCAAAATGTGTGCTGAAGAAAATTGTCAGTTACTTCATAATGCAAATGTTTGTTTTAAGAATCTCCAAAACTTAAAACAACTCCTATCAAAGTGGTCTTCTGAAATATTTGCTTTGATAAACCATGCTTGAAAACTGAGGCTTTTGATTGTAAGTCCTTGTTCTATTTGTTTGTTTCATGTTTGTGGAAGCGTATCTCATGCTGTCTTTGGATTCTCTGTTGCACTGTTTTAGCTGAGAATACATTTTATTTTCTACCGAGGGATTTTTAAATAGATTGTAATAACCTACCATTCTACGGTCATTTCCATCTCAATATACTATTTTCTAGTAGCATTTTCCAAGTATGTCTGATTTCCGTAGATAACCTTTTTGTGTCATAGGTGGAGGGCAAGGGAGATTATGAAGCAAAGAGGAATTTAATGTATTCTATTACAGTATGGTGGGAGACAAGTGAACCAGTGTCTCACAGACCCTTTCAATATAGCAGCAGCATATTTATTTATTATGTGTATATTTGTTTGTATTTGTTTACCGGGAAAGTCCAACAGGGTAATATCTATTATCAGCAGAGATCTGGGAAGAAAAGTTCCATTTGCTTACATATGCTAAGTTTCAGTTAAGCACAGTGTAGTCGCATTTCTGTTTACATTCATACACAAACAGTAGCTACATTTGTACATGCTAAGATTTTACAGAAGTGGAAGTTACTAAAGACAAAGCCCACTTGCAATGTAATGGATTGTACAAGCAGCAGTTATGTGTAAAAATTGTATTATAGTTGTATACCGCAGAGTAGACTGTGGAGTCTGAATATTAATCTGACCTCCTAAGCTTCTGTAGGAAATAAAACGAATCACTGGATAACTTCCAAGTGACTAGCACAGAGTTACTTGATTATTAACATAAAGAGGGCACCTTACTAGACAGGCTTTCTGTACACTCACATAATGGCTGTACTGTGCCTCATCTATTCCCAAGGCTAAAAAGTCTTCTCATGGTTTTTAGCAACTGCTTCAGTATGGAATTCTGACATTTTTTTCAACCTGCCCATCCCCTGAGTGTCTTCAAAGTGATCACCTTATATCACCAACAAAGCACTGCCTTAAACTTCTAGTAGAAGTCTGCCAAGAGAATGAATCAATTTTGTTTGCCTTCTGCACAGCCCAGAGCAGGTTATCTCCATATCATCCAGTACAACACTTGATGTTTTATAAAAACATTCTCATTTTCTGACATATATTATAGTATCCAAAAAGTCCATGACCGATCTCCCCTGAAATTATCTGTAAGCCCAAAGTTCTCTTATCCCTCATCAGAAGAGCATGGTAAGAATATAGTTATTCTAACTAAATACCCTGTCTTTCACAATGCTAGCATAATTAGTGATTTGATATTATACAATGACTGGCCATTAACATTCCAAAACGTGCATGCAGATTGGCCAGCCCAACCAGCGTGCCTGTTGTAAATCTGAGAATATACCAATGGAAAAGGCCCAGTCACCCAGACTTTTTTCCATTGGTATAGTCTTTAAATTTTATTTTTATTTCTTCAAAAATAAAAATTAAATCTGTAGTCCGGACTCTGGACATACCAGAGAGGCAGCATGGACAAAATACTACGGAAATGAGGTACGTTATTTAAAACTAAACACACGTACCTGATATCCCTTCTATTTCATCCATGCTGTCTCTCTCCTACCCCTAAACTGCCCTAAAGTTTTTTTTTAATTAAAAAAAAAAACAAACAAAAGAAAAATGGAGTGACAGAGATCTTCTTTTCTCTGTTGCTTATTTTCCCGAGCACTGATGTACTGGGTATGTGTGGGAACGCAAGTGCCAAACACATGCACAGTGCATCAGATAAGGCTCAAGGAAATGTCCACTGGCAGAAGGACAGCACATTGCCCTTATGCAAAAACATTATTTAAGGAAAGTAATTTTTTTTTCTTAAATAATGTCATTGTATAATAGCAATAACTCACGTCTGGGTGTGGACAATGCTGGATTTACCCACAATTGTCTTTTTTTGGTCACTCGGGCTTCACCCTCGTGACCAAGCTACACCAACCATGGGTAAATCCAGCATTCCCCACACCCAGATGTGGGTTATTGCTATAATAACATACTCCATGCTCTATGAATGGTTGAAAACATTCTTACAACCTTACATAGCTGCTAGCTGCATGCAGGAATCACGAGGTACAGTTTCCCAAATTCAAATCTCACAAATGGTGTCTTTTCCCCCTCTCTTTCTTTCTGATTTGCTCTCTCTTTTTATGACATGACCTAGCCCTAGATTTCATCATGCTTTGTAGTGTGCCTGGGCAATTTCCAG
This sequence comes from Protopterus annectens, assembly GCF_019279795.1. Taxonomy (NCBI): domain Eukaryota; kingdom Metazoa; phylum Chordata; order Ceratodontiformes; family Protopteridae; genus Protopterus; species Protopterus annectens. Next base: position 707,716,485 of record NC_056729.1, read on the forward strand.
GGGACTAAGATGCGCCTGTGCTGTATGTTGGCACTTTATGGTACCTGTGATTTTGGTAATTGTTGACTCCTCTTTACTAACCCCATTAATTTACTTTGCATTTCTGAGGTCGTCAATTGTACCATTTGGCATTTTGTCATAGTATTTCTGGTATTTGTAATAGATCCACTTTGTTAACTGCTCTATACTTTTAAATATATAATACTGTATTTACCATTCTATAACTGTGATGGGAGGTCTGCTTGATTTAGCATTAGCAACCCATGGGGAATGACTCTTATTACAGAGTGCTAAACAACCAAGAATACAATAGAATATGAAATTAAAAATTTCTTTAAAATATAAAATATGGGAATGGAATATCAGATCACCAGACTGAAATTATTAAAAAGAGTGACTATCCAACAATTCCAAGAAAATTCAAGAACAAGATTGTATTTAGAAAACATCCATGTCACTCTTTGTAACTGAATAAAATGTTCCCACATAATCTGGTAGTAAACCACAATAGACCTTTAATGGCAGACAGACCTCACAAAATCGCAAATAGTTCTTAAAAGGCACCTATCACATTTGTAATACAAATGACACAGATGCGTGGAAGCAGTAGAACAGGAAGTTATGAACAATAATATGGCATGGTATGACACCACCTCCAGAGTCTCCCCAAATATAAGGTCAAATCAACAATGAAGTGAGGATAATTGTGCACATACCATTTAATAATACGAAAAATGTGTAATTTAATTCTCTAAATATTGCTAGCCTTAAAGCCCTAATGATCATATAGTAGAAACTCATTAACTGCATTATCAGGACTGTCATTTACAATATTATCATCTGGGCAGAATTATGCAAAGGCATCTAATTCTGCAGTTTAAAATCATGCAATGCAAAACAATCTGGTCATGAACTCTGCTAAAATATGGCTGTAACTTTGCATGATTGTGGTCACCCTGAGTTTACTAGCTACAAGAACCATTCAGTCAGCATAAACTTTGCAAGGAGAATGCTGTATTCCTTTGATAAGCCATATGCAAAAAACTTAAACTTAAGGGGTACCATATTGAAGCCGTATGATGCCCTAAATACCAGAGTGTATTTTGGACCTATTGTGTTCTCCACCTATTCATATAAACCTGTCCTACATTCATATTAAGAAAAATAATTAATACAGAAGAAAAACTGATCACAACTGCATGTTGCAACAGCCACCCATGTAATTATATCAGTGGCCTTGGTGAGATCAAAAGATAAGCTAGAGATGCTTTGTTATTGTCCGTGGCCTCATGAATAAACTAGGTGAATTCAGTGGACATGCTATGATTACCATGGCCAGGATACTGTCCCTGCTGGGGATCAAATAACAGATCAGTTTCCTTTAAAATAGTTTTGACATGAAAGTGTTCCAACTCAAATATCTTGGAAAGAGGAGATTTAAAGCTATTTAATGATAGTCCTTTATTGTATCCCCTCCCTAGTCATTCTTGGAAACTGGAATGATTCCACTGCATGAATTGCCATATACAGCCTGCAGGTTAGGACTACAAAATTCTTCAAAGTTATTGTTTTGATCTTTCAGATTTGTCACCCTTTGTGGGATGTGAACTATTCTGAGATAGCTGTGATTTCACTCTTATGTTATGAAGCAAATTGGATTTATAGCTGTTTCCTTATTAATGACAGCTGACAACGGCATATAATTTCTGATACTCACTCATGATTACGCCCTCTATAATTAAAACAAATCATGATAACATCCTCTTTTGCGTAAAAGTAAAATCAGAGTCAGTCACCCATAAATAATTAATCTGAAAGGTGAATTAGTCTTAATTTAAAGGTTCCAGTAGGCTAGTTCCTGTCATTTGGTTTTCACTGTTGCTTCACTCAGCTCCTCACAACATTCTAGTAAATAGATACAGCCTCTTGCATACTCAAATTCTCTACAAATAAACCTGACATTTATACAGCATCAAGAGACTATAGATGTATTTCCCACACTGTTTACTAATTAGATTTGAGTCCAGTACTATCTTAGATAACCAGGAACTGATCATATTCATTTCCCAAGACTTTCAGCCTAGTGGTAACTGTGGTGCATTATCCATATGTGTTAGGGGACCGCATGACCTGTAAACAGATATAGATACCCAAAAACTGAACCCATTGTGATCCAGATCACACTAAACAGAAGCAACTACCAGACACAAACAAAATGAGAAATGTAAATATAAAGCAAACAGATGGTCAAAGCTTATAAAAATACAATAAATGAAAATGCTTCAGAAACTGTACAACACAAACATAAAAATCATATGAAGGTTAATATTAAAAAGCTATTGAAGGCATGAAAAAACCCATCATGAATATAAAGGCATCTAATGAACTTAGACTAGCATCAGAAGGGAAAAACAATTACAAGACCTTCTTTAATTATGTTAAGAAACTAAAGAATAACAGCCAGCATTGCCCAGAGATTATCCAAAATTACACTGCATACTTGGATCCGGTAGAGATACAAATCATACTGACAAGAAAAATCATAGTGGGGGGCGTGGCCAAGGATGAACACAGGACAGCAGCAGATTTCTTCAGCTCCACCAACATAACTACATTAACAGGAATTTATTACTTCAAAATTCAACTAATGGAATAATTTTCTTTCTAATAACGTTTGGAATATCAGTATCTTGAATAATATCTAAAAAAGAAAGAAAATTTAACTAATTTTCCTGTCAGAAATCTTTTTGGAAATTTCTCTCTCATCACTTCTGTTCAGAATGAGTTCCAGCAAGGCTAACAGCCAGGATTCCAGCATTAAGAAAGAGCTTCAGACTTTACTATCTACTATTCAGCAACTAACAACTAAAATGGACAGGCTGGATGTTAAAATTGATAACTTTATAGAGAAAACCACAAAACAAATGGATGTGCTACATCAAGATCTACAACATCAGAAAGCTCAGATTACAGGTATAGAAGAGACACTTAATGATATGGTACAACAGAATTAAGGAAGAAGAAATAAACATTGAATTCTTATTGAAACAAAACACACACCTTCAATCCAAACTAGATGACTTGGAAAACAGATCCAGATGCAATAATATAAGGATTTTTGGACTGCCAGAAAATATAGAAGGTAATAACATTACATCTTTTTTAAATACTTGGCTTCCCAAAACTTTAGATCCATCAGAGGCATTTTCTTTTGGTATTGAAAGAGCCCATAGGTCTTTATCTAATTCTAATACAAATAAAAAGTATCCTAGATCAGTTATTGTAAGATTTTTATCATCTTATGACAAGGAGATGGTATTAAAATCTGCATGGGCTAAAGCTCCTATAAAAATTAATGAAGCAACTGTGCGCTTTGACAATGACTATTCTTCTTTAGTAATATCAAAAAGAAAGGTCTTTTTACCATTAATAAGAGAGCTTAAGAAAGCACAGTTCAAAACTCATCTTTTATTTCCTTCCAAACTAAAAATCTTTTACCTGATGACCCTAGAATTTTGAAGACTTGGACTCTGCTTTGCTGCATATTAAAAAAAATAAAATATTAGATAAAATAGAGGATATGGAATGGGCAAGTCCTTTGTTAAAGAGAATGGCAACAGGAACTTCTTGGAAGACATCAGAGAAACAAAAAAGACTAAAAAACAAATGACATGTTTTATATTTCTTTGAACTCTTTAATTACAGTTACTACATTTACAAGAAAACCACAAATATCTTAATGATTTGTTCAAAGTTATTTCAATGTGCAAGAACTGAATTTTGTTTTATAAATAATCAAACTTCCTGAGGAACAAATAACCTGATATGAATCAACCTGTTTCTCTTTTGTGACAAAGAGACCTAAGGTTAGTAATTTGATACATTTCCTTTCTTTTCTTGTTTTAAATAATGGCATTCTCTTTAAACTAAACATTTAGAGAAGGGTGGGGGAGGGCAGAGAGAGGGGAAGGATGAAAAGAAGGAAATAAGGGGAAAAAAAATCTATTATCTCTTTAAAATTATTTATGCTGTTTAAATATTACTGCTATATATTATACCATGACTAAATTGCTTAAATACATGATATCAAATAATATGTCATGATATAACTGCAGTTGACTAGAACTAAAGCAGTTAAAAGTAATATGTCTCAGGTTTTACTTTATTAAAACAAACAGCAAGTAAATATCTTTGTAGGTACTTTTTTTTTTTTTCTCTTTCTTACTTATAAAGTAATAAGGTTCTGATAATACTGATATGTGTATGTAACAAACTCTGAATGAGAAAATGAAATGGGGCATATAAAAATAAGTTATGTTTATGTTAAACAATTGAAGGCTTGGTTTCACTGCCATAGAGACTGCAATGACTTGTGAAGGTTTTACACTGCATAAATCCATTTGTACTACAAAATGAATGTCTGTCACTTACTTTTATTAAAATTCCCGCCAGAATGTTATGGGAGACAATTTGGGTTGTGGGTATCTTCGTGAATAGTGTCCTCGAGTCATTTTAAAAGCTTCAACATCCAGAAAACACACAGAGAAGCTGAAAGCAGCCATTTTGAACTTTGACCCCTGATTTCACACTGACTCATCGCAAATTCAAGAAGTAAACTGTTTCAGGAAGTAGAACTGCTATAAATGCGGTATTGTGATGAAAAACAAACTTTATGACAACAAAATGCGAGTTTTTCTTTATAATAATTTACTTATTTAAGATGTAACTTATAAAATATAAAAGTTATAATGATTTTAAATGATTTAATATGCCATAGTAAACAAATGAGATAATTTAGAAGACATAGATGGTAAAACTCATGCACATATGTCTTTGAAAGCTTATATGACTGCTGCACTTTAATGCATATAGACGCTTATGATTTAAAGATATGTAATGTTATAATGCATTTGCCTTGACTAAAAGACAGGTATGTGCATTATTATGATTATATTTCAGAAGAAAATGTCATGTGATACATTTTAAAGCTGCAGTGCAGATATATAAGATACAGATGGCTTTCATCACAATGATTTATGTATAACTAGGGATCAATATTGCTGTGTAGTATGTTCTTTTAACTTATATATTGTGAATAATCATTTTATTTAAATGGTAAGCATAAGTATAAGAAGGAAATTTCTAGTGCATGTAATTTAAAGTTTTAAAGCTACCAACAGTACTGCTATGACAGAAAATGGGAATACCCTAATGTAAGTAATGTCTGAGTCATAATAGCCTGAGATAACAAATGTTATTGAATTCAAATGAGCATAAACATATAATAAGAACTTATTATTACAATTTTTTATTAAACTACCATATGGGTATTCTTTTTTTTTTTTTTTTCTCTCTCCCTTCTCTGCTCCCACTTTCAAGATTGTTAGAATGCCATTATGATTATGAATTTATTATATAGAATAGATGTACATAGCAATATTAGTTGCTTATAAATGTTTTATATGATTATATGAAGCTGTTATATAAATTGTTTAAGCCTTGCTATAATAGATAATCAAATTAAATGAGGTTAACTTTAGTTAATAATAGTTAGTATTGAATTAATTCGGTGGCAGCTGGAGTACTGCTGCTTAGAACAGGGGGATAACTTGAGTGGTATTTGCTACTCATAGTTGGAGTTCTTAACTCCAGGCTGGATGCATTGTTTAATCCAAACAATATTTTCACCTGATTATTATCATGTGTATATAGTTTTGACATCCACATCACATTTTATAAACTCATTGTCACTACAAACAAAAGTTAGAATTACACAAAATTCCATAAGATTTTCATTAAATACAGCTATAATTAATAGAACACCTAAAGGAGGAGACATAATAATACTTATTTTAGTAAATGTTACTCTGATTATAAGTTTTATATGTTTATAAAAGTTAAATGGTAACTTTAAAAGGAATTTCTTTAAACATTAACGGATTGAATAACCCATGTAAAAGGGCAAGTTTAATGAGATATATTAATCTGCATAGAGCCAATTTAATATTCCTTCAAGAAACACATCTCCTGAAAAAAGATATAGATAAATTAGCCACTAATAAATATACAGTCTTGGTTAGCTCAGAACACACACAGAAAAAAAGAGGAATGGCTATCTTATGGAACAAAAATATGCCCATACCTAAAACTATTAAGTCTTATAAAGATGATAAAGGAATGTTCTGTATGGTTACAATACAGATTAATGGGAAAATATATACATTAATTAATGTATACTGGATACCAGGAATTGGCACTAATACAGTGAAACACCATCTCAATAAGATTATATAATTTTCTATAGGAGATATTATTTTAGCAGGAGATTTTAACTGTATTCTGCATGAAAAAGATACTACTACTATAGGAAAAAGGAAAATCACATCTAATGCAAAACATTTAAAGGATTTCATTAATTTATATCATTTGAATGATATTAATAATCAGACAGATTCTAAATCATTACCATACACTTTTTTTTTCTAATAGACATAAAACTTATTCAAGAATAGATAGAGTCTTTATTTCTAACCAACTGGTAACAGACTTAATTAATTCTAAGATCATTTCATGTCCTATATCAGATCATAATTCAATTGTCTTTGAATTTATGGTAAATAGTACTTATAATGTTCAGATCAAAAGAATACCAGCATACTTAACTCAACTAAAGGATTATAAAGATTATATACTTACAGAGGTGCAACATTTTTTAGACTTAAACACTACACCTGACGTCTCCATTGTTTACATTTGGAATGCTCTAAAATCATATTTATATGGACAAAGTATCAGATGGTAAAATAATAAAAGGAAATCTTGGGACAAGGAATTAATAGACATTCAAAACAAATTAGACTCATATAAACATAATAATAAAGAAAATAGTATGGACAAAAAAGTCATTGAGGAAATAAATAAATTAAATGAGAAATACAAATAAATTTTAAGTCACAAAGTCAAAATAACATTAGAGAAATATAAATGTTTGTCTTACTCAATAAGTCCCAAATATTTACATAGACTTAAAAATAACACAAAAAGGTTGAATAAACAAAATCACATCAAAGAAATTTTCCCTCCAAGGAAAAAGAAGAACGTCTCTAGTTTACCAGAAATATTAGATGAATTTAGAAATCACTTTCATAACATTAACCATAATAACATTAATATGGATCTAAAGACAAAATAAAGAACTTTATAGTTACAAACACGAACAAAAAACGTAATAAACAACAGACTAAATTAATAGATAAAAATATTTCATATACAGAGGTTATCACACAAATAAATAAACTTAAATCAAACAAAGCACCAGGTAATGATGGTATTATTCCAGAGATTTATAAAATTCTTCCTAAGAGTACTTACTCATTAATACATAAGGTTTTCATTTCAGCTCAAAATTAGTTATCAATTCCCCCATCCTGGCAATACACATTTATTTCACCAATTTTGAAACCCAATAAAGACCCAACCAGATGCACTTCATATAGACCTATTTCATTACTTAATGTTGACTATAAAATGTTCATGAATATATTTGCTGACAGATTAAAGACAATTATTCCAGGTATAATAGATATAGATCAGACAGGCTTTATTATAAATAGAAATACTTTTGATAATATAAGGAGAACTTTAACGCTAATTGATTATGCAAACAGAAAAAAGAAAGACTTGACACTCATTAGTCTTGATATAGGTTCAGCATTTGACTCAGTAAGTTGGGACTATTTGTTTATCTTATTGAAGTGTACAAATTTCTCTGATGCATTTGTGAATTTAATTGAACATCTATATAAAGGAGCATTGGCTTACATTAAAATAGGAATATATGTCTCACAAAAAATACCCATATTAAAAGGTACAAAACAAGGGTGTCCACTTTCACCACTATTATTTACTTTAATAATGGAGCCTTGGGCTAATTTGATTAGAAACAGCAATGATATAGAAGGATTTGATATAGATGAAAACACAATATCTAAAATCCAACTTTTTGCAGATGATGTTCTAATTACATCAGCAGGAACAAATTCTTCTATGTCATTATTTGACAAGATGACAGATTTCAAGAATATTTCTGGTTTGATATTTAATGAAGAAAAAACTAAAATATTACCAATATGGAAAAATGTTCTCACTAATGATTTTCTCAAATATATACCGAATTCAGGTCAAATAACTTACTTAGGCATAATATTAACTAAAGATATTAAATCCACTATACATAATAATTATAGTAATTGTCTTCATAATATACAAAATCTTTTCAATAGCTGGAACAATATGTTTTTTACCATGGAAGAAAGACTCACAATTATTAAAATGATAATATTCCCGAAGATATTATACATAATACAATCAATAATACTCCCACCTACAAAAATAATTATTAAGAAATTTAATTCACAAATGTTAAATTTCTTATGGGCACCTAATAGACCTAGGATTGCATTAAAGAAACATACTAATAGTTGGTCTCAAGGGGGCATATCATTTCCAGACTTTAATTTATATGCTATCTCTTCTATTATAAAAGTTATAACATTGCTAATAGATCAGTCATATGTTGCAAAATGGAAAGAATATTGGGAACTAATTAGCATGCACTTCATGAAAATATCATTAATACACAAAAATACTATTGTAAATAATCCCATGTTATGGTTACTAAAAGAGTTTTGTACCTCATCTATTACACCAAAATATATAGCTAGTTACCCATTAAATAGTATTATTAGATATCGTAATTTTATATTTATGCATCCTAAGTATAAGGAATGGATTTTTATATTATTTCCTATAATGTATACACAAGGTATTCTTTTATCATCCACCTCTGAAAGAATTCTTCTAGTTACAGAGAATGATTTAAAGTATTGGTATCAGTTGCTGTCTGACAATAAAGCAAAAAATTTAGACTTCTTAAAGCAAGAATTTGATTTGAGAGAAACATGTTGGTTAGAGATTCAGACTTTTAGACAACATCTTATTAATAAACTTGATTTAATGTCTTTAACAGTTAAAGAATCTGTCCCAATTCTGATTGACTACTTGATATTAAATTTACAACATAGGGTTTCTGATAAAGGTAATCTCTCACACATACATAAAATTATTAGAGATGAAACACATTACAATTCAGATACTTACTGGAATTATTTCATTTCCATTAATGGTGAATCACCAAAACAACAAGATAAACAATATATATTGGAATCTGCTTATAAAACTACTTCTTCTATTAATTGGATACTTTTTACCTGGAAATTTTTACATAGATCTTTCTATACACCCTTAATGATGAATAAAATAAACAATAAAGACAACATATGTAAGAGATGTAACGTAGAAATAAATGCTGATTGGGCACATATGTTTTATGACTGTATAAAACTGAAGGAATATTGGATGTTAATCAATGATTTTTTGCAGGCTCTTTTCACAGATAATTTCATAGTCTCTAAATCACTTATATTATTTAACACCCCTGTTCCTAAATGTGTTAAAAAAGTTAAACTTCCCTTATTATGGTCTATTTTAGCAGTGGCTAGAAAAATAATAACCAGAAATTGGATTTCAGATACTCCTCCTTCATTTAATGAATTAAAAAATGTTATGATTGAAGTGTGTCATATGGAACTAATGACAATAAAGTCAAGAACCATTAGGAAAACATCTTACTATAATATATGGGATACTTTACAAAATTTGTTAAAACAGTCTTAGTTTCATTAGTAAGATGTTACAGTTTAATTAATTGATTTGATTTGTAGTGGATGTCTTTGTAAATACTTTGGTTGTTTTATCAAATGTTATAACTGTTTATATATTAACTGCTTGTATAAGATTGTTATAATATTTATTTTGTATGTTAAAAATAATAAACTTGTTTTAAAAAAAAAAGAAAAATCATAGTGCAACTACTGTGTATATTATCTGTATTACTGACTCCAGAGATATTTGTGGTTCTTACACAATAATCTTGAATTAAGACCTCAGCTATTTCAGAGCCCACAATTCTCACCAAATCTCATACCCCCAACCATAACTAAAGAACAATGGCCAAAGGTACTCTCCAAAATGAAAAATGCACCATCATCAGTGGGGCCTGATAATATTCCTCATAAACAGTATAAAACATGTCCTAGTGGACGAATCCTTCAGCTATTTAATCTGAGGTTAACCACTGGTTTTGTCTCTGAAGTATGCTGCACAGGTGTTGTGATACCACTTCATAAATGTGAATCCACCACTGACCCCAGAAATTACAGACCCATTAGCCTGATTAGTCTTATTTGCAAAGCCATGGGACGTATCTTAACTGAACTAATTAATATGGATATCACTGATCTTATAAGGCTTGTTCCCCAGCACTTCAACTTTGTTATGGGTAGAGCCTGGCTAATGAATCTAGTCAACTTCTTTGAGACAGTAACATGAGCCATGGGCAGTGGACCTGCTCTGCATATGCATATGTTAACCTGGCTTTTGATACCTTACCACATGCTAACATAATAAGCAAGCTTAATGAGGTCCAAATTGATTTTTTTATGGTTAGGTAGAAAGCAAATTGGATGAGGATAGAACCCATGCAGCGAGGGTGATGGGTGCATTCTCAGTAAACAGGAAGTTGCTCAGTGGTGATCCTCAGGCTCTTGTAGGGGCCCTAACTATTCAATATCTACTACTTCATAAATCTCCAAATTACAAAAAGTGGATCTCTAGCTAGCTAACTTTCAGATGACTGCAATCTTGGTCTCTCTCATCCTCAAGTCCACACTGATATGCAGTAGCTCCAACTAGAACTTACACATGTCAACAGCAGATGTCAACAAATGGGTTAAAAGTAGATACATACATATATATACATGCAAATATTTCAAGCGTGGGCATTAATCCCCTTCTAGCCTGACAATATACCAAAACATTTGTTTCCATAATAAGTGTCCAGGCTGTTTTTAAAATATCTAAACTAGTATTTGCTTTAATGTAATTTGGTAGTCTGTCCCATGCATCAGCTGCTCTGTCAGAGAACCAATCAGTACACTTCTCATTCCTATAGAATCTTCTACATAGGTTGTCTGATGATTCCCTACTACTTTTTGATAACCCCAAACATTCCCAGAGGTAGTTGTCTCTAAATGCCCTATATATACCTGAATAAGATATCTAAGATCCTCAGATATCTATAAGAGATGCCATAGAAGTGCAGATATTTAGTCTTTCATAGTAACTTAAATATTCACATCCACAATGTAGATGTCAAAGAGTACTATATCACTGCATTTGGCAAACAATCCTTTCAGTAATTTTATAGTATTGATAGCATCCTGCTACAGAATGAAAGTATGGTGAGAGGCCATGGAACATGGATGGATAACTCCCTTGCCTTTGACCATCATGCTGCAACAGTGGTTATGAAATATTTTTGCATGACACAGCTGATAGCAAAAGGTATTTCATCTAGATCCAAGGAAGTTTTTTTTCCTTTCTATATTCCACATTGATCAAACCTATTACTGAATTTGTTTCCCACTGACCTGCATTATTGACTCTAGAGAAATGTACAGTTCTTACACAACAATCCTGAATTAAGACCTAAGCTATTTCAGAATTTTTTTATTAGGAACCATAATGCAATCCTGCATAAGTTATGCCTCTTTTGCAGAAGTTTCTTCAAAATGATTTTCGTATATTTATATTCCCTCATTCATTTCATTTAAAGTTATTGATACCAGTCTATTCAAACACTATATCCCTCCTTAGATTAAATTATTCATCTCAGAGTCTGTCCAGCTACATCTTTATGTTATTAAATTAAAAACAATCTGTTCTCATTTTAAATTAACCACATCCATTCGCTTCAAAATAATTGTAAACAGTCACTTTACTAAAGGTATGCCCCTTTTGCCCCCTAAAAGATATTCCATATGTAATTAAGAATTCTTTACATTGTATGACATTCACATCTTTTTTTCTAGCTATAATTATAGGTATAATATTGCCTACAAGACACCCTGTTGTGTAGAGACTTTTAAAATTCATGGCTTTCTTGTCATCTTTTTTGGGTAGTCTAATGTGTTTTTTTTTTTTTTTGTCAGCGATTACAGTATCTTGGTTGGCAAAAGTCTGTAGCTTTTGTAAAATATTCCTATGAGTTAAGAAAGTCTTTGTGGTTTTTGGGTCATCACCTCCATAGCTTATCATGGAAATACCTTTACTTTGCCCCTACAACTAAGTTTGATGACCCCAGATTTACTAGTTGAGAAGGTCTCTTAGTTTAAGCTTATCGTAGTTCAGTTCACATCTAAGCATCCTTAGATTCAGTTAACATATCTTGATTTGTTCTGTTTCAGAAACATACCATACAATTAATCTGCTTTAGCCCACTTCCATCAGGAGTGCAGTGCAGTGCAGGTGACCCTAATAAGTTTATCTCAGGTGAAAATTTAGCGCTGATTTTCTCTCAAGATCTAAAACATCCATTTTCCAAAAAATCTGAGCTGCCTTGAGGCATGTGAGTCTTGGACTGATCTTGGCTTTTATATTTTGAGAAGGACTGAAGGAAGGCTAATGAACAGCTGACGGTGATGTTACTTCGTAGGGATAGCCTTAACCTATCCAAGAAGAGTACAGTCATCACAAGTCAAAACTTTAATGAAGATCTGTGCAATGGTACATATATCTGCTATTCTATTTTCATTAAGTTGTTAGACTCTGTACCTTGTCTTCTTTGGCACTCACAACAATTCACAGCTCAATTGTTCATGGCTAAGCTGGCCTCCATTAGTACAGCTTGCATGACTTTCCTATCATTAAAGCTTAACAGTCATCCAGAAATATATACAATCTCTTTGAAATAGTATCAATTCATTGTATTTGATTACTTAGACACCAGTTAATTGGTCTGGGGCAGTCGTAAATGGCATGCAGACTGGACACTTGGATACTGAGCCTATTTTCTGAGTGTCTGTAGTTGTTGTAACTTGCTGTCTCTCAGACTGTTACTTCTTGACCTCTTGATGCATTCACCATGACTATGACATTATTTTGTAAAATCTGTAGCTTTACTGTGTAATTTGAGAATCTGTACTTGATTGGTTTGTCACCTATCCCCCCAAACTATTTCTAGAGGATGATTTCTAAAGTTAAATTCACATCTTTGTGTTCTCTGCATTTGGTGATCCATAAAGCTCCCTGTAAGGTCTGCTGTTTTTCAGGTTTTACATGCTTCCCATCAACGAATGGACTTAAAGCTGAGGCCTGTAATAGGTTGCTGTGCTCGTAATTACAGCTGAACTTCTTTTTCTTTCAGAAACATGTCAGCCATCAATTCCTTATCAATATAAAACAGTATCCACCTTTGGATATGTTGTAATTGGCTCAGACTGCATGCCTCTAAAAATGGTTGCCATAGCTATTCATGTCACATTTATGGAATCTTAGTTGTCTTACCCTGAATCACTGTTTAAACTATGAGGATAACAGAATGGATTACTTTTCTAAGGCACATAATCACTGAATTATTTTTTTCTTGATAAGCTCATGTTTAAGGACAGTTTGTTTGTTGTGGTTGACTTTTCTTTCTAATGCATAAGGCATATAACATGAATCCACCATATCCTACTTTCTGAAAACCTAGCTATATTTGCAAAAGTTCCAGTTTCTTCTTGATTGAACTGCTACAGTTCTCTGTAATTATGAGGATTCCCAGCATATAACTTCATTACCTTCAGCTATTACAAAATTATGCACCTAAGGTACAAAATGGAACATTTAATGCTAGATTGCGATGGCCTTTCAGAGCTTCAGTGGGTTACCTGTAAGATCACATATTGTCTACAAGATACCCTGACTAAAGTTTGATACATTAGAGATCAACAGTATGATAATAATCACAAAGTACCGAGCTGACAATGAAATAGCAGATATTTGAATGGACAGTTCCATTTGTAAACCTAGCATTGTGGGTACTCTGCACAGCCCTGTCACGTAAATATACTTACTCTCAGATCATTGTGTCATAGAAAAAAGTGATTTCTTCAAGAAGCAGCAATCTTGATCTAAAACAAAAATCACACCCTTGTGATCACATATTAGACCACCAATCACAAATGACTCAAATATTAATCTGTGACTTATCTACAGTGATTTTGTAGTGATCTGTCTCAACATATATGATCATTTTTTTCCATTTAATCTTAACAAGTCAATGGATCCTTTTTGTGTGGCTTTCTCTACTCTGTCACTGTGTCTGTTACTGATTACAAGAGTGCATAAGGAGTCCTTTATAAATGATTTTTTTTCAGACCTTACATCTATGGAGCCAACTACTCTAGTGGCTTTGGGAGTTCTCACTACTGTCTAGATTTAAGACATCCATCAATAAATACTAATGATCTATTGCAACTTTTTGTTTACTTTTTTTCTGTCTTTTAGGATATTACCTTTTTCTGCTGTTGGCTAGCCTTAGTCCAGATTACTTGTTTTGTATGTCATTGTTTCATACTGATTTTATAATGTTGTGCTTAGTTCCGAAGCCCTGCATTAAAGATAATTTGCAAAAAACACGAAAACAAATAGATAAACTCTTAAAAAAGGCGAAAGAACACAATAAGAGCCGGCTAAAAAATAAAAGAACGTTTAATAATGTGAGCGCTTTTGGCAAGGACCTTGCCTCACCTTGTTCAGACAAAACCAGAAGCATTGCTGAATCCACATATTTAAAACAAGTAAATAAACTAATTAATCAATTAAAATCAAATTAGATAATTATTAACTCTTCAAGGTAACAAATAGTGCTTCTTGAAACATTTAGATTTGTAAACGTATAAAATTCCAAGGAACTCGAGAGTCAAAGAATAAACAATTATTATGCATTACGCCAGTACTACATATAAATGCATATGATAAACATTATAAATACACTTGGTAAAACCACAATAAAGCCTCATACAAAAACTAATGAAACATATTGGAAATCTCAAAACCTTTTACAACAAAGAACTTCCTTTCTTAAAATTAGAGCATACTAAATGCTAGATAATAACCTGTTAAAAACAAAGGTGTTTATACTTAATAAACCTAACATAGAAGCCTATGGAAATTAACTATATTTTCAAAACCTGTACAAATGTATAAAACTAAAAATGATGTTATTAAAACTTATTATAATAGATTTATATATAAGAATAATGTACTTATATATAATACATAATACAATTTCTTCCAGATCCCCATCTTGTTTCCCTTTAATTTCCACTGAATTAGGTCAGAAAGAATAATAGCATCCTTAATCTCACCCAGTCCTTTCTATCAGTTTAGGCAGTAATAAGACAGTTATGGTCCCATTTCAGAAAGGTTACCTCAAGTTGATACAGGGTGTCCACCTCATGGTGACAATTTCCAATTCTTAGACAGCTCTACCATGGTGCTTTAGTATGAAGATATGCAGCAACTTGGTAGGGTATTTCTGTGGCCATGCTAAATGCAAATGAATTGTGAATTGTTTTCTGTTTAAACTGTGAGCTTTGGCCAACTGAGACCTGCATGAGTGGCGTTAAGTAGATTTTTATCAGCACTTTTATCAAATAATGCACGATTTAAAGTAATGTGTTTGTGTTGCATTGAGCAATATCTAGCTGGAAGTTGTGACTGTTTTTTCAGTAGGTCTTATACAAGTGGTATTTTCAGTTAAGGCTTGTTAAAAAACCTGCATAGCCAGTGATAAGTGGGGGTAATTTACCTCATTGTTATTCGGTTTCTGTCTTATACAGGTGGTACAGTGAATTGTTTTCTGTTTAAACTGTGAGCTTTGGCCAACTGAGACCTGCATGAGTGGAGTTAAGTAGATTTTTATCTGCACTTTTATCAACTAATACACGATTTAAAGTAATGTGTTTGTGTTGCATTGAGCAATATCTAGCTGGAAGTTGTGATTGTTTTTTCAGTAGGTCCTCACCCACCCTCCCTGTTTTTGTCTTGGTGTTAATCTTGGTGGCTTTGAAACTGCCCGCCCTTCATGTAAATTTGCACTTGGATACTCCTCCTGGGCCCGTCACATTTGCTCACTCAAAAAAAAAAAAAAAAAATTATCTGCTTTCTACTTTATTTTGCTTTTGCCTCATCTTAAAAGTATACAGTTGTATTTATTACTGCTTTGTGCGACTCATTCTAAGCCTTTTAGTTTAAGCACTTGGGCTTCAGACCAGTTGTTTTACATTAAGAAGGTTTGCGGTCTACACTGTAGTGGCAGGACAGGTAGCTTACATCCTTCAATTGTATTTATTACTGCTTGGTAGTAACTTGATTAAAGTGTAGCTATCATTCTCAGTCTTTTGGATTAAGCACTTGGGCTTTAGACCAATTGTTTTACATTAGGAATGTTTGTGGCCTGCACTGTGTTGGCAGGACAGGTAGCTTACATCCTTCTAAGTTGGGAACTGCTGATTGAGGGCTCAGTGTCTGTTATTCTAAAAGTGTATTAATTCTGGTTTAAGCACTTGGGCTTAAGGCCAGCTATTTTACATTAAGAGGGTTTGTGGTCTGCACTCTTGTGGGAGGAGAGGCTGGACTCTGCCCTTCTGAGCTGGGAATTTCTGGTTAAAGGCTTATAGTGCCTGCATATTTGAACTGCTTCTTACTGAAATTGGTACACCTTGTTTGCTGTAGCATAGACTAGATCCAGACCTGCTGAATCTAGCTTTGTTTGTATAACTTGAGCACTAATCCAGGCATTCTTTAAAGTATTCAATTGTATTTATTACTGCTTGGTAGTAACTTGATTAAAGTGTAGCTATCATTCTAAGTCTTTTGGATTAAGCACTTGGGCTTCAGACCAGTTGTTTTACATTAGGAATGTTTGTGGCCTGCACTGTGGTGGCAGGATAGGTAGCTTACATCCTTCTAAGTTGGGAACTGCTGATTCAGGGCTCAGTGTCTGTTATTCTAAAAGTGTATTAGTTCTGGTTTAAGCACTTGGGCTTCAGGCCAGTTATTTTACATTAAGAAGGTTCGTGGTCTGCACTCTTGTGGGAGGAGAGGCTGGACTCTGCCCTTCTGAGCTGGGAATTTCTGATTAAAGGCTTATAGTGCCTGCAAATTTGAACTGTTTCTTACTGAAATTGGTACACCTTGTTTGCTATAGCATAGACTAGATCCAGGCCTGCTGAATCTAGCTTTGTTTGTATGCTTGTTGTTTGTTTGCTTGTTATTTCCTTGAAATGCTAATTCCACCTAAAACGCGGCTTTTCAGCGCTTCTGTGGATCCCTAGTGATATCTGCATTGCTTACTGTACTTATTTTCTTGTTTCACTTGAATGAAAGTTACTGTTTGTCATTTTTGCATTTAAGTTACCTGTAGCACATTGCATTTAAGTTACCTGGTACTTGCTCACTAAAGCAATTATATAAGTCAGCACTAAAAAATTAAAACCACAACACCCTCACAAACTCCCCTTGAGTACCTTGTTCCCCATTGGCCCTTTTTTTCAATTATAAATGAATTCCCAATACTATTCTAGCATGTCCAAAGGTCAGTTGTCAATCTCCTTGCCGGTCCAGCTGGTGAATCTGGGAATCTTGAGGCAATGTTACAACTGTCTCATGTACACAGACAACGCTCTCCTCCTCCCAACAAATTCCAACCACATGTGAGAGATACAACCATATAGCCAAACGGGAGGCTAAGCTCTCTCAACTCAGTACTGGCGTAACCAGTCAGGATGAAAAGGAAACCACACTCACTACAATTCCAGTCTCACATAGATCTACCACGACAGCAAACCAAACACATAAACACACAAAAACATACTCGGAGGCTCTAAATAAAAATCTGCCTAAGCAGCAGAGACCTCCAAAGAAGACACCCAAGCAACCGCTACCCCAAAACAAAACACGTGCAACACATAGCTCACAAAGCCAGTGTGCCAAACAGTCACAGCCCTTAAGGCTAAACAACACACCTGATACACTTGTAATAGGTGACTATCGTCAGGCACACTGACGTCCCGCTCACCAGGCTGAACAAGGAAAAGGCCATGGTCAGCTGCCTGTCGGGCGCTAGGATCCGCCACATAACACAAGCACTCAGGTCACTCCAAGGCAAGTACAAATATGACTCAATCATTGTCCATGCTGGTGTGAATGACCTGAGACGTACCTCCCTGGACTACATGAAAAGAGACATAGAGGAGCTCTCTGAGCATGTAGCCCAGGCCGGTATGACCCTGACCTTGAGTAGCATCTTACCCTCACCAAGAATGATGCCACAATATGAAGACAAGATGATCAATTTCAACAATTGGCTTAAGTATTGGTGTCATTCAAAGAGGATCCAATGCCTGTCAGCCTGGGATGACATGCTCGACAAGCCACAATGCTTCGCTATGGACGGCTTGCACCTATCACCCCTGGGCTTTGGATATTGGCAAAGGCTCTTGCTACCCCCATAGTGCCTTTTTTAGGCAAGGCTCAAAAGACAAACCCACCTCCATAGGTATCACAACGGATAAGAAACTAAGAGTAGTGCTACTCAACGCCAGAAGTCTAAAGCTCAAGATGCATGCACTCGAAACTCTCCTTAGCATGGAGAACATCGATATCTGTGCAGTAACAGAAACCTGGTTCAAGGCTCCCGAGAGCACCCCAGCACTACCAGGTTATACCTCATACCACGCTTTTTGGCCCCAAAACTTGGACCGAACCACAAAAGGAGGGGGAGTATCAATATTCATCAAAGATACCCACAACTCCAGGTTGGTGGCACAGCACGAAGCATCAGAGACTATCCATGTGCAACTAACAGTGGGTAAAACTGCCTTTCAGTTTATAGCCTGTTAGAGACCACCCTCCCAAACCCAGGAACTCCACTCGGCCTTCCTAAGAACACTGAAAATATGAAGGTCTCTCCAAACACCATTATATTGGGTGACTTCAACTACCCAAACATAGACTGGGAGCATTACTCTAGCTCCAACACCCTAGCCCAAAGGTTCCTAGAATTTATAAACTCAAATCCTATGGAAAAACTTGTTACCACTCCCACAAGAGGGGAAAACATACTGGACCTGATCATCACCAACATGGGGACTCTATGCTCCAGACCAGAAGTGTATCCCTCACTGGTAAGATCAGACCATAAACTAATCTCACTGGATATTCACATCCCGACCCAACCCCCTGCTCAGAAAACCACAGTGAAAAACTTCAATAAAGCAAATTTCACACTCCTCAAAACCGAGGTGGAATCCTTCAAAGCCCCCGGGCCTGTGGAAAATATGGCCCAGACCACAGAATCCTTTATAAGCGCATTCTATAAACACCTTCAGGATGCATGGATCATGCAATCCCAAATAAATCCAAGACCCAATCCTCCAAAGGCAGACATCCTGTCTGGTGGACCCCAGCCATAAACAAACTATACAATAGAAGGAGGAAGCTTCTACATGGTAGAGCAAAATCTCAAAAAGGGAAGGCATCTCTGATCAGTATTAGCAAAAAACTACGGGCACTCATAAAATCGTCTAAGGCTAGCTTCGAGAGAAAAATTGCACAGGACACTAAGGATAATCACAAGGCTTTCTTTAGTTATATTAGGAACCTGGGTAGGAATTCCCAGATATGCGCAGAATTAGTGCAAAATGACAAAAAAATACACCGAACCCACAGACATTGCCAACATCCTAGCTGACAGGTTCAGCGCAAACTTCTCCCCCCCTCCCCACCAAAAGGGCAAATATCTATCCCAGCAGAGTGCTGCCCCCCTGACATCTCAGAT
This sequence comes from Protopterus annectens, assembly GCF_019279795.1. Lineage (NCBI taxonomy): Eukaryota > Metazoa > Chordata > Ceratodontiformes > Protopteridae > Protopterus > Protopterus annectens. Next base: position 707,736,271 of record NC_056729.1, read on the forward strand.
GCTCAGGTAAGAGCCGCCCTCTCAAAAGCAAAAAGCACAGCATCAGTGGGACCAGACGGTGTCCCGGGCTGCGTCCTACATGAACTCCAAGAAGAGCTAAACCCAAACAAAAAACTACTGTTCAATCTCAGCCTTACTACAGGATATGTACCCAAAGAGTGGCGTACAGCAATGGTGGTCCCTCTCCACAAAGGTGGTGCCTCAACGGATCCTGGAAACTATTGCCCCATAAGCCTGACTAGTTTGGTCTGCAAAGCTATGGAAAGCATCATCATGGACCTTATAAATAAAGATATTGGGGACCTACAGACACTGGATTCTACCCAGTTTGGCTTTGTTAAGGGCAGATCCTGCCTTTTAAACCTGGTTGATTTCTTTGAAACAGTCACCAAGGCCATTGATGAGGGGAAGGTGGTCCACACAGCCTACCTGGACCTCGCAAAAGCCTTCAATACAATATCCCACTCAGGCATTATAGATAAGCTCACCAGCTTAAATATAAACCCCTATGTCACTAGATGGGTTGCAAACTGACTCAAGGACAGAACCCACATGGTTAGGATTGCTGGAGCCATGTCAGACTCCAAATCAGTTACGAGTGGTGTCCCACAAGGCTCAGTCCTGGGACCTCTCTTGTTCGGTATATATTTCTCATATGTACAGGCCAACAAGGAAGGACTGTGGCTGACCGTGTTCGCAGATGACTGCAAACTGGGTGCCATAATCGACTCTCCAGCTGACACAAGCATCCTCCAAAAGGGCCTCATAGATACAGACAACTGGTGCCAGAGCCATGGCCTCAAGCTAAACGCCAAAAAGTGTATAGTCATCCCCTTTGGCAAAAACCAAGTGCCCACAAATTACCACATAACTGGTAATCCATTAAGTACGGAAGAAGTAATTAGGGACCTGGGGACCCAAGTTGATAGCAATCTCTCATTTGACAACCACGTGGCCAAAGTGGTTAGAAAAACATTTTATGTAGCCCACCTAATCATGAAGGGATTCACATAGAGATCAGGGGAGGTCATCGTGCCTCTTTACTCATCCCTCATCAGGCCCATAATTGAGTACAATGCCCCTTTTGAGATGTACCTTACCAGACACCTGCAGCAACTGGAAAGACCCCAAAAGTACCTCACCAAGAGGATCAAAGGGCTCAAACAGATGCCATATGCTGCCCGGTTAAAGAAACTCCGGCTCTACTCAGTGGCATACCGCCTGCTTAGAGGCGATCTGTGCCTGACGTATAAAGCCATGTCCAACCCGGAATTAATGGACATGCTGCACCTCAGAAAATCCAAATCCCCTCGAGCTATGCGCTCGAGTGACTTGAACGTCAGCACTGAAATAAATAGGACATGCTGGAGGGACAGATTCATAACCCAGAGGCTCCCTTCACTCTGGAATAAAATCCCAGTCCAGGTTAGGCAGAGTGCCTCATTGACTCCCTTCAAGAGGAATCTTGATGAGTGGATGGGGGATCGTAGGTTTACCCTGGGTATCACTTCTGTGTCACTGTTAGACAGAGGCACAGTATACTAACATGGAAAAAGGGCATAGCAAAATAAATTTAAAATGGGTGGCGAAAGCCAAACACACTCTGGCTAGGCTTATAAATGCCCTAGGGCAGATAGCCTAGTATGAACCTATGAACCTATGAACCTATGAGGCATTCTGGAGATGAGACATATGCTAATTAGCCATGTTCTCTCCTCTGGAAATGCATGCATTAAAGCATTTATGCACTCTAGCAATTCAGGGAATCATTTGGCTGCATAAGGTACATTTGATGGCTGTGTCCTAAATCTTCTGCTCACCCATTGTGGTGGAGGTAAGCCCTAAGAATTTCATTGACAGATAGTGTTGGGGTATGTGTACACTTGTAGGTTCGCATGCATGAGTGATTGTGTGTGTGTGTGTGTGTGTGTGTGTGTGTGTGTGTGTGTGTGTGTGTGTGTGTGTGTGTGTGTGTGTGTGTGTGTGTGTGTGTGTGTGGCTGCATGTGTGAATGCATTGTGAGTCTGTGTTTACCTGGGAGGTTATAGTAAGGAGTTTGTTAGGGGTTGGGTAGATTTGCGAGCAAGTGCGCGCACACGTGTGTGTGTGTGTGTGTGTGGCTGCATGTGTGAATGCATTGTGAGTGTGTGTTTACGTGGGAGGTTGTAGTAAGGGAGCTTGTTAGGGGATGAGTAGATTTGCATGCACGCGTATGTGTGTGTGTGTGTGTGTGTGTGTGTGTGTGTGTGTGTGTGTGTGTGTGGTTTGTATGGGTGAGTGTGCTGGGAAGGCTATCATATCTCCACACTTCCCTAGAATAATGACTAAATCTTTAAACATTGCCAGGTTGGGGTAAAATAGACACCAGGGATAACTCTGTATAGCATGCCTTAAAAGCACCTGCAAAAGAAGATAAAAAGTTTAGCATCTTGAAAGATGTGTGAGGGGGAGACTAGATACCAGATATAGCTCTGAATAGTGTGCCCTAACAGCACTGACAAAGATTTGAGACCTCTTGGCCTCATTGGTTACATAGAGGATATCTAACCAATCCCTTAAAGCTGTATCCCAGCCATAAACAAACTATACAATAGAAGGAGGAAGCTTCTACATGGTAGAGCAAAATCTCAAAAAGGGAAGGCATCTCTGATCAGTATTAGCAAAAAACTACGGGCACTCATAAAATCGTCTAAGGCTAGCTTCGAGAGAAAAATTGCACAGGACACTAAGGATAATCACAAGGCTTTCTTTAGTTATATTAGGAACCTGGGTAGGAATTCCCAGATATGCTCAGAATTAGTCCAAAATGACAAAAAATACACCGAACCCACAGACATTGCCAACATCCTAGCTGACAGGTTCAGTGCAAACTTCTCCCTCCCCACCAAAAGGGCAAATATCTATCCCAGCAGAGTGCTGCCCCCCTGACATCTCAGATGCTCAGGTAAGAGCCGCCCTCTCAAAAGCAAAAAACACAGCATCAATGGGACCAGACGGTGTCCCGGGCTGCGTCCTACATGAACTCCAAGAAGAGCTAAACCCAAACATAAAACTACTGTTCAATCTCAGCCTTACTACATGATATGTACCCAAAGAGTGGGGTACAGCAACGGTGGTCCCTCTCCACAAAGGTGGTGCCTCAACGGATCCTGGAAACTATCGCCCCATAAGCCTGACTAGTTTGGTCTGCAAAGCTATGGAAAGGATCATCATGGACCTTATAAATAAAGATATTGGGGACCTACAGACACTGTATCCTACCCAGTTCGGCTTTGTTAAGGGCAGATCCTGCCTCTTAAACCTGGTTGATTTCTTTGAAACAGTCACCAAGGCCATTGATGAGGGGAAGGTGGTCCGCACAGCCTACCTGGACCTCGCAAAAGCCTTCAATACAATACCCCACTTGGGCAATATAGATAAGCTCACCAGCTTAAATATAAACCCCTATGTCACTAGATGGGTTGCAAACTGACTCAAGGACAGAACCCACATGGTTAGAATTGCTGGAGCCATGTCAGACTCCAAATCAGTTACGAGTGGTGTCCCACAAGGCTCAGTCCTGGGACCTCTCTTGTTCGGTATATATTTCTCATATGTACAGGCCAACAAGGAAGGACTGTGGCTGACCGTGTTCGCAGATGACTGCAAACTGGGTGCCATAATCGACTCTCCAGATGACACAAGCATCCTCCAAAAGGGCCTCATAAATACAGACAACTGGTGCCAGAGCCATGGCCTCAAGCTAAACGCCAAAAAGTGTATAGTCATCCCCTTTGGCAAAAACAAAGTGCCCACAAATTACCACATAACTGGTAATCCATTAAGTACGGAAGAAGTAATTAGGGACCTGGGGACCCAAGTTGATAGCAATCTCTCATTTGACAACCACTTGGCCAAAGTGGTTAGAAAAACATTTTATGTAGCCCACCTAATCATGAAGGGATTCACATCTAGATCAGGGGAGGTCATCGTGCCTCTTTACTCATCCCTCATCAGGCCCATAATTGAGTACAATGCCCCTTTTGAGATGTACCTTACCAGACACCTGCAGCAACTGGAAAGACCCCAAAAGTACCTCACCAAGAGGATCAAAGGGCTCAAACAGATGCCATATGCTGCCCGGTTAAAGAAACTCCAGCTCTACTCAGTGGCATACCGCCTGCTCAGAGGCGATCTGTGCCTGACGTATAAAGCCATGTCCAACCCGGAATTAATGGACATGCACCTCAGAAAATTCAAATCCCCTCGAGCTATGCGCTCGAGTGACTTGAACGTCAGCACTGAAATAAATAGGACATGCTGGAGGGACAGATTCATAACCTAGAGGCTCCCTTCACTCTGGAATAAAATCCCAGTCCAGGTTAGGCAGAGTCCCTCATTGACTCCCTTCAAGAGGAATCTTGATGAGTGGATGGGGGATCGTAGGTTTACCCTGGGTATCACTTCTGTGTCACTGTTAGACAGAGGCACAGTATACTAATCTCGAAAAAGGGCATAGCAAAATTAATTTAAAATGGGTGGCGAAAGCCAAACACATTCTGGCTAGGCTTATAAATGCCCTAGGGCAGATAGCCTACTATGAACCTATGAACCTATGAACCTATGAGGCATTCTGGAGATGATACATATGCTAATTAGCCATGTTCTCTCCTCTGGAAATGCATGCATTAAAGCATTTATGCACTCTAGCAATTCAGGGAATCATTTGGCTGCATAAGGTACATTTGCTGGCTGTGTCCTAAATCTTCTGCTCACCCATTGTGGTGGAGGTAAGCCCTAAGAATTTCATGGACAGATAGTGTTGGGGTATGTGTACACTTGTAGGTTCGCATGCATGAGTGATTGTGTGTGTGTGTGTGTGTGTGTGTGTGTGTGTGTGTGTGTGTGTGTGTGTGTGTGTGTGTGTGTGTGTGTGTGTGTGTGTGTGTGTGTGGCTGCATGTGTGAATGCATTGTGAGTCTGTGTTTACCTGGGAGGTTATAGTAAGGGAGTTTGTTAGGGGTTGGGTAGATTTATGCAAGTCTGCTGCCTGCGTGTGTGTGTGTGTGTGTGGCTGCATGTGTGAATGCATTGTGAGTGTGTGTTTACGTGGGAGGCTGTAGTAAGGGAGTTTGTTAGGGGATGAGTAGATTTGCGTGCACGCGTATGTGTGTGTGTGTGTGTGTGTGTGTGTGTGTGTGTGTGTGTGTGTGTGTGTGTGTGTGTGTGTGTGGTTTGTATGGGTGAGTTTGTTGGGAAGGCTATCATATCTCCACACTTCCCTAGAATAATGACTAAATCTTTAAACATTGCCAGGTTGGGGTAAAATAGACACCAGGGATAACTCTGTATAGCATGCCTTAAAAGCACATGCAAAAGAAGATAAAAAGTTTAGCATCTTGAATGATGTGTGAGGGGGAGACTAGACACCAGATATAGCTCTGAATAGTGTGCCCTAACAGCACTGACAAAGATTTGAGACCTCTTGGCCTCATTGGTTACATAGAGGATATTAGTCCTTCTTATCACCAGCAGACACCAGACATAATGTAAAGTATTACTTAAAACTTAAAAAAAAATGTAAAGTAGAAAAGGGTCCAGCAACAGTTCCAGCATTGCAATGCAGTTCCTTCACAATATGAAATTTGAATCTCTAATGTCTTGCATTATTGACTGACTATAACAATCCTTATATTATAAGGACAGAGAAAACATAAGAAGAGGCATTGGAGATGTTCTGTCAAGTCTGCGACAAGTATGATGTGGAGTATGTCACTGTGTGTGTTTGAATGTGTGCATGTGTGGTAGAGAGTGAATGACGATGGATGGGGTGGCTGCATGAGCTAAAACTATCAGAAGGCTGTCAGTGTTACCTACCACAGTAAAGAGCTGATTAGCACTAGCATTAGTTAGGGAGAATTCTGAGGTATGCATACCCAATAATGAGATCTTTCCTCATTGTGGTTAAAATGTCTCTAAATTTCAAATTTACACACAGTGTAAACAGTCCCTTTTTGCTGTAGCCCTTACTGCCAAGCTCTGGGGTTCTTTCTGAAACTCAGGCAATGTTCATTTATGTAGTTCATTATTTTATGTAGCCATTATGGAAGTTTTCTTAGGATGGATTTCTTAAGATATTTTCACTTTCATTTTACAGCAGACATCATATTGATTTTATTTATTCAAACTTCATTTTGCCTTCTTTCTGAAAATATATGGTTAAGTGCCAATGACTTATCTTTTTTAGCGGAGGTCTGACAGGTATAAAACCATGGTAAATAAGTTGTATAAATTTACATCTTGCCAACATTAAATTGTTCTTAATATATCATTCACTCAATCACACCAGCATTATGGACTGCCACTGAGTGGAAAGGGTCACCATTCAGGACACAGTGGACACATTTCAGCCTCATCTGTAACCATGTGGGAATTGTGGACATCCTATCACAGTGGATAGCAAGGTATGTGTGGCTTTACATATACTAGCTACAGAGATCTTTCATTGACTTAATGGAGAGAAAGGGGGATATCTCAGTCATCCTCTTCATGAATACTCCATCAGTTCCATAATAGTATCTTGCAACATTTGGGGAAGAATATGTGGTGTCCCCATTATACAGGGGAGAGAGAGCCAGCACCATGCAGGGTGCCTATTATATAGCCTATTTATTACAGTATCTGGGGGCCATAGACAATACTATATGGAAATCAAGGCCCTTCCTGGTGAACTATGATGGTGGGATATAATCTGCAAAGGGTATCACACTATCAACTGCTAGCTTGTCTATAATGCATAGGGTATAATCTACAATGTGTATGGAGGCCAACCAGGCAGTTTCCATGACTATCTCATATGTCATCTGTAAGGCCATGGAATGTAAGGCCAAGGCCATATCTGTAAGGCCATGGAACGTATCATTATGGACCTCATAAACAAAGACATAGGTGACAACTAAAACCTGGATCCTAGTCAATTCAACCTCGTGAAGTGCAGAGCCTACCTATTAAATCTGGTGAATTTCTTTGAAAGTGTTACCAAAGCCATTGATGAGGGGAAATCTGTGCACACAGCATACCTCAACTTGGCAAAGGCTTTTGACACAATCCCACATTCAGGCATTATCGATAAACTTAGCAAACTGAATGTAAACCCCTTTGTTGTAAGATGGGTTGCCAACTGGCTCACAAACCGGACACATACTATCAAAGTGGGTGATTCCACATCAACCAGCAGACCTGTTACCAGTGGGGTATCACAGGGGTCAGTGCTGGACCCCCTACTGCTTAGTATATACTTCTCAGAAGTTCAGGTCAAACTAAAGGGTTGTGGCTGACCAAGGTTGCAGACAACTGCAAATTAGGTGCAATCATAAAATGCCCAGATGATATCAGTATACTCCAGGAGGGTCTCACACAGGCCAACGTCTGGTGTATTAGTCATGGACTCAAACTGAATGCAAAGAAATGCATCATCATTCCCTTCAGCACAAACAATGTCCTTTCAGTCTATCAAATTAATAACAATACACTAAGTACCCATGAGCTGGTAAGGGACCTGGAATCACAGGTTGACTGCGACCTTAACTTTGACCACCATGTGTCTTCCATTGTAAGGATAGCTTTCCACATAGCTCATTTGATTAGTAAAGGCATCTCCTCGAGGCACCCCCCAATGCTTGGCACTTATCCAGACCACACTAAGCACCTGCAGCAATTAGAGAGACTTCAGAGGATTCTAACAAAGAAGATCAAGGACCTCCAGCATGTGCTTTATATGGACAGACTATACTTCATATCATAAAGACTTTTTAAGGGAGACGTATCCCTGGTCAACAGAACAACTCAAGACCCAAACCTAATGAACTTACTGCATATCTGTAAATCAAATGGGTCTAGGGCTACCCATTTCAGGGACTTAAATAGGGACAGATTTATCTGCCAGTGGCTACCACATATTTGGAACAGGCTACCAATTCATGTGAAACAGAGCACCTCTATGACACTGTTCAAGTGGATCCCGGACGAGTGGATGGGGCACTGTAAATTCTTACCAGGGATAGTGTCCACAACCCACCTGGACATGGGCAGTCATCACTAAATGCAATCTTGAGTACTGACTAGTACTTCTACGGTATTGCATTGGGTTGAAACCGATAGGCTTAAAATGATCTCTAGGTTAATAGCCTAGTAATCTCCTATGATCCTATGGCCTACCTTTGAAATGAAATGTACTGATGTCTTTCAAGGTCTAATATTCGAAGGGACATATTAAGGGATTGATGATGCTGGATTAGCTCGGGACACCTGGATGATGACCCTAATACGACATACTCATAATGAAGTGTAGGCATACAATTCTACTCATTCACATAGTAGGAATATAACTGACCATATGTCTGTGTAGCTGAAGTCAGTCTTCTGCTGTCTGTTTTCTTCAGGTGGTGCCATGCAATATAATCCTGGCACTTGTGGAAACATATGCATTTTATATATATATATATATATATATATATATATATATATATATATATATATATATATATATATATATATATATATATATATATATATATAAAATCTTACATAGCATGGTATAGAGGAGCCAGTTACAGTAAGGTGCTCACTTGCAGGAGGAGAAAAATGAAGAATGCCAGAAAAGGAGCCAATGTAGGACCATCTGCAGAGCACAACCATGTTAGAGGGAGGTGATCACAGTATGCTGTGGCACTGGCAAACAGGCAATCATCTTGCACATAGCTTCAAGCCCTAGGGAAGATTAATGAAGGAGATACACTACAGTAAAAGAGATGCATGCTAATCACACACAGGACTGTGCTCATCCATGCATAGGATGGCTGACTGTGCATCAGACATATGAAACCTACGTAACAAAGTACAAAGGGTAGGGCACAGTTACATCTGTGTAGCTGGAGAAAGGAACACGTGTGTAGATGCCCTTGACAGGGAGATGCGTGAGTGCAGAGAAAATGTAGGCTAAATATGTCAGGTATGTATATGAACTGGGATTAAGGGTGGAGTGAGCATCATTACCACCATCCATAGATGTACTGGTAGTGCACTAACAGCACTTATAACAGATCATAACACTACCTAACAACTAGCCTTAGTACCAGGCACCGCACTGGTGACCCCCCCCCCTAAAAAAACAAGTCCCTAAACCATAATAGACCAATCCTAATACAGGCCCATGCAATATGAATTTTCCTAATCTCTCTGTGCCCAGCATGTTAGATATGGGCATCCTGAGACAATGTATTGCCTCATGTACTCTGACAACCTTTTAATCCTTAAAGAAACTAACACACTATGCAAGAACTGTACATATATAAATTCCTCAGAGGCTAAAATCTTACTTACTAAAAAAGTTGTCAAAAAACAAATTCTACATCTTACACACATATTGCTCACCACACACATAGACCTTCTTATGCTGAGCCACTTAAAAAAAAAAAAAAAAAACTTCACAAGCTTCTAAAACTTCTTCTACATTTAATGGCCACACCCATCTTCAGAAGTCAGTAAAGCATGTGCAAAAATAGCTAAAACTACACATTAGCCTAAACCCAATATGCCCCAAAGAAAAAAGCTTATAAGGCAAGCAAACACTTTACCAAATAATGTTGTTATAGGGCATTCTATTGTAAGACACACAGGCACTCCTCTCACCAGGATGAACTAGGAGAAGATAACAGTTACTTGCCTATCTGGAAATAGGATCCATATCATGCACTCATGCCTTCAAGTTACTGCACCACAGGTACCAGTATGATTCTATCATAGTTCATGTGGGTAAAAATGACTTGAGGTGAACCTCATTGAACTATATGAAAAGAGACATTACATAGCTCTCTGAATGTGTGTAGCAGATAGGTACTTGCCTAGCATTCCACTGTCACCTAGGACAATACCTCAGTATAAACAGAAAATTATTTATTTTAACAATTAACATAGTTTTTGGTGTCACTCCAGGGAATCCAGTACTTATTAGAATAGGAGAACATGGTTAACAGTCCATGTTGCTTTGATAAGGATGGTCCTCACCTCCCCCCCAAAAGGCTTTCAGATATTGGCTAAAACTTTATAAACCCCTGTTAGAGTTTTTTTTAGGCAATGTCAATATGACAAACCTCCTCATCCTACAAGAGACTGCGTGTGTATTATCATCGAATGTTTCCTTACTTGGGAGAATGTAGACATCCTTGCTGTTACTCAGTTTTCATTTAAAGCTGCAGAAAGTATTCTGGCAGTACAAGGTTACAGTGCCTTCCACATATTTAGACCAACAATATAGACGGGGGAGGCTAAAGGTGGAGGTGTCTCAATTTACATTAGCTGTAAATACAACTCCAAGTTATTTAAACAGGATGCTGTCTTAGAGTTCATCCATGTCCAGATCTCCAAAGACAAGGCTCCTTGCCATGTCCTGGCCAGCTACAGGTCAACCTCGATGACCAGCAAACCTCACAACTTGTACCTGAACCTACTGGTGGCACTTAAAATCTAGCCAACCACCCTATTCAAGGGAGATTTTAACTGTTCCTCTATTAACTGGGAAATGTCACTCCATCTAACTCACATCTACATTGTTTCCTGGACTTTGTCAGCGCAAACACCCTGGACCAGACAGTGCACACTCCAACCAGAGGCTCAAACATACTAGACCTGGTGCTCACCAAAATAGGAAAGTGTTGCACCCCTCCCTGTGTTATGTCCTCATTGGAGAGGTCTGATCAAAAATGTGTCTCCTTCAAAATAAAAATCAACAGTTAGAAACTGTTCTAATGCTAACTACATCCTGTTAAGTGACAGTTTGTCAAAATTCAAAGCTTTCACAAGCCCAGAGAACACAGCTGCCTATGCAAAACTGTTCACAGAAACCCTGTACAAACATGTAAATGTCTGCATTAAGGCTGCTGTACCTACCAGAAGCAAACTCAGATCTAACATCAAAACAAACCCCACTGGTGGAATCCTAACCTTAACAGAATTTATAACAAAAGAAAAAAGGTCATAGCCAAAATCAGAAAGAGCAACTCTCACAGAGACAAGAGCCTTGTGAATTAGCTAACGAACTGCTAAGAGGTCTAATAAGGTAAAACAAGGCTAATTATGAAGTCAGGATAGACTCTCAGGCTAAAAATCACAAAACCTTCTTCAGCTATGTCAGGAACCTTAAAGTTAGCACATAGCAGTGTTCAGAACTGGTGGCAAATGACACAACCTACACTGACCAGGGTGACATAACAAATCTTCTATATGATAAATTTAGCTCACCCCCACACTCTCCCCAATCTACCACCTATGAAATCCTTTGTGACATATCCCCACAACTATCACCAGGTAACAGGTCCTGGCAGCTCTCAATAAGGTCAAAAACACTGTTTCAGTAGGCCCTGAAAATATTCCTAATTTCCTCCTAAAGCCTGACCTTACAGGACCATTAGAACTACTGTTCAGCTACAGACTCAAACCTGGTTACATACCGAGTGACTGTAGGAGTTTATTGGTCATTCCTCTCCAAAAGGGAGGACCATCAAACCAACCTGAGATCTACAGACCCATCAGTCATAATGCAAAACCATGGAATAGATTTTATTTAACATTTGTTAACTGGGAAAGTCCGACTTGGAACGAAGCCAATTTTCAGCAGAGGCCTGGGGAGAAGGCTCCAGATGCATGTCGTTGTAACATGGGAGGAAACCGGAGCACCAACCCAAAACCCACCCACATGGAGGGGAGGACATGCAGACTCACTCCACACACCCCCCCCAGGAAACCGAGAAACCAACCCTCTTGCTGTGAGGCGACAATGCTACCGCTGCACCATCCTAGATTATCACCAACATGATCAACAAGGACATTAGCAACATACAGACACTGGCCCCATCCCAGTTTGATCTTGTTAAGAAAAGGTCTTGCCTACTTAACCTGATAATCTTCTTCAAAATTGTCACCATGGCTAAGGATAAAGGAATAATGGTGCACATTGCCTGCCTTGACCTGGCTTGGGGAAATTTAGCCAGGGCATAAGGGAGTTTACCCTATTCTTGGAGTTTAGCAACAACAACATTAAGTAAAATTAGATGGTGTTTATGGAAATAGGGATGAAAATTTTGCATGATTGTAAAGGAAATTCTGAATATGCGTAAACAGATTTGTATATTTGTACACATGTAAATATTTGTAAATATGTAAATATTTTGTAAATAAGAGTTATTTTTGTAAATAAATATATGACCCCTACTCTTTCACGTAGGTGCCATGGAATCTTTAACATCAACCTGAGCTAACACCAAGTCAAGCAGATAAGACCTCTTTTTGACATCTCAGAAAAAGAATGACACTGTTAAGAGTGCAGTAACCCCCCCTCCCCCCAAATACTGCACTGCAGTGTCACCAATCCACTGTTCCATCTACCCTTAATAATGACCCTACACATATGTTGGGTTGCCAACTCATTAACATCAGATCATGTGACCTAGCAGTTCAACAGCAAATTACAACAAACTAAGTAGGCAAAGCCCATTACTAATCTTATACTGGTAAATGTGGTGCTGCAATAGTAGCTTGCCCATTGCACACTGGCAGACACAATACCACAAGCAGAGTGTTTTGGTGGTACAGTCCCTGATGTACCTGTTTAATCCAAATTGACCATTAACAACTAGGCCAAAGAAATGGTTGTGGAGGACCTACATGTGCTGCTTAAGTGAAATAGCAGTAAATACTCAGGACATCTTCAGTAGACATTCATGGTGTTTGATGAACCTCTGAACCAACATTCAGCACCAACCTGTGGGACATTAGTGGATGCATCAATGCCCTTGAGGGACACCAGAAAATCATTCTTCTTTGTAGAGGGTAGTTCAATTGATGGCTGTCAATTCATCAGTCTACCTTCCTGTGCCATATGGGAAGCCTATTGTTGTATTGCATGAATGACGCTGTTGGCCTTGTGTGGTGGTGGAAAGAAATTACATGTGCGTGGTTAGGCTACTAACAGCATTTATTTCCACCACCATGTCTATCCCGGCATGGTAGGCTTAGTGAGCTGCATCAAAGACAAAGAACCATGGAGATGGAGGCCCTGGACAACTCATTCTCAGCATCTGAGAACCTGGCCTTTCATGTGGTTCTATCAACACACCATACAGTATGCCTTTTTAAAGATGTTTAGTTATACACTGATCTATAGGTATGGAAAACACTAGTTTCAACATTATCAACACTTTCCTGGCTGTCCTTTTAAGGACAATGATGAAGAAACTTTGATTTTGTTATTTTATTTATTTTTTTGTTATATTTTACTTAGCTTTACATCACTGAAAGTGTTTGGGGTTGTGTAATTTGCACAGGTGATCTGAGGAAGTGCAGATGAGTATGTTCCCCTTAAGCTTCACAATCCATCTTCAAAGCAATCACATATAAACTTTAATTACTTCTCTCAGTTCCTTTTTGTTATAACCTTAACTTAGCAAAGTATTGTTAGAACTTTAAATGTGGCATAGTAACAAAGCAAAGGAAAGCTCAGTAGCTAGGTATGTTGAAATATAGACTTACTTTGTATCTCTTGTATGCAGGTGGGTGTTGTATGTTAAAGAATTGTTGATCTCAGTAATAATACTGCTGGTTCATGGCTTCTTTCATAGCATAATGAGAATTGGAGCTTGCCCTCTCATTTATATCAGGGAAATGTGGTTGTCTGGGCTCAATGTTTATGCAAATGATTGTTAAAACACGCATTTTTAAATTGCTTTGTTTTCTCATCACATGCGTTGGCTATGCTTCATTCTACCTTCCCTACAGTGCTGTGCACATGCCTGGGTGTGTGGGTAGCAGTGTACATGAGTAATTCATTTATGGCTCTAGGGGGGGTTATCTGTAATTCCAGACAACTCATGCCGAGATTAAAGTTGCTGTAATGCATTGTTCACTATCAGCATATTCAAAGAAGATGGGCAGCCACATTTCACACCTTAAACTGTTATGTTCAAATACTGCCATCCACTACTTATATAGGGCTTTTCCACCGCTGGTCACACAAATGAACTGATCTCCATTGTGTGACAGTTATCAAATGGAAAAAAATAGGTGTGACTGCAAACTATTCGCTCTGCAAGTTGATAAGATACTTGGATGTCTTCTGAGGGAGAGTTTAGAGCACAAAGATGGTATGCTTAGGAAACAAAAATCTTCCTGCACAAGATCTCACATAAACCTCTGGTGTACCATATAATGGTAAGCAATGCCATTCCGATTATAATGGCTGGAGAAGGAAAAATCCCAACTGCCTGGATAATGGGAGGTTGAGGTGAGGAAGTACCACCACCTATGTACTTTAAGTATGTCATGGCTTACCGCCACATTCAGACTGCCACTGTTTGCCATGCACACATCTGATGCACTCTCATGTATTTCTCCTCAGCCCCTGAAAACATTGCAGGGAATGCACAATTGCACAGTGCCTCAATTAGCATCAGGGTAAGTAAATGTTTTACAGGTAGCACAGATATTATAAGTTAGCAATCCAGCCAGATTTTATACTAGTATTTTAGGGATGTATGGGTTTTCTGCAGGAATATCACCTTATCGAAACTCCTAAGTGGCATTTTATTTTTAGAAACATATTCTTTATCTGGACTAACAAAAACACACTGAGGCTTAACATATTAAGTGAGTTCAGATCACACCCACCCCCTTAATAGACTATTTTTACATAACTTGTGGTTGGCTTTTGTGTTTGTTAACTTCACAGTACTATAGTATAGATACTACATTTCCTGGAAAATTATATAAAAGCTGCTGTTTACATGGCATTGGTACAAATTCCACACATCTGTTTTATTAATCTGCCTGGACTCATGACAGTAGTCAATGTTTAAAGGGAGCTTTCTATAGAATTGTGCATCTTAAGCTTTGGACTTCCCAAGATGATACATTGATTGCTTTGGGTAGTATTCTCAACCTTTTTTTAGTTATTCTGCCATCACCCACATTTTCCAGTGGGTGTTTAATTATCCTTCTGATTATAGTGCCTACAAAATTGTGATGTACACATTAGTGTGAGCTGTATGTTGACATTTTCATTTTGCATCATTACTTTGCATTTCAGGGCAGGCTTGCATACATAGCTCAACATGTATATACCTTTTTTCCCTTAATTTTGCATGTGATAAGGGACATGGGTTCAAGTCCTATCTGGGATATATCATTATTCCTGTGGATAATAAATGTCGAAAAACAAAGTATATATACATATATATTTGAAATGATAGTGAGAAGAACAATTAAAGTGAAAAAGTTCAGGTAATGTAGATAAAGCATGACCAGACTTTGAATCTGTCTCCTTTTTTTCGTTTCACTCCATTTGTTTTACATTTCAGTGCAGTAACTTCCAGACCAGCACCACTGCCACAAACAAGGTGCATCAGTCCAGCAGTAGTGGCTGGTACATCACAGACACTATCACCATTGTCATGGGTGTCCCCAGCAGCTACCACTGTAACCTCCATACCTCCAGCAGCACCAGCAGTAGCCAGTGTCACTTTCACTGACCCTGCTGTGAATGGTGCATCTATAGAACCTGCAGATGGCAATGACAGTGCCAGTAGGCATACCTATCAAAAGCTTTGTAATACCAGACAAATCAGACAACACAGCTGCCTTTTGTGATGTGGACAGCATTGGGCATTAATCAGCAGATGTGGAGGAGTGTGATTCAGGAACACTGTGCTGTCTTGCAGTCCTTAATACAGCTGATAGGTATGTTTTGTGAACTTCATGATAATGCTGCCCAGTTATATGAGGAGGAAGAAATCAGACATTGTGAAGAGGTGTTTATGCTGAGAGCTATGGTAGCCCATAGTACCATAATGAGCACCAGCCTGTGTAGCATCAGTTTAAGTAGACCATTTCAAGGACCATCCTCAATTAACTTATCTGGAACTTTCAGAAAACATGGTACTCCCTAAATACAGGTGTCAATAACATAGGCAGACAGGATCACCTATGTTCAGGACTATCACCCCTCAGTAGTGAACATCACCCTGGAACACAATCCATGCCAAAGGACCTCTTCAGCTATGCCTTGTCTCAGCAGTAAAGTAACATTGGAAGACTGGCAAGGAATGGCACCCTGTCCATTTCAAAAGGAATTATAATTCTTGGCACCACCTATCCTTCTTGTTATCCCACCAACCTGGTATACTTTCCCCGTGGTATTTGTCCCACACCCATTTCCTCTTGCCACTTTCTCCTGGTCTCTGTGTATTTCTACCTTCTGCCCACACATGGCATCTAGGGTCAAGGAGGTCTTTGTTCCACTGTATTCAGCAGTCATCGGACCTATCATTGAGAGTAATGCCTTCTTTGGTATGTACCTAACTTGGCACATCTGACAATTGAAATGTCCACAGAGGTTCCTCACTAAAAGAACACAGGGCATAAGTATCATGCCTTCTGAAGACCGCCTCAAGGCCCTATTCCTGAATTCTGTCTCCTACTGACTGTTGATGGGAGATCTATGCCTGGCATACAAGGTATTGTCACACTGCACCCTGATGGACCTCCTGCATAGCCACAAAAAAACAGCACCAGAATTATCCATTCTAAAGACTTCAACCTTGACTGTGATATAAATAGGACCGGCTTGAAAGACAGCTATGTTTCCCAGAGACTGCCCCTTTTCTGGAACAGGCAACCCATCCATGTGAAGCAGAGTTCCTTCCTAGCCATATTCAAGAGTAACATGGACAATTGGATGGAGAACAAGAAATTCATCCTTTGTTTAGCACTTATGTCTCTAACGGACACAGACAGCTGGTAAATGGCTCATCTGCCAGGTCCCTGCTTGTAGATATTTCATCTCCCAAGTCCCTGTTTATACTTTTCCAGGGTACCAAAACTTGTCTGATGTTTGAGAGGCATGGCTAAACTTACCAATTCCCTTGTGGTCATTAGCCTAGTACACATCTATGAGCTTATGAACACCTTCCATCCTTTTCTTTTGTCCCGTCTGTGCTGGCTGCCTTGTATCATTGCATCTCCCAGTACCCTGTGCAAATGAACTGGGAACAATACAACCTTCTGCTGCATATGGCACTGAGCTGTTGTCTGAATCATAATAAAATCAGATCATATACAGACCAGTAAAGTATGATATGAACAGTGCACACATCATATGTACTGTTTTGCCCGATTCAAGTTATTGACAATGCACTACTGCCTTACCAATGATGCTATATATTGTACCCATCACTGCCTAGGGACTTACTGCACCTCATTCTGCTCCTGGTGATGATGGTGATGATCATCCTCCTAAACCTCACCTGCTGGTAGTGGTGACAAGACACTGCTGCCTTGCCACTGATGCCATATATTGTATCCATCATGGCCTAGGGGCTTACAGCACCTCATTCTGCTGCTGGTGATGATGATCATCATCCTCAGCCTCACCTGTTGGTACTAGTGAATATTATAAAGCAGCAACAAAATTGAGGATACTGATCCTGTCTCCAGAGTATCATTTTCTGGAGGACGGTATGGACTGATAGCTTCATGCTAGCTGCATCCAGGAAGGCTTGTCTGAAATAAATAACTGTTGCCAAAATCATGGATTGAAACTAAATGCCAAAAAATGTATTATGGTATCATTTGGGAAGTCATTAATTTGGGAAATTACCACAATGATAATAAGCCCTTAAGAGTTGATTAATTTGTTTGGGATTTGAGAAATCATGTCAGCAATGACCTAACTTTTGACCAGCATGTGTCCTTCTATAGTGCAAAGCTTATAATCTAAGGGATTGTCTCTAGATCTAGGGATGTCATTGTCCCACTGTACTCAGCCCTCATTAGGGCAATCATTGATTATAATGCCCCCTTTGGTATCTATCAGGGTAGACACATGCAACAAGAGGAGCACCCACAATGATACCTTATTAAAAGGATACTAGGCCTAACCAATATGTCCTAGTTGTTATCCTACAGACTTCTTAGAGGTTACCTGTGTCTGGTATACACAGCATCCTTTGGCCCAATACCTATGGGTTTAGTGCACATCAGCAAGTCAAATGGCATCAGAAATACTCAGTCTAGGGATCTAACCCTCCTCTATGGCATCATCAGAATAATTTGGAGAGATAAGATATATCTCACAGAGGATACAGCTGCTGTAGAGCAGACTTCCCATCCATGCAAAATATAAGTGATGTCTATCCATATTTAAGTATAACTTGGATCTATAGATGAGAAAGAGAACATTTATCCTAATTCTGTCCCCTGTACTACTAATGGACAGAGGCAGCTCCTAAATGCTTTGCCCATGCTCAGTTCCCCTCAAATTATCTATGGTATGATCCCAGCTACTCTCATTAGGGGTAATGTATAAATAGTAACCATGGGATGGGTAAGACCAAACTAACATCAAATGAGATAGGTTAATTCAAGCACCAAAAAAGAAAACTAGTTAGGCTTAAAATAGCCCAGAAGGCAGCTAGCTTAACACATACCTATAAACTTATAAAGCTTTATACTTACATGCTGATTTACATGTACTGCATACTGTGATGTGCAAGCTTTTATTTATGTATGTATGTATGTATGTATGTATGTATTTATTTATGTAATTTATTAATATTTATTTTCTAGGGATAAAGCACTGATCTCCATGTACCTTTTCTTTTTTTAAAAAAGGCTTTTCTAAGGTCTATGAATCAGAAACATCCTGTGTGTTGTCAAGAAAAATGCAGCTGTTCCTTCACATACTAATCAACTTGTAAATGACTTCCTACATAAATCCAGGATTCAATGCATTTTATACCTTCTATAGAAATCAGATTTATGTTTTTTTTTATTTTGTCTGTAGAAGAGAATTGGCTTTATTTTCTTTTTTAATGTTGTAGATGAAGTGTAATTTCTGTGTTTTCTTTAAATATCCAATACATAACACTCAGATGAAATATTTACTTACTAAACTATCGCTTAAATGCAGTTAAAATTTGTTAAGGTCTCTGACATAGCTCAAAATATTAATATGATTTTTCAAAAAATAAAATCAGTGTAACTGATGCATATGGAACTATTGTTCCCTGGATGGCATCCCTGCCATTCCCACTATCACGTCTTTTACATTATTTTATGTGATGCAGGCTTGCTTTTGACAGGATCAGCATCAGCAATCCAATTTCTTTCAGAAGAAACAAATTGCTAGTAAAACAAACACGTATCTTTTAAATGATGTCTCTGCAATGTGGTCCATGAATGACTTGAAACTAATTCATTTAACCTTGGGGTCATTACAGACCCTAGCCACGGCCAGCAAAGATTTCAAATAATCTGTCACTGGGGGAAACACATTTTGGATGCACTGTCAACAAGTCTAGTACAAATGTTTGAGCTATTTTCTCAGGCTATTACAAATATGACACAAGTCTCAAACAAGCTGTATAATCTTTGAGGCTACATACAGTGACTTTAAATAACTTGTTTACCCTCCTTGGTTTGTCCTTTACTTCAGAAAGTGTATCATGAAATAGCTGAAGCACTTTTTGCTTTTAGTACTTTTTTGTATTAAGCCCCTTTTATCTCAGCTGACTGACATTATGGTGATGCACTCATCATTTGTAATTATATCTATATTAGAGCTGTTTGTGAGGTCCAGGAAAGATATGAGGCCAGCTGCAAGCTAAGTGACTGACAGTGAAATGATTTAGCTATTATATTTCTAGTCGGAATCCTTGCTACTATGTTTGTATAAAATCTTTAAAAAGGTACAATTCAGTTTATCATTTTGTACTTTCTTTCATAACCTGGAATTGAACAAGTACCCTGCTTTTATATGAACTATTAAAACTATGCAGAAACAATCATATTAAATCCCAATGTAATAAAATATCTGTCATTCTACACAGGTTGCCAGAGAAATTTCTTACACCTATATAATAGGAAGCAAACTCATGCTCAGTTTGATGGTGAACTTTGAACCTGCATTTTTCCAGACATGCTTTAAGTCAGTGAAAATGAGTGAAAAGCATGTTACAGAACAGGTGACAGCAGCAGAAGAAGCTGATGAAGGGACATCCAAATCCCACCCACATAAAACAAAAAACAGCTATGGTTATTGTCAGTGTGATTTCTAAGTGTGTACATGAAGTGATTCACTTATTATATATAAAACAGTATAGGTGTGCTTGCCCCCTGCAAAACCACTTAAAGTTAATTTTTTCACGTGTATTTCTGGCATTATTTTCAATAGTTTCCTAGGGCTGTGATTGACAGACTTGGCATTTCATAGAAGAACCACTTAAATATTCAAACACACAAACTGCCTGCAGATGTGTAAAAAGTAGGTATGCAAGTGTTTTTGCAATGTTGTTTCTCCATCAGCAGCCCAAAGTATATTTTATTTAGTCAGCATTTCCAAAAGTCTTGGAATTAACTCCTTCTTTCAGATACTGAGCAGAGGTTCAAACACACGATACTCAAGTATACAACAGGCAACATATATAAAGGTGAATGTTCTCCAATGCAATAGATGCATGTCACTTAGACAATGCTCCTTGGTCATCTCTGCAAAGGGACCCTAATGTCAGTGGGCTTACCCAGTCAATAAATATATGAAATAAAAAAAGAAAATGGCAAGCCTGACCAAAAACATAGAAATTACAGCTACAATGCTAAAATTGCATGCTGTCAGGTATATCCACAGACTGAAACATCTATCAGTTATATCCTCAGGGTCTATATTAGATCACTGAATGCTTAAAAAAGTGAATGGTGATTAATCAACCCCATGTAAGCAAAAGCTTACAATTTTGAACTGTCAAAACAGCAATTTTTTTTCCCTAGGAAAAAAATTGCTGTTCCAAAAAAAAAAAATACTTCAAACATTACATTAAGTGGGGGGGCTTCACCCCACACACCTGCCTACTTAAATATACCAACTCCGAGACAGCACTACAGTGCCGAAAACGGCAAAGTAATGAAGTGGACAAGCAAATTCTTTACCAGGGAAAGAATTTGCTTAAAAGCCGCTTCGATATTTTGCTGTTTCAGGCTTTTGAATTCGACCAAGACTCATTTGAAAGAATGCGTCTTCGGTCTTCTAATAGGGAACCTGTCCTCAGACTAAAACAACTATACTTAACCCATGACAGTGATACTTAAAGTGTTGAACTTCAGCTGTTTCCTACAAAAAAAAAATAAATAAATCAATAAAAATAAACACAGCAACGAGAAAATCGTCCTGCATTGGTTGTTGTTACAGAAGTTAAGTAAAGCTCTAGTGGCTGCAATACTGTGTTGCAGCTTTACCGTGAGTAATGATAATTGGAATACTTTCCCTAGTGCCTTATTTCCCATACAAGGTCCTTAGCAGATTAAAAATGGTTTTGTTCAAGAATATTTAAATTATGTAAAGCAATACTAAATTCATTTTTAAAATGTGCTTTTTCCTCTGTGAGCAAACCTCATTATACAAGAGTTCAGTAGGGTATTTTGTGTGAGTAAAATCATTTCTAAGTATCATGTAAATTGTAATTCATTGGAGGTTATTTATGCTGCCTTGTGTTAACATTGCAAATGTTTTTATGTGGGAAAAAATGTATTGGATATCACATCAAAATATGCTAGAGGTAGCCCATGGGAAGACATTATAGAATACTATGAATTAAGATAGCAAATCAAGCTTAATGGTTTAAAACATCCAGGTTTAAATGGCAGTTTGTCTATTGCTAGTGTTTCAAAATTGTGTTTTTACTTGGTTTGCGTAAGAACATTTAATAATTTGTTTCTTTCACTTTAAGTATGGTTTTAATATTAGGTTTAGCCACGTGTATAGAGTGGTGGAGGAAAACATTTTTATTGTTTTTTGCTAACAGGTGATTTTTTTCAAGAGGATTATTTAAACCTAATGTGATTTACTGTTATTTAGATTCTGATTAAGTCTGTTTGTTATACACCAGACGAAAGCACTATATCTTTTGTGGGAGTAATAAAGAATTCAGTTTTCATTCATCTGGCTGGCTGCATCTTCATTTTCATCTGTTTGTTACTTGATCCTTGGTGGATTTGTGATGTACATAGCTAGATAACAGAATATATAACAATTTAGACAACACAGCTGCACTGATCACAGGGATACAATTAATGAAAGTCAGATAATATGTAAGCATTTCAAGGCATGTGGATTAAATTATAACAGTTTACAAAATTGTTTAAATTCATACTAACCAGAAAAAAAAAAATCACCATTAAAGCCCACTGTGTTCAACACCTCTAACAGCTGCCCTGAATCTCATATGTATTATCAAGTATTTAATTGCCTTCTGTCTGCTAAAATAGACATTAGTTTTGTTTTTCATCAAATAGAAGAAAAAAATAGGTCTGACTGGTAGTGGTAGATATTTAGATAGTACAAATATTCTTGGCTTATCCATACTAAGATACGGATACAGTTCACATATTAAAATGGTTGGTATGGCAATGAATGGGCAATATTATACTAACTAGATCCTCTTATTCATGTGAGAATCATACAGTGCAATAGGAACATAAGCAATAAGAAATCATTCAACTGCTGAAAATTATAGAGAAAGTAAATTGTGGTAATATGCAAGTAGAATAATCTATCTAATGTGAAATAATGAATATATGTCCATTGTATGTGTTATTGTATGTATGTATATCTCTTCTCAATTCGAGCCTGATGCAGAAAATTTCATTTAGACTGCACTTGTGTAGGCTAAATGACAATAAAGTTTACTTTGACTTTTGTCATTGACTGTGTCACAGACTATTCAAGTGCATGTTCTGTTTACATAGTACAGTGCTAGTTCTTTCTATCTAGGGTCTATATTCAGCACCTTTTCCAGTGTGCTGATATATTACTTAGGAACCATAAGAATTATCCCATACCCTTTGTCAGCCTTCATAAGTCTTAGTTTGTTTTTGTTATATAAAGCTACCAAAGCAGTCCTTTATTTATTTATGTATCTGTGTGTTTGTTTTTTTTTGGTAACAGGTTGATTTACTGCAGTTCTTACTTCACATGTGTTTCAAATATGGCCAATGTCTGTAAATTAAGCATAAATATATATATATATATATATATATATATATATATATATATATATATATGTAATTTTAAATGGATGAGGATGTTATCAGTCCTAGCACATTGTAGCAGAATTGAAGCCTTTTTTAAGTACATTTGTTTTTCAGACAGACTGTATAAGCTTAAGTTATAAAATATACAGTGATGTAACTAGGCAGGGTGCAGGGGACAGCTGCCCCAGGCAGAAGGTGTTAGGGGGAATGAATGGTAAATGCTGACCTGGTGATAGTACAATAATGACATTCAGAAATGAATGCTAATACATCTGTGGTCAGTGTTGAAGCACATTGGCAATCTGTGTGCAGTATTTAACTATAGCAAGCTACTTGTTTACTACCCTTTGAAAGATGAAGAGCTTTGACTCCTTTTATTCCTCAAGATTGAGAGAACCTGCTTTTGATCCTCAGTTTGAAGAAAACATCTTTTTTCCTAAATTTATTGTTGGGGTGAGGTGTCAGAACAGGGAACTGCACAGGGCAACAATATACTTATGGTTCTGCAAATACACTTGCTTTTGTGTTTTCAGTTTCATTAAATGAGTAAGGAAAACATCTCACCTATGATTTCATTGTTTACTTATTCATTCAACACTAATAGCAACTGCATTGTATTTATTTTATTTATTTTATTTTACATTTGTTGACTGGGCTAGTCTAACTAGATATATGTCCATTTTCAGTAGAGGCCCAAGGAGAAAAGCTCCGAGACAATAACAAGGACAGAAACAACAAATAATATATATTTTTTTTTTTTCTAGTTCAGTTTCAGTAAGCAAAAAAAAAAAAGTCATAATAAAAAAGAGAGCAAGAAGTATTTAAACTTGCCATATGTTTCAGCAAAAGAAATCAAGTTTGAGAGTTAGAGTTAGAAGAGGAGAAAATAAGTATCAGTCAGGCTGAGAGCATTGGTTTTCATGAAGTTTTTCAGCTGATTCTTGAAAAGGTTAGTGGGGGATGTGATCTCAGTTGGAAGTCTGTTCTTAGAGAATAGGCAGTCTCCAGCTTTTAGCAGATCTTAGGGTTTTATAAGAATTTACTAGGTTACATAGTATGGGGTGTTTGAAGGATGATGTAAAATCTTGTGAATAAAAATGAGTTGCTGGTAAACTAGTTGGTTTTTACTTCCCAGCCATCCGAGGTGTCTAAGGTTAAGGCAGTGGTGAACCAGTGGCAAATTTAGCTATGTTGTTGTAGGTGGTTGCTAGTTTATTTAGATTAGTTTTGGATAGGTTGGTAT
Organism: Protopterus annectens; assembly: GCF_019279795.1. Taxonomy (NCBI): domain Eukaryota; kingdom Metazoa; phylum Chordata; order Ceratodontiformes; family Protopteridae; genus Protopterus; species Protopterus annectens. The sequence goes on from NC_056729.1 coordinate 707,760,623, forward strand.
ATATAGGTGAAGATCTTTGCTAATTCTGTAAGAAATGGTCTGATTCTGTAGAGGAATCCAGTTTTTCTTTACTGATTTAATACTTAATATGTGAGTCAAAGGTAGATGGTTATCTATCTAATACACGAGGAGTTTGGTGGTGGTTTCATTTCTGTGCCATTGTTTGATTTTACTGTGAGATTGATAGAGGGGGATTTCTGTGTGGGAGTAAATAGCAGTAATTTAGTTTTTTTAGGGTTCAGGAGGAGACAATGTTGATGGAACCAGTTTTCCACTAAAGTAAAGACAGTTTGTGTGTTAGCCTGTAATTCAGCAGGGGATGATGTGGCACATACCAGTATTGCTGTTCACTACCATCCCCTCGTTGTTTATGAACTATTCTGTCACCCTTCATATTGATTCTAAGATGCCACATTGTTCTTCTAGATCAATTTCTAAATGTTTATACTGAAAACTTTGTTGGCATTGCCTCTCACTCTCTTTTGTATCTTCTAAGAGGAACTTGTGACAGTATAGGCTCTCCTATATTCCCATTAGTACATCTCTTTGTTGCTCAGATGCTCTCTCTGCATGATCCTAGTTGGATTCTAGTGAATGGCTTTCTCCATTTTGAAACTAGGTAAGGAGCTCCCACAGTATGTTCATTCAGATTCCTTTTGAGTTTTTAATTTTTCATTTTGAAATATCTTTGTTAGATTTTTCCAGACTCAACAATATTTTACTGGGGTGTATATTAGATCATTGAAGTGTTAATACTTTGAACGGTCTAATATTGAACCGAAAACAGTGAATGCTGAAAATAGCGAAGCTGTAGATAACCAAACTTTTTCCTAGGGAAAGAATTTGGTTTTCCGTTTCTGTGGCTCTGCTATTTTCAACACTGTGGTTGAAAGTTACGGGTTGGGTTCAGGTAAGTGTGCAATTGTGTGAACGTTAGGGTTAGGGTGGGGTATGTGAGTTAGATTTAGGGCATGGCTGAGGTGAGTGTGAGATAGTGACAGACTTTAGGGTTAGGGCGGGGTATGTGAGTTAGGGTTAGGGCGCGGGTGAGGAGAGTGTGCGATAGTGATAGATTTTAGGGTTAGGGTGGGGTATGTGAGTTAGGGTTAGGGCACGGGTGAGGTGAGTGTGCGATAGTGACGGACCTTAGGGTTAGGGTTTGGGTTAAGGATAGTGGATAGATAGTACTGTATGTACAGTTCAGTGTAGGGTTAGATGTAGGATTTTAAGTGTATGTGTGTGGATTGCTGTTTTTTTGGTGTGCTTGTGTTGTGTGTGTGTTTCTCGGACCAGTGAATTTTTTCCCAGGGAAAACCACAGCAAAACCCAGATTTGATCTGAGATACTGCACAATGTTACCTCCTATAGTCAGCCAACAGATATTGCCAATATACTGGCCAACAGATTTAGTGCCAACTTTAACCCCCCCCCCAAAGGACCAATCACAATACCGGAAGAATGCCAGGCACCCAGTATTACTGCAGCACAGGTTAAAGCTGTATTGTCCAAGGCTAAGAATACAACTTCCATATGACCCGATAATATCCGTGGCTGGGTTCTACATGAACTACAAAGTGAACTGGCACTACATCTGTGTTCCCTTTTCAGTCAGAGCCTCACCTCAGGCTTTGTCCCTACTGAATGGCGCACTACTACAGTCATTCCTCTCCATAAAGGGGGAGCAACTATAGACCCTGGTAATTATTGCCCCATTAGCCTGACAAATCTGATATGTAAAGCTATCGAGTAGATCATCATGGACCTGATTAACAAAGATATAGAAAATCTCCAAACTCTAGACCTCATGCAATTTGGCTTTGTGAAAAGGAGGTCATACCTGCTCAAACTGGTTGGCTTCTTTGAGTCAAGTCACCAGAGCTGTGGATGAAGGAAAGGCAGTGCAGCCTACTTTGATCTGGCCAAAACCTTTGATACCATTCCTCACTCGGGAATTATTGATAAACTCACCAAACTAGGCATCAACCTCTATATCACTAGGTGGGTTGCAAAGTGGCTCACAGATAGAACACACAGTGTGAAAGTAGTGGACTTCAAGTGAGACTGCCGACCAGTCATGAGTGGAGTCCCAGAGTGATTGGTTCTGGGTCCTCTCCTGTTCAGCATCTACTTCTCAGAAGTCCAGGCCAACACAAAAGGACCCTGGCTGACCAAGACTAATCCAGTGAATAATATTTTGAAGCTGAAGTTTAAGAGATTAGTCATTTGGGCACAAATGACACTGAGAAGCTGGAAATAATGTCATCTTTCCCTATAACATAGAAATTAAGCAGTCAGAAATAGTCATTTTAATCAGCCATCATAAACTGTGTTGCGAATCTACAGAAAACAAGAATTTAATTTATCTGGATTTCTGACTCTCCGAGACTTAATAATGAGAAAGTGGGTTTGCCTTTAATTCCATCTCAATATTTATGCCAGGACAGCAGATGAATATCAGATATTATGAGCATGTTAGAAAATGAGATTAGTCTAATTTTGGCCAACATTTGAATTTATCAGGTGTATAGACTGAATCTGTGGGAGAAAAATTACATTAGGCTTGGATCTGCAAATTTTAAGTCTAGAAAGATGGTCTTCAGAGCTGGAGCCTCAAAATAAACAGGAACTGTGTTCAATGAGTCTTTTATAACAGTTTGGAATAATAACCATGAATATGGATGAGTCTTGGTTATATTAGTCTAACTTGATTAATAGGGGCTTGAGTTTTGGGTTTGAGGTATAAGTGGAAACTTTATGGAACTCAATACAGTGACGTGAAAACAAAGCCTAGAACTACTTATGCTGTTAGTAATGCGTTCATAAATTAATGTTAACGTTTGTTGTTAGAGATGAATGTATGTATGAAAAACAGTCTAAAAGATAGCACACATAGAAGTATAAAACCAAAACAGTTTTCTGATCTATCTCAGATATACACGCCCCATTCCTCAGCAACAGTTGTTGATTGGAATGCACAATTGTGCAAGTGGAAAGTTTGGGCAAGACAGAGCAGAGAAGTAAAAATGCAGGAACAACATTGTGTTAAAGTGTTCTGACCTCAAACATGTTCTTACTGTGTCTTTTATACCTCTGAATGCAAATCACACTTGACAGCATTTTCCTGTTTGGTTATGGTTACATGACTGGTTAGATGCCCTCTGACAGATATTGGAGATTTAAGCTCTCTAAAGCTGACTGTGTTTCCACAATATGGCAGTGACCTGAACTAAAGTTATTTGCCCCCACCCCCACCATTTCTTATACATCATGCTGTTCTCTCAGTTATCATGCCCTGTATTGTCCCATATTCCCACATTGCTCTTGCTACTCTGTCTCCAACATAACCCTAAAGTCAGGTGAGCCCCCTGAATTCTCATGGAGTTGACCTTTTAGTGCTCAGTTGTATCTCCTGGGTAATGAAGCATGAGACATGGCACTGGGAGCCATTGTGTATATGGCAGTTGGTCAACTGTCCCTTGCACTACCACTCCTTCCAGTATGATGATCCATGCAGTTAAGAGGGTGAGAAATAACTAATAGCTAATGGCTTGAGGATGCACCCAGATCCCTTAGAGTTACCTGCCTCCATGACCTCTCAAACGCCAGCCTGGTAATCTTTAGTTATTGCATCTAACAGAGCTCAGAGAGAACTCTATGCTGCCCTTTATATCCCAATAGGATAGCTACCATACCTGTCTGCACTGTCAAACACGAGAGCTACTGGTCAATCTTGGGCTGCCTGAGCTATAATCAGGGTGTTGCCTCTATGACAGCGGACAAAAAAACTTAAATAGCATCTGGAAAATAAAACTATTATGCATTTACTTGTTCTCATGGGCTTAATATACTTGATATAAGGAGCACTGGTTTTGGTCATTTCAAGATAAGTATTTAACCAAAAGCATGCAACTGGACAATTTCTTCTCTGCAAGACAAGCAATGACAGTGATCGCAGCCTTCATCTTTAGATTTTGGAAAAGTATACCGACATATTGGAGCAGCAAAGTGTTAGCACTGCCTTACAAAAACAAAACATGATTAGACTCACAGGATGAAAATGATACCTTGACTTAGTTGTAGGCTATTTTCTTTATTTCTTTGGGACTTTGCATAATATCATTTCATTTGTATGCTGCTTCTGCTTAGAAAATATATTCTTTGTTTTTCTTGTTTATTGATGACGTTTGTTGTTTACATTCTTTACTTTACATCCTCCAACAGACCTCATTGACAAAGCCAACATCTGTGTTTCTGAATTCTACTCCATCTTAAATAGTTGTATTCATGAGGTAGTCCATATTTACAGCAATTATAATGGTAAATGTAAAAGCAATCTCCCGAGGGGGAGGACCCAAATAAATAAACAGTATAACAAGAGAAAAAATACTTTATTAATAATAATAATAATAATAATAATAATAATAATAATAATAATAATAATAATAATAATAATGAGGTCCCATTCAACCAGTCTTAACAGCAAAGTTAGACAAAGTAGCAAAGAGCTTAAGGATTTCCCTAGGAAGTACAAAACAGTGATAGAAATAAAAATAACTGCAGGTCTTTCTTTAAATTTGGCAGCTAGTACAGAGGATTAAGGCAATGAGCTGTTAACAAGCTCTTTGATTCCCTCGGCCTTCATGTGCCTACTGTGTGACCTTGAGCAAGCCACTTAATCAAACAGTGCTTTGGCACAATTGGAAAACTGAGATAGGGTCTGCAATGTTCTCCCGAACTGCATACCTAGTAACTACATAAGAACTATATCATAAACTCAGGAACTAACATCTCACCTGCTATATAATCTACAATAATACTGACCACTCTTATTAAAAGGAAGTGGCTACTATTCTAGCTGCAAATTTTGATGCAAGATTTACTCCATCAACATTTATAATTTCCATCAATTCCAGTCTCAGCCAACACCTATAATTACTGAAGATAAAGTTCCGTCAGCCCACTCAAAAGGTAAGATCACCTTGTCCATGGACTCTGATAATATAACAGGTTGCCTGACTATCTGGACCAAATATAGCCCATCTGAAACTCTAAACTGTTTAATCTAAGCCTCTCCACAGTTTAAATTTCTACAACCTGTCAAACAGTCATTGTAATATTATTACTGTTGCTTTATCCCACGCATGGGGTTGCTCAAACTATTTATGCTGTGATCCCAGTAATTCTCACTAGAAAACTGCCAAGGGATCCTTTAGCTAACCCCCAAAAAATACCTCAATGGTAGATATGAGCTCTAAAAAGGTACTTTCTTCTAAGAGGAAAGATAATGTCAGCAGTAGAGAATCCAAGGAAACTTTATTGAAGCAAATGGACAAGCGATCTTGCATTGTGAAGCTTACTGCAGTTACAATCACTTATATATTGTAGTTCTTGGTGGGGGGTGTCCTGACATTGATTTGGCCCCAGTGAGATGTTGAATGGGTGTGTTATCCTGTCCTACTTTGACCAATCAGTGTAGGGTTATAACAGTCATTGATCTGCATGGGAACCTTAGGTTTCACTAATCAGAAGGAAATGGCTTAGTCCTAATTTGTTTGCCCAATCTCAGGATCCTTTGCATGGCACCTAACATTCACCAATCAGAAAGAGGAGACTTAGTCTTAGTTTGCATGCTCAGTCTCAGGCTAATTAGTGCCCCATGTAGGTAAAATAATCCGTGATCCCCTGTACAGCCAATCTATTCATAGCTTAGTACAGTAGTTAATCCTCAAATCTAACAAAAGCTAGAATGTAACATAAATAAATCAAAACTGCAAAAAATATCACCATATTATAAAATAATACTCTAAATGCATTAGATATGTGCTGCCACACTGTGGGCCCCATCAGGTCCATTTTGATATATAGGTTTCTATATACAAGTATATACAAAATCAGGGAGTGCTCTTTCTTTCAGAAGTCAGATTGTATTAGTTCATACGTACCCTGATAATACCCAGTCTAATGTGTAATATAGGCCTTGAGCATAATTTATTTATTTATTTTATTTTATGTTTGTTGACCAGGATTGTCCGACTGAGCTGAATAGCCCTTTTTCAGTGGAGGTCTGGGGAGAAAAGCTCCAACATATTATACAATTTTCATTACAAATTAGCATTAAACAACAATGTTACAGGATTATTACAAGGCATTAAGTAGCAATACAAGTAGACTAAGGTATGAGAAGTAGGGGATGTTAAGGAGGGAGAGTGCAGTGGCAGGACCAGTGACTTTTAAAGTGCTCTTTGGTGGCTGTCTTAAATTGTTTAGGATGTCTAAGGGTCCTGATTTCTAGTATGTAATGGTGTGGCGCATCTTTTTATTATTATTCAGTTTCTCAAGGCTCATACCTGCTTATAGCTTCTTACCTTGCCCTACTTTTATGGGGCTCATAAAATAAAATCATGGAAAAGACAATATTAAGCAATTATTTATAGGTTAGTGCTAAAAAAATAACCTTTCTCACTTTTATGGAGAACATATGAAATTATAGATTAGTCCTAGATTAAAGATTATGGTATTGATCTCTTCCTTATGTATGAATACCAATGCCCACTATTATGGGGCTCATATGTATCACCTATGTTAAGTGCAGACTATAATTCACCCTTATTCATATCAAATATTAAGTCATCGTAATTAAAAAAATATATATATTGTCTTTTATGGTACAAAGCTAGCATCTGCAACATGTACGTTTAAAATAGTTCATCACAGAGGAAAGCCAAGTCAAGCATCGATCATACCTTATAATAGAAGGCCTGCTGACTTCCAAGTAACCAAGTAAAAGATAAAAGGTAGTAAACCAAATGTAACAACGTAAAATGTAAAACGAGCAAGGTAATTCAATAATTCATTCATATCAAAGTGCCGGAACAAAGCCGTTGTCTGTTTTATGAAATACATTCATTTTGGTTCAGAAACGTCAACAGAAGATGCCCATATACATTACTAACTGTCTCAGGTTCAAAGAATCTTAGTAACATGCTTTGTGACACAATTTTCCAAGAGCTAACACTCTCTTAATAGAGCAGCTTGTGTTTAACCCAAGTTTCTTTAAGTCTGATTTACCAGGCCAGTTCAAGCTTTTCCAGAAAAGCATTTTTGTTCCCCTGCAGTGGGTTCAGTTTGAGGGCATTCAAGATATGGAATTTGAAATCTTGGTGGTTTGGAAAATCCATGGAGTGTTTTGCTGGGGGACGGGGGGGTCTTTTGTATTCTGAGATAAATATTAGATAGGTGGTGGGAAATCCTGACTTTGAATTTGTTTATTATTTTGTTCACATAGAAAGCATTACAGGAGGAGAATTGGTCCAAGTATTTAACCATTTATGTATTACATTTCCTTCCTGTGGTGGTCTAAATCTTCTTTTTTTAACACTGGCAATTGAAAAAAGTACTTGGTGCTCAAAAATGGACATAATCTGCAGAAGGTAGGGCCACAGGGACATTTACCTTTGCACTGACATGATGGTCTTTCCTGGCTCTCCACCAAATTTCTTATATATTTTTCCCTCTTAAAGACAAAACTTGGACTGGACCTCAGAACATTCTCAACCTGATTGTTTTCAGGTATAATAACCCAGTTTTCAGTAACAAACTTTTGAATTTCCTCATATCCTCCTTTGGGTCTATGTACAGGTTGCTAAATGATCTTGCTATCATGACACTGGGATTATCTAAGCCTGAGTCATTGTTAGTCTTGAGTGTCCTGATGGGGTTCTAGATGAAGCATCACATTCTGCTGCTATAACCCCTGCCATGAAAGCCCCTTTGTAAGATTGCATACCTTTAGTAAAATCCTGAGTTTCTTTTGTGTGTCTAGCTACCCTCATACCTTGAAATTGTATCGCATTTCTCTTCATGTTATAAGGGTGCATGCTCTTGTAGTGCAGAAGCATGTTTGCTCCAGTGAGTTTCCTGTAATGGTTATTTGTCAAATGCCATAATCCAGGATGCTTGCAAAGGGTGATAATTATTAACCATTTAATGGGTAAGGCCAATGTAACATCAAACAGGATAGATTAATTCAAGCAGCAAAAGGGAAATTGGCCAGGCTTAAAATGGTCAGCAAGGGCGGCTAGCCTAGTAACTGCGTATGAACCTATTACATAAGGGGGGGGGTTCCAACAATGGACCCTGATAACTATGGAATAATTAGGCTCACCATCCTCATATATAAATATATTGACTATATTATACCAGACTTCAGAAATCTTGATATTAAAAATCTTTTCATCATAGATTTTCAACAATTTAGGCTTGTCGGAAGATGGTCCTCCTCACTGATTTCTTTATAAACAGTGTCTAAAGCAATGGATTGTGATTATGCTGTATATACAGTTTATCGGGACCTGCCCAAGTCCCATGCCACTCTTCTCCATGCAGGTATTATTGACAGGCTGTAAATCTGAATATAAAGCTATATGTTGTGTGGTGGATAGTCAACTGTCTATTTGGCAGATCCCACATGGTTAGAATCACAGGTGACACACTGAAAAACAAATAACAAAAAAAAAGCATTACCAGCGGTTCACCATGGGGCTAAGTATTGGGTCATCTCCTATTTAGAATCTAAAACTTTCACACAACATCCCTATCTAAGTTTGTTGATGACTGTAAGTCTGGTGGTATTTAACTTGCAATGGCTGAAACATGAGTTAGACTATCTTAACAAGTGGTGCATGGGCAACAGTCTTAGATTAAGTATATAATATTTAGTATTTTATTTTCTAATAAATAAAACATTATTATGTCATACCATATAAGTAACACACAGCTCTAGCCAGATACTATTGTAAGACATCTAGGTTAACCGTCATTTCTCCTTGGAAGTTTGGAAATCCTTTAGTCTGGCACAACTTATTACTACAGGCATCCATTTTACTTTTCATCTCTTCTTGGAGAAATTATTGAATACAATTTCTTGGTGAAACATTATTCAATGTGAAAAACCTCAGTAATTCTTAACTATAAAGATCAATAGCCTCAAGATCCACAGTTAAACAGACAGGCTGGCAACTTTTTCCCTCTACTGGGTCATTTTCAGAGTTCTCCATATTGATATGTGTCTGGTCTTTTGAGTCAATAAAGCCCTCAATCTCTTTGACCTTTCAGTCCTTTGCTGAGTAATTGTTCCTAAACTACCTGGTCAAATGGCCTATATCTTCATCAAAAGATAAATAAGGAATGTTGGTAATAGATTCATATCCTAACATGTCCCCCACATCTAGAATGAACATTCACTACAAATCAAACATAGCAGCATCCTTGTCACCTTTGCCATTCTCAAGACTGGCTGTAACTTTTAAATATTGATCATTGGCTAGGCTTGTAATGGTTATTAGACTGATTGCCTAGTACTTACCTTTGAAACTATGAATACAGATTGCCATGATTTAAATAAAACATAAATGTGCAGCATGGCAAGTTGGAAGGAAGGGCAGGATAGAGGGAATTCAATGTGAGCTTACATTTTGCTCAGCCTCGTTCTACATCATAGTGTTCTTTCCTGTTTGAATTAGTGATAGCAGAGCACCAGATTATTCTGGAGTTAGAGAAGCCTGCCTTCCGTAACTGAGATAAAGCCCTGTAGGAGACCTTAAAACTGCCTAATCATAATGTATGCTGCATACCTAGTGAGTGGGAATGATTTCATTTAACTTAAAATTATAGAGGATTTTGAATGGATTTCCCATTCTAACCATTTTATTATGTGTTTGATACATGGATGCCAACAATTCCATCTTGAGAAAGGAGCTTCAGTGTATAGCTCAAGTTTGATGCTTAGCTTTATTCATTTACTTCTCTATCTTTAATTATCTGTAATATAGAATGCCACAGTTATCTGTGTATTTGTCAGTAGCTTATGTGAAATAATTTGTAGACCATAGGCATTCACGATCTGGTCCAACTGACAAGATATACAAAACTGCTGCAATAATTATGGAACAATAAGTTAGAAATGTAAAATGATAATGAAGCCAACTTTCAGATACCACTAAGAGTAATCTGTAGTTTGTTTGCAATGAATACTTCCAATGATAAAGCAGTATTAATTTTACTTTTAAAAAGGAATATACTTATTCTTTCAAACATTCCCTAAGCTTATCATTTTGAAAGTCATGTTTAGCGTAGAGAAGAGCAGAGCATGATTTCAACAAGATCCTTAACTGCCAATAACTGTCAGCATGTTTAACTGGCACAGTCTGAACAGTCATTTCTGGTTTGGATCAGTTTTTATTTATTTATTTTTTTTTTTGAATATGTGATACACCAAAGAGAATGCTGACAACTCAGTATTAATACAATTAGTATGAAAGATTGATACAAGAAATAATGACTTGATGGTTAAAGACATTAAAATCAGAATATCATCCCATGAGTGTTATCAGGTTTATTAATAGAAAAAGGTTAGAGGAATATTTATAGAATATGAATTACTGAAGTTCCATGGCCATAAATCACAACTTATATTAAATATTTCTATAATATTCCTATAGATCTGTAAACATATTAAGATTTTCTGGCAGCTTATTCGTGATGAAAAGTGACAAATTTAAAATCTTACAAAAATGTATTCCAGTTTAATATGATAGTGGTATGTAGCAACTATGTATAAAAAGTGTACATATTTCCCTATCCAAAGTAAACGTTGTTGTGTTGTGTCTTTAGGCTTTTCCCGGTTAGGGGTCGCCACAGCAGAACTCCGGTCCGCTAATGATTGGCAGTAGATTTTTACGTGCTGAGTTGCTGGCCCTGACGCACAACCTTCAACGAAGGTACGCCCATTCACGCATGTCTCCACACATAAGACGCTCTAGCTGAGAATCAACAGGACAACGTCTTATTGTGAGGTGACAACACTACCGCAGCACCACCACCAGATTCTACCACGGGGATTTTTTTTTATTTAGCATTGTATTTACTTTCCCTATCCAAAGTAAATACAATGCTAAATTAAAAAAAATAAATCCCAGCGGTAGAATCCAAATACTGTATATATATATATATATATATATATATATATATATATATATATATATATATATATATATATATATATATACACACTGATTTAATCTATGTATCATTGCAATACCACTGATTTAATCTATGTATCATTGCAATACCACTGATTTAATCTATGTAGCCCACTGTGTCACCTGCTTCCACTTTTATGTGGGGAAAACTAACTGGTCTTTAAAAATAAAAATGAGGGACCATGATTTATTGCACTAGAAAATCTTTTACTTATAGTGCATTGGCTAAACATACATTAGAACATGGATCTGACCATAAGTTCCTTTTTCAAGTCCTTCATGTGATGCATAAATTTAATAGATTAGGCCCCATTGTGTCTAACACAGAAAGTATTGAACTACAGTGGACCTTTAGACTGGCGGCCCATACACAGTACGGCTTGAATGAATTTGCATCTGTTAAGCCTGTATTAAACATGAAGAAGCCAGGCAAGAGCTGATTTTTGTTCATGTTCCTTTAAGATTTGTGGAGGGAATTCTGAATTGATTTTTAATTGATTTTATTGAGTGTGTATATAAAGTGGTTAGTTTCATCATTCTTGGTCTGATGAAGTGGTTCTGTTCAACCGTGAAGGTGCTTACCTTCGTACAATAAAAGACTTTTGCATCTGGATTTACGTGCTTGGATTCTGTGCCTTGCTACAGTGTTATTCTGCTTTTGGGTTCTTTGGTATTTCATTTACAGACTGTTTTGCTTTGCCTTGTTGGGAAGACTTTTGTATATATATATATATATATATATATATGTATGTATATAAAAAAAACCTGTAAAATATAAAGTAAAATCTCAATGGACCTAAAAATAAACTGAACTCTCAAAATGTTAAAAACACTCTAGCTAAACCTAACAGGGGACTTTGTTCCTTGGTCAAATTAACTAAAGCTGGTTATGAAGTAAAAATAGCCACCCATGCAACAAACAATCATAAAGTCTTCTTTGGCTATGTTAGAAACTAAAGAAACAATGCTCAATACTAATAATAAACAACATCACATGCTCTAACCCAGAGGACATAGGTAATCTCCTATCACATAAATTTAGCTCCAACTTCATCATTTTCACCCTAGCCCCAAAATGCATACCAGCATCTGTCTTCCCCTCAAATCTTTCAGGAATATGTTCTTGAAACACTATCCAAAGCCAAGAACTCTCTTTGTATGGGGAAAGATAATGATTCAGGCTGCCTACTTGCCAGCCTGAATCAGGACGTCTTATACACCCCTTCAAACAGTATTTAATATCAGCCTCCAAACAGTGTTTATATCAGACAAGTGGAGGACTGCAGCATTCATCCCCCTGTGAAAAGGTAGGGCATCACTGGACCTAGCCAGCTATAGACCAGTAAGCCTGACAAGTCTCATCTGAAAGGCTGTGGAAAAGATCATTATAGAATTAAGAAATAAGGACATAGGTGACCTACAGACTCTTAACTTGAGCCAGATAGTTGTTGTCAATAGCAGATCCTGCCTACTTTATTTGGTTGACTTCTTTGATATGGTTACTGAAGGAATGGATGAGAGAAATCTGAACACATTGAATATTAAACCTTGCAAAACCATTCAGCACCATCCCACAATTAGGTTTTGTTGAGAAACTCACCCAGTTTAATGCAAATCCCTATGTAACTCATTGGATAGCCAGTGGCTCATAAATATATACCATAAAATTAGGGTGGGGGGCTCTATCACCCCCAAATAACTATCACTAGTGCTTTAACTCAAGGTTTGATCCCCAGACCACTCCTGTATAGGATATAGTTCTTTGAGGTCAAAACTAATGTAGAGATAAATGTCACAATCTTTATTTATTTTATTTTATATTTGTTGACCGGGATTGTCCGACTGAGCTGAAGAACCCTTTTTCAGTGGAGGTCTGGGGAGAAAAGCTCCAACATATTATACAATTTTTATTATAAATTAGCATTAAACAACAATGTTACAGGATTATTACAAGGCATTAAGTAGCAATACAAGTAGATTAAGGTATGAGAAGTAGGGGATGTTAAGGAGGGAGAGTGCAGTGGCAGGACCAGTGTCTTTTAAAGTGCTCTTTGGTGGCTGTCTTAAATTGTTTAGGATGTCTAAGGGTCCTGATTTCTAGTGTGTAATGGTGTGGTGCATCTTTTTAATATTATTCAGTTTCTCAAGGCTCATACCTGCTTATAGCTTCTTACCTTGCCCTACTTTTATGGGGCTCATAAAATAAAATCATGGAAAAGACAATATTAAGCAATTATTTATAGGTTAGTGCTTAAAAACAACCTTTCTCACTTTTATGGAGAACATATGAAATTATAGATTAGTCCTAGATTAAAGATTATGGTATTGATCTCTTCCTTATGTATGAATACCAATGCCTACTATTATGGGGCTCATATGCATCACCTATGTTAAGTGCAGACTATAATTCACCCTTATTCATATCAAATGTTAAGTCATCGTAATTAAAAAAAATATATATATTGTCTTTTATGGTACAAAGCTAGCATCTACAACATGTACGTTTAAAATAGTTCATCACAGAGGAAAGCCAAGTCAAGCACCAATCATACCTTATAATAGAAGGCCTGCTGACTTCCGAGAAACCAAGTAAAAGATAAAAGGTAGTAAACTAAATGTAACAACTTAAAGTGTAAAACGAGCAAGGTAATTCAATGATTCATTCATATCAAAGTGCCGGAACAAAGCCGTTGTCTGTTTTATGAAATACATTCATTTTGGTTGAGAAACATCAACAGAAGATGCCCATATACATTACTAACTATCTCAGGTTCTCAGAATCTTAGTAACATGCTTTGTGACACAATTTTCCAAGAGCTAACACTCTCTTAATAGAGCAGCTTGTGTTTAACCCAAGTTTCTTTAAGTCTAATTTACCAGGCCAGTTCAAGCTTTTCCAGAAAAGCATTTTTGTTCCCCTGCAGTGGGTTCAGTTTGAGGGCATTCAAGATATGGAATTTGAAATCTTGGTGGTTTGGAAAATCCATGGAGTGTTTTGCTGGGGGATGGGGTGGAGGTCTTTTGTATTCTGAGATAAATATTAGATAAGTGGTGGGAAACCCTGACTTTGAATTTGTTTATTATTTTGTTCACATAGAAAGCATTACAGGAGGAGAATTGGTCCGAGTATTTAACCATTTATGTATTACATTTCCCTCCTATGGTAGTCCAAATCTTCTTTTTTTAACACTGGCAATTGAAAAAAAGTACTTGGTGCTCAAAAATGGACAGAGTCTGCAGAAGGTAGGGCCACAGGGACATTTACCTTTGCACTGGCATGATGGTCTTTCCTGGCTCTCCACCAAATTTCTTATATATTTTTCCCTCTTAAAGACAAAACTTGGACTGGACCTCAGAACTTTTTCAGCCTGATTGTTTTCAGGTATAATAACCCAGTTTTCAGTAACAAACTTTTGAATTTCCTCATATCTATTGAGAAAGTAAGGGCCATAGTTCTTTTCTGCAATTCCTCCTTTGGGTCTATGTACAGGTTGCTAAATGATCTTGCTATCATGACACTGGGATTATCTAAGCCTGGGTCATTGTTAGTCTTGAGTGTCCTGATGGGGTTCTAGATGAAGCATCACATTCTGCTGCTATAACCCCTGCCCCTTTGTAAGATTGCATACTTTTAGTAAAATCCTGAGCTTCTTTTGTGTGTCTAGCTACCCTCATACCTTGAAATTTTATCGCGTTTCTCTTCATGTTATAAGGGTGCATGCTCTTGTAGGGCAGAAGCATATTTTCTCCAGTGAGTTTCCTGTAATGGTTATTTGTCAAATACCATAATCCAGGATGCTTGCAAAGGGTGATAATTATTAACCATTTAATGGGTAAGGCCAATGTAACATCAAATAGGATAGATTAATTCAAGCAGCAAAAGGGAAATTGGCCAGGCTTAAAATGGTCAGCAAGGGCGGCTAGCATAGTAACTGCGTATGAACCTATTACATAAGGGGGGGGTTCCAACAATGGACCCTGATAACTATGGAATAATTAGTCTCACCATCCTCATATGTAAATATATTGACTATATTATACCAGACTTCGGAAATCTTGATATTAAAAATCTTTTTATCATAGATTTTCACCAATTTAGGCTTGTCGGAAGATGGTCCTCCTCAATGATTTCTTTATAAACAGTGTCTAAAGCAATGGATTGTGATTATGCTGTATACACAGTTTATCGGGACCTGCCCAAGTCCCATGCCACTCTTCTCCATGCAGGTATTATTGCCAGGCTGTAAATCTGAATATAAAGCTATATGTTGTGTGGTGGATAGTTACCTGTCTGTTTGGCAGATCCCACATGGTTAGAATCACAGGTGACACACTAAAAAACAAATAGCAAAAAAAAAAAAAAGCATTACCAGCGGATCACCATGGGGCTAAGTATTGGGTCATCTCCTATTTAGAATCTAAAACTTTCACACAACATCCCTATCTAAGTTTGTTGATGACTGTAAGCCTGGTGGTATTTAACTTGCAATGGCTGAAACATGAGTTAGACTATCTTAACAAGTGGTGCATGGGCAACAGTCTTAGATTAAGTATATAATATTAAGTATGTTATTTTCTAATAAATAAAACATTATTATATCATACCATATAAGTAACACACAGCTCTAGTCAGATACTATCGTAAGACATCTAGGTTAACCATCATTTCTCCTTGGAAGTTTGGAAATCCTTTTGTCTGGCACAACTTATCAGGCATCCATTTTACTTTTCATCTCTTCTTGGAGAAATTATTGAATACAATTTCTTGTTGAAACATTATTCAATGTGAAAAACCTCAGTGATTCTTAACTAGAAAGATCAATAGCCTCAAGATCCACAGTAAAACAGACAGGCTGGCAACTCTTTCCCTCTACTGGGTCATTTTCAGAGTTCTCCATATTGATATGTGTCTGGTCTTTTGAGTCAATAAAGCCCTCAATCTCTTTGACCTTTCAGTCCTTTTCTGAGTAATTGTTCCTAAACTACCTGGTCAAATGGCCTATATCTTCATCAAAAGATAAATAAGGAATGTTGGTAATAGATTCATATCCTACCATGTCCCCCACATCTAGAATGAACATTCACTACAAATCAAACACAGCAGCACCCTTGTCACCTTTGCCATTCTCAAGACTGGCTGTAACTTTTAAATATGGATCATTGGCTAGGCTTGTAATGGTTATTAGACTGATTGCCTAGTACTTACCTTTGAAGCTATGAATACAGATTGCCATGATTTAAATAAAACATAAATGTGCAGCATGGCAAGTTGGAAGGAAGGCAGGATAGAGGGAATTCGATGTGAGCTTACATTTTGCTCAGCCTCGTTCTACATCATAGTGTTCCTTCCTGTTTGAATTAGTGATAGCAGAGCACCAGATTATTCTGGAGTTAGAGAAGCCTGCCTTCCGTAACCGAGATAAAGCCCTGTAGGAGACCTTAAAACTGCCTAATTATAATGTATGCTGCTTACCTAGTGAGTGGGAATGATTTCATTTAACTTAAAAATATAGAGGATTTTGAATGGATTTCCCATTCTAACCATTTTATTATGTGTTTGATACATGGATGCCAAGAATTTCATCTTGAGAAAGGAGCTTCGGTGTATAGCTCAAGTTTGATGCTTAGCTTTATTCATTTACTTTTCTATCTTTAATTATCTGTAATATAGAATGCCACAGTTATCTGTGTATTTGTCAGTAGCTTATGTGAAATAATTTGTAGACCATAGGCATTCAAGATCTGGTCCAACTGACAAGATATACAAAACTGCTGCAATAATTATGGAACAATAAGTTAGAAATGTAAAATGATAATGAAGCCAACTTTCAGATGCCGCTAAGAGTAATCTGTAGTTTATTTGCAATGGACACTTCCAATGATAAAGCAGTATTAATTTTACTTTTAAAAAGTAATATACTTATTCTTTCAAACATTCCCTAAGCTTATCATTTTGAAAATCATGTTTAGCGTAGAGAAGAGCAGAGCATGATTTCAACAAGATCCTTAACTTCCAATAACTGTCAGCATGTTTAACTGGCACAGCCTGAACAGTCATTTCTGGTTTGGATCAGTTTTTTTTTTTTTTTTTTTTTGAATATGTGATACACCAAAGAGAATGCTGACAACTCAGTATTAATACAATTAGTATGAAATATTGATACAAGAAATAATGACTTGATGGTTAAAGACATTAAAATCAGAATATCATCCCATGAGTGTTATCAGGTTTATTAATAGAAAAAGGTTAGAGGAATATTTATAGAATATGAATTACTGAAGTTCCATGGCCATAAATCACAACTTATATTAAATATGTCTATAATATTCCTATAGATCTGTAAACATATTAAGATTTTCTGGCAGCTTATTAATGATGAAAAGTGACAAATTTAAAATCTTACAAAAATGTATTCCAGTTTAATATGATAGTGGTATGTAGCAACTATGTCTAAAAAGTGTACATATTTCCCTATCCAAAGTAAACGTTGTTGTGTCTTTAGGCTTTTCCCGGTTAGGGGTCGCCACAGCAGAACTCCGGTCCGCTAATGATTGGCAGTAGATTTTTATGTGCTGAGTTGCTGGCCCTGACGCACAACCTTCAACAAAGGTACGCCCATTCACGCATGTCTTCACACATAAGATGCTCTAGCTGAGAATCAACAGGACAATGTCTTATTGTGAGGTGACAATGCTACCGCAGCACCACCACCAGATTCTACCACTGGGATTTTTATTTTTATTTAGCATTGTATTTACTTTCCCTATCCAAAGTAAATACAATGCTAAATTAAAAAAAATGAATCCCAGCGGTAGAATCCAAATACTGTATAAATATATATATATATATATATATATATATATATATATATATATATATATATATATTTATACACACTGATTTAATCTATGTATCATTGCAATACCACTGATTTAATCTATGTATCATTGCAATACCACTGATTTAATCTATGTAGCCCACTGTGTCACCTGCTTCCACTTTTATGTGGGGAAAACTAACTGGTCTTTAAAAATAGAAATGAGGGACCATGATTTATTGCACTAGAAAATCTTTTACTTATAGTGCATTGGCTAGACATACATTAGAACATGGATCTGACCATAAGTTCCTTTTTCAAGTCCTTCATGTGATGCATAAATTTAATAGATTAGGCTCCATTGTGTCTAACACAGAAAGTATTGAATTACAGTGGATCTTTAGACTGATAGCCCATAAAAAGTACGGCTTGAATGAATTTGCATCTGTTAAGCCTGTATTAAACATGAAGAAGCCAGGCAAGAGCTGATTTTTGTTCATGTTCCTTTAAGATTTGTGGAGGGAATTCTGAATTGATTTTTAATTGATTTTATTGAGTATGTATATAAAGTGGTTAGTTTCATCATTCTTGGTCTGATGAAGTGGTTCTGTTCAACCGTGAAGGTGCTTACCTTCGTACAATAAAAGACTTTTGCATCTGGATTTACGTGCTTGGATTCTGTGCCTTGCTACAGTGTTACTCTGCTTTTGGGTTCTTTGGTATTTCATTTACAGACTGTTTTGCTTTGCCTTGTTGGGAAGACTTTTGTATATATATATATATATATATATATATATATATATATATATATATATATATAACCTGTAAAATATAAAGTAAAATCTCAATGGACCTAAAAATAAACTGAACTCTCAAAATGTTAAAAACACTCTAGCTAAACCTAACAGGGGACTTTGTTCCTTGGTCAAATTAACTAAAGCTGGTTATGAAGTAAAAATAGCCACCCATGCAACAAACAATCCTAAAGTCTTCTTTGGCTATGTTAGAAACTAAAGAAACAATGCTCAATACTAATAATAAACAACATCACATGCTCTAACCCAGAGGACATAGGTAATCTCCTATCCCATAAATTTAGCTCCAACTTCATCATTTTCACCCTAGTCCCAAAATGCATACCAGCATCTGTCTTCCCCTCAAATCTTTCAGGAATATGTTCTTGAAACACTATCCAAAGCCAAGAACTCTCTTTGTACAGAACAATCTCTGAAGGTGCAATTCCTATCACATGGAAGATTGCACATATTATCCCCCTTCATAAGGGTGGAAACTCTAGGGATCTATCCAATTACAGACCTATTGCCATACTCTCTCCTTTGGCCAAAATCATGGAGAAATGCATTCATATGCAACTGTTAAAACACCTTATAGACAACAACTTGCTAGCTAGCTGCCAACACGGTTTCAGGCCATTTCACAGTACTACTACTGCCCTTTTATCCTTCTCCAACTGTATTAATAAAAACCGCAATAACAACACTCTATCCTCTGCCCTCTTTATTGATCTCTCCAAAGCCTTCGACATGGTTAACCACAAACTTCTCATTAACACACTGAAAAACCTGTCCCTTGATACTCTTTCTATACAATGGTTTGAATCCTACTTAAGCAATAGGCAACAAGCAGTCATGTGGGGGAACAACCTATCTCCCCATCTCCCCATCTCACTAGGTGTCCCCCAAGGTTCTATACTTGGACCACTTCTATTCTCTGTCTTTATCAATGACCTGTACACTGTTATTCCTCAGGCCTCCTTAATACAATATGCTGATGACTCCACATTAATCTGCACAGCCCCAAATCCAGCAGACCTACAATCTCTTACCCAAAAAGTGTTTAACACAGTTGAGGATTGGCTACAACATCAATGTCTTATCCTAAATCCTAAAAAAAACAAACTTCTACTTTTTACTCCCACCCATAGACACACCTCTAAACTTTACTGTCACTTCTAACAATGGAACTATTATATCCCCTGACTCTAACACAAAACTCCTAGGAGTACTCATTGACAATAACCTTAACTTTGAGGCCCACATAAACAATACCATAAAAACAGTTAACAAAAAACTAGGCTCACTATATAGAATCAAATCCTTTCTTACCCCACTAGCTAGATCTACTATTGCCCAGACCCACTTAATCTCTACCCTCCTCTATGCCTCCCCTATTTATACTAACCTCTCAAAAACCAATATGAACAAACTAGTAGTCTCCTACAACAATATTGCAAGATTTGCAACTGGCTCTACATTTAGGACCCACCACTGTATTAATTATAAAAATCTTGGATGGCTAGAGTTACCCAACCTACTTCTACTTAATCAATTAATAATTGCCTATAAAATCCTGTATCAGCCTAGTAACACACCAATTCTTACCAACCTTATCACTCCCTACAGTAACCTTTATACCCTGCGCTCAGCTACTAAAATGCTAGTACTAACACACATAGCCAACAACAAGGCAGGGGACTCTCTATTTTCTAACACCGTTGGTAAAACCTGGAACTCTCTTCCCAGCGACCTAACCTCACTACCATCACTTACACAATTCAAAATCAGGCTTAAATCCTACCTTAAAACACATTGGCTATGCACCTGTCTTAACCCAGACTAACAACTCCTGTCTTCTCACTAAATTTCTAAATCTTAATGTCTGCATAATCTACCTGCATACTGGAATCCAGAAGCTGAACCTGTCTTTCAACTAATTTGGACTATCTCTTATATCTTAATATCTCTCTGTCACTCTAGTATCTTATGTTAACACACCTCTTTCTAGCATGTTCTTGTACTGTACTTATTTACTTATTTTTTACCCAACTATTTATTTCAATATGATCTTTTTTGCATAAAATAGCTAAATTGTATATAGTACTTCTATTCCTTAAACTGTGAATTTATTTACTGTTTTTATTTGATTAACGTCATACATTGTTTTGTACTCTCGAGGAGCTTTTCTCCCCGGGACTCTGCTGAAAATGGATATGTATCCAGCTGGACTAGCCCGGTCAACAAATGTAAAATAAAATAAAATAAAATAAAATAAATAAAGTATAGGGAAAGATAATGATTCAGGCTGCCTACTTGCCAGCCTGAATCAGGACGTCTTATACACCCCTTCAAACAGTATTTAATATCAGCCTCCAAACAGTGTTTATATCAGACAAGTGGAGGACTGCAGCATTCATCCCCCTGTGAAAAGGTAGGGCATCACTGGACCCAGCCAGCTATAGACCAGTAAGCCTGACAAGTCTCATCTGAAAGGCTGTGGAAAAGACCATTATAGAATTAAGAAATAAGGACATAGGTGACCTACAGACTCTTAACTTGAGCCAGATAGTTGTTGTCAATAGCAGATCCTGCCTACTTTATTTGGTTGACTTCTTTGATATGGTTACTGAAGGAATGGATGAGAGAAATCTGAACACATTGAACCTTGCAAAACCGTTCAGCACCATCCCACAATTAGGTTTTGTTGAGAAACTCACCCAGTTTAATGCAAATCCCTATGTAACTCATTGGATAGCCAGTGGCTCATAAATATATACCATAAAATTAGGGTGGGGGGCTCTATCACCCCCAAATAACTATCACTAGTGCTTTAACTCAAGGTTTGAACCCCAGACCACTCCTGTATAGGATATAGTTTTTTGAGGTCAAAACTAATGTTAAGGACTTAAAGCTGACCAAGACAGGAGATGACAGAAATATTGGTAACATCATATATTCTCCAAAAGACACCAAGCTCCTTCTGGAGGTCCTTTCCCAAACAAATAGATGGATCAAAGCCTTTTTTTAAAAAAAAATGCCAAAAAAAAAGAAAATATCAGACATTATCCTTTGGCAAGCATGATATCCCATGCAAATATTAAACACCTCTGCAAACTGATCCAGTAGTCAGGGACCTAGCAGCCTTTGTTATAAGGAGATGGCCTTCAATCATCATGTATCCACTATTGTAAGAAACATATTTTTTATTGCACAGCTTATCAGAAAAGGTATGGATTACAGGTTCAAAGAGATAGTTATTCCACTGCTTTCTACACTTACTAGGCTGATCACTGAGTTCAATTCCTCCTCAGGTATGTGCCTGTCCAAACTCCTGGCATAACTTGAGTGAACTCATTGCTTTCTTTCCAAGAAAATACAGGGTGAACATCACAAAAACTACAATGACAGAACCTTGTCCCTCTTCTCAGCATTGTACAGACTACCGAGTGGCAATCTCTGTCTTGTTTAAAGAGTTTCTGCCTACAACATCCTTTCAGACCTATTCCACATTTGCAAGTCTAGTTGTAGCAAAACACCCATTAAGATCCTTCTAGATCAATAGTTAGTAAGTACCTATGAACCTAAAGAGAATTCATCAAGGTCAGAAAGGGAAAAGGAAAGACAGTTTGACTGACAGTCCTACCTAAACTATGAATCAAAAATAGATTCTGTGGTAATATTGTATTTAGTTTGGTTATAAGTTATCAATATACAGATTTTAGGTCAAGAAATTTAGTTTATTTAGCTATTTGCCAAAAATGTAATGGCTTTTATGCAGGAAAGACCAACAGGACCCTGAGAGAGAGAGAGAATTAGGGAGCATATCTATGCCATTAATAAAGAGAATGAAGGGAATGCATTAGCTAGACATATAATTCATAATGATACCACACATAGCTTTAAGTTTTTAGTTCTTGAGGTAATATACCTTATGGTGAGATTAGGAGATATAAGGAATTATACTGAAAAAGAAGAAGGCAAAGGGATCATTAAACTGCAGGCAGACAGGGGACATGGGTTGAATGAGAGGGTTTCCCTGAAACCATTTCTCATGGACCGTGCTTTGAAACATTGAGCTCCTCTGAGTCAGTATATAAATTCAAATACGGTTTTATATTAAAATATTTATATGTATATCCACATGTGTTTTTGTATTAGTATGCATTTGTTACCCTTGAAGTGCCTTTTAGATGAAGTTATGTATGTTAGATATACATATGCATTGGCACTTTAACGTTTACATGGTGTTTTTATAGGTTATTTTTTATGAGATAGAGTATTTAAATGGTGGTTTTACACATTTAATTTGAAAGTCTGATGAAGCGTTCTTGGGAACGCGAAAGCGATTACTTTGTGATAACAAACTGAGCTTCGCATTACTGGTCTGCTTCGATTGTCGTGGTGTACCTTCTGTCTTTATTCTGGTCTTCATTTGTTTGGTTTGGAGGTACTTTATCCATTTGGTGTCTCATTTTTACCTTTGGACTTTGCTTGGTTATACCAAAGGGACATGAAAGAAGAGACTTCTCTACCATCGTCTGGAATCGACAACATACCTACTGGTATTGTTAAATTTAAACAGCTATTGCTGACTGATAGTAATCCCTTATTACGGCTATCATATGTGGATTTAGTTAGCAGTGCGAATATACATAAAAGAGAAACCATTAACATCAATGCAATGAAACTTACTAGGAAACTAGAAGAGTTATTGATGAAACTTAAGAATATTCAGTGGCAAAAAAAGCATATGGAGGCTTGTGTTTTCTTTAAGGTAGTTCCAAGAGGCCTCTGAGTCCTTAAAATGCCCACTTTTGGCTCTATTTAACCTCAACTACTCTCCAAATGGCAGAAACTTAACTTAGAGACTAGCTTCGGATACATGAAGGTATTAATTGAGCAGTACTCATTGATTGTGAAAGAACTCAGTATCGAAGCTGGCCGGGTTGAACAAGAACTCAGCCTACTGATATCGTGCACACAAATTGAGGAGTTCATATGTGAACTCTCTACTTTGCTTTCAGCTCTGGATAGCAAGTTGTTATTGGCAAAGAAAAATAAACTAGAAGGAGACTGCTTGGATTTCAGTAAGGGGAACGTATTTTTATGCCCGAGGGATTCCACCCGGATCAGAGATGTTGCATCTTCTCGTACCGGTCATCAAACACTAGCAACACATTCTGTACATCTGCCACCTTTTTTAGAGATGACATCACTTCCGATTCAGGCAAGAGAGGGAGATAACACCACTGAGATAGTAGGCGCATTAGCGCCAAATGTTGAACAAACAAACATACAGGTTCCTTCACCTTTGAAGGAACCGGTTGTTAGAAGGAAAGAGAATACCAAAGAACCGGCAGTGACTACATCAACTAGCGACCTTTCCTCACTCCATTTTCCATTGCCTTTTTGAACAATGAACCAGCAGCCGTGGAGCCCACATTACATGGAGAAGAAACAGAAAATGTTGGACGAGCAACACGAGTTTCAGAAAAAAATCTCTGAAACCAGTGAACAGGACCTTACAGTGAATTTGTCAAAGTATGTATTATCGCGTTCTGAAAAAGCAGTTTTGAATAAGGGACTGTCATTTATACCCTCACAAAATGTAGATGTTACAGATTTAATTGTTGATATTAAGTGTTTTTCCAGAAATACTGCATTATCTTTACAATATGGGAATAATGATAATAATGCTACACAATGTCATATGTTTAGAAAGCCATCGACATATATTCCCATTTTACATCCATTATTGGTTAGTTTTGAAAAGGCTTGTAAGAATGATTTGTTAGCCATGTTTCATCTTTAGGGACACCATTTGAAACCTGAGTCTTACAACTTAAATAGGGAAGAAATGCAAACTTTGAAAGATTTACAGGACAATGATATGATTGTTATTAGACCTGCAGATAAAGGGGGAGCAGTAGTTGTGTTAGATCAGGAATACTATCATTCTAGCATATGTGACATGTTGTTAGATCTGAATACATATAGCATTTAACTATTCCCCCATTAGATAAGATAATTAAGGATGTTCATGATAACCTATATGACTTGCTGATGTGCAATATCATTGGTGTTGATTTGTATAAGTATTTCCTTATAGAGAAACCCTTAATACCCACCTTTAGGGGCTTCCCTAAAATAAACAAAACTCGGGAAAATCCTCCTTTTAGACCTATTGTCTCTAGTAGAGTTTGGTTGACTGAATCCATATTTATTTATATATAAAAGCAGTTAAGACCATTTGTGGAGTCAACTAGTTCGATTTTACGGGATATCCAACAGTTTTTGGAAACACTTTCTACTTATAATGAGTTTAGTCATATAAATAGAGTTTATTATATGGTTGCACTAGATGTTATATCACTCTTCACTAGCATACCTAATGATACTGGTACTGAATATCTGAGATTGCTCTTGACACAGAAAGGGATGAATAATGACCGCATTATTAAAATTGCAATGTTTATGGACTTAACTCTTACTAATAACGTGTTCACTTATGATGATAAATAATTTTTACAAACCACGGGCATAGCCATGGGAACCCCTTGTGCTAACTCTTATGCAAATCTTGTTCTAGCATATTGGGAACATACCTATATTTTAGAACATACATTTTTTTCTAAATTTATAAAGTATTACAAACACTTTGTGGATGATGTTGTCCTTATATGGGGAGGGGATTTAAGCACCCTCAGTGATTTCATTACCTACATCAATGGGACGACAACTTTTTTAACCCTGACTTGGAAATGGTCCCAGATGGAGATTGAATTTTTGGATGTATTACTTAAGAAACAGAATGGCCAAATTACCACTTAGGTATATAAGAAACCTTGCAGAAGGAATTCCCTTCTGCATCGAAATAATATGCAACCCTCACATATACACAAAAATATTGTTAAGAATCAAATATTAAGGACCTCTCACTTAGTAAGCTAAGACTGGCTTTTTGATAAGGCTATCAGTGATGTAAGGATGGACTTTATTGAGAGAGGATATCATCCACGTGATTTAGAAGTAATACATGAAACAAAACGTGATAATTTTGGAAAACCTTATATCAGGAGAGGAGGCCAGATACCAATGAAACAAGAAGTTACTGCCCCCCCAAGGCCAAATAGGTTAGTAATCCCATATACAAACAATATTAAGAAAGTAATGGAGATAATCAAAAAGAATTGGAGTGTGTTATTGTTAGATGATCAGATGAAAGAAGTAGTAGGTGCTAGTCCAAGATTTAGTTATAGGAATACCGAATCACTGAAGCGGATATTATGTTATGAGAAGAGCAACAAGAAACAACTTTATTCTATTAGGAAAGGGACTTTTTCTTGTCACCACTGTAATCAGTGTGGTTTTATAGCTAACACAAATAGTTTTATACATCCTGATACACATTTAGCTTATGAATTCCACCATTATACGGATTGTAGGTCAAGAAATTTAGTTTATTTAGCTATTTGCCAAAAATGTAATGGCTTTTATGTAGGAAAGACCAACAGGATCCTAAGAGAGAGAATTAGGGAGCATAGTTATGCCATTAATAAAGAGAATGAAGGGAATGCATTAGCTAGACATATAATTCATAATGATACCGCACATAGCTTTAAGTTTTTAGTTCTTGAGCTAATATACCCTACCGTGAGATTAGGAGATATAAGAAATTATACTGAAAAAGAAGAAGGGAAATAGATCATTAAACTGCAGGCAGACAGGGGACATGGGTTGAATGAGGGGGTTTCCCTGAAACCATTTCTCATGGACCGTGCTTTAAAACATTGAGCTCCTCTGATTTAGTATATAAATTCAAATATGTTTTTATATTAAGATATTTATATGTATATACACGTCTTTGTATTAGTATGCATTTGTTACTCTTCAAGTGCCTTTTAGATGAAGTTATGTATGTTAGGTATACATATGTATTGGCACTTTAAAGTTTACATGGTGTTTTTATTGTGTTTTTATTGGTTGTTTTTTATGAGAATGAGTATTTAAATGGTGGTTTTACATATTTAATTTGAAAGTCTGATGAAGCGTTCTTGGGAACGCGAAAGCGCTTACTTTGTGATAATAAACTAAACTTCACATTATTGGTCTGCTTCGATTGTCGTGGTGTACCTTTTATCTTTATTCTGGTCTTCATAAGTTATCAATAGGTTTAATGTAATTTTGCATATCTGCACTAAAAATGTAGTAAAAGCATTAATATACAAAAAGAAGCAGAGCAATTCTGAAAACATTCATAAGAGAGATGTGAACAAATTGATGATGAGATACAGTATACAATATATATAATGGAGTTAAATTGTATGTGTTTTATTCTTAATGACTTAAATAATAACAAAAATAATATATGTTAACAAATACCTAAACATAAACAAACCACAAGTTATATTAGATCTATATTATGAACTCGAACAGTCAAATTGTCGAGTGCAAAAAGATTGACACATATACATCAATCTACCTGTTCACTGAAATGTTTGAACACTGAAAAGCATAACATCGAACCATCATAGATGGCCACCACCACCTCCTTGGCTCTGCATTGAATATGTAAAGTTAAAGACATAATGTACAACCCTACAACTAAACTTCACAACAAACAGAATGGTAGTACTCTAAATAGTGAAAAACCCATTGAAGCTCCAGTTACAGACAGAAGCTGAATACAGTACCCAAGATTTTCTGACAGCGGTTGGTATTCTTTTAAAAATATATTCACTGCGATCATATATGTCATATGCACTATTTACAAGACTATACTTTACTTAGTTTGTCCTTCACTTTCAGTTAACAGTTTCATGGGTTTTAGTTGTATTTATTATTATAAATATTATTATAAATTATATTATTATATTATATTATATTAAATTATTAGTATGGATTTTAGTTGTAAGGTTGCAATCACGTCTTTTAATTTACATATTCAGTGTGGAGCCAGGGAGGTGATGTCGGCCAACTATGATGGTTTGATGTCATGCTTTTCAGTGTTTAAACATTTCAGTGAAGAGGTAAATTGATGTATATGTGACGATCTTTCTGTACTCGACAATTCTACTGTTCGTGTTCGTAATATAGACCTGTTATATTACTACAAGAAACAAATATTATCCAAAATGACAAAAGTAGTAGCAACTTTAATCAGTATGAAGTTCTAGTCAAATTTCCATTTGAAAAATAAAAGGAGATGAGTGCTAATGTATCAAAAAAGTTAAAATGTGCCTAAACTAATCATTAATAAAACATACCAAGAAAACATGTTCTCTTTAGTAATTACTGAACACAGTAATAGAATATGGAAGTTATACTGGTTTCCATGTATGTGGGTAATATATATCTATATCTATATCTTTATCCAAATCTATATCTATCTATATAGGTATAGTAGTTTATTTATGGGGAGGGGCTAACTGTATATTCACCAAATCAGGAAACAGTGCAATAAAACAAACAAAATTATCTGCTACGGACAAAGGTTTAAGAAATTGCGTGGAATAATTAAATGTAAACAACAAATATAAAATAAAAGATGTACTGTAGATACTCCTCAACTAAACTCTGTCTACAGAAGATTGACACAATATTTAATGCTAATAAGACAACAGTTGTGTTATTCCTTGCTAGGTAAAGTCCTGTCATTCATACTGATTTTTCCATTACCTCATCAAACAATTTTTATGCTGGATATTATTCCTGATACCAAACTCCTCAAAATTATCCTGGACAGTAAATTAAAGTTTGATTTCCACATACCCATTGTCATAAACAAAACTCACCAAAAACTAGGTCCTTTTTGCAAAATCAAAATTTTTCTCTCAGAACAAGCCTGAAAAGTTACAGCCAATGCTTACCTAATACCTAGTCTAACCGGTGCTGCCCCAATCTGTACTATTCTTCATACTACTCAACAGCAAAGACTAGAGCAATGCTACAACAAAATAGCAAAATTTGACTACAATCTCCCAAGCAGTATTCACCAGTGTACTACTGTACATAAAAGCAACTGGATGAAATTACCTAGCTATTTTCAATATGTACAACTAAAGGTATTTCACTCTGTTGTATGCCAGCCACTGAATGCTCTTCCTTAATCAGACTAATAAGGTGGCATTGTCTCACTCTAAATAAAAATATATTGTTTACCAGGACAAGACCAGAGATGCATATGGTGAAGTCTTGCACTCATATCATGTGGCTAAACTCTAGAACTAGATGCCTTCTGCACTCAGACAACCTGAAACTCAAATAGTTTCAAGAAAAATATCTGTACTCATCTCCTTAACTCTAAAGTCTGCCCTTGCTGTTCCTCTCCTGATTAATCAGTTGTCCCCATGTTTACATCTCAAGCCACAGAGTTTTGCCTCTTATCAGAACTCTAAAATGTTGTTGTTCTTTTCATAACTGTTGATATAGACCCTTAATCTCTTGTTTTGTGTAACCACACCATGCAGATTATTAAAAAAAAAGTTTTTGGAGCTTTTCTCTCCTGGCCTTCACTGAAAAGTGGCCTTGTCTGTCCCAGGCAAATTTTTCTGGTGGGCAAATGCAAATAAATGAATTAATAACTAATTAAACAAATGTATACATGCATGCATACATAGTTACATATATAAATATAAATGAATACATAACTAGATTACCTGGAATATATACATTACGCTTATAGATCTTTTGTACCCATCCCAGAACTGATAAAATTATGCTTTGAAATGATAAGATATTGAAACTAAACATTTCAAAATTATTCACTGTCCTTTCCCTGACCATAATGCTTTTATACTTAATAATTAGTCAACTTTAATGCATTAGCTATGATATTATTAATTCTGGTCTATTTAATTAATCTGGAAGATGTGAAAAGGTGCATTAGTGATTTTCAGAGAGCTAATGTTAGAAAAGACGCAAGTAAAATAACGACTTGTGTTTCCAAGGTTTTCATTCAATGGAAGTCACTTGTATGGTACAAAAAAGAAATAAAATATGGGGTGATGAATTGTTACTTGTTAAAAACAAACTTCACGTTGTAAAGCCTACATTTCAAAAATGAAATTCATAGGCCTAATACATTTGCTAAATAAAAAAATGGAAAATAATTCCTGCCCAAGAAACAGCATTAGCACTTGAGAGATTAACATTTTCAGTATCCTCTTTGCCATCAAAAGGGATGTGTTATCTAATAAAGACATAAACAATGCTATTAGAACTAATAAAATAAGAAACATTAGCAATAAAAAAAATAATTAGAAAACTGAAAGAGTAGTTACCTGAGACAATGCCTTAAGTTACAGATGGTACTGCAATGGTTTAGCGTGTTTATGCTCCCTTTTGGGTTACATTATGACAGTGTGTTGTATGCTGAATTGGTAAAAATGTTCAGTTGTCATAAATTTGAAATAATGGAACTTTTGGTTAAGAACAATGATGCTAATATTGCAACACTGTTAGCTGAGGCAGAAAGCCTAAATATGGATATTCAGCATGATTTGATTTTTGAACAATACAGAGGTTTGTACCAGAAGGTCTTTTACAATATTGATAGAAAATGAAATGAAGTGGTTAAAAAGAAAACAAATGGCTAGAGATATTGAACAATATGATGACAAATATGTTTATCCTATTCTGAAGCGTGCAGCATTCTATAATGAAACATGGTTTCACACTTCCAATGAAAATGGTAATTTTACAGTTCATGAGTTTGTTTTTTGAACAGATAGACCATATGAGGGGACAACAGGAGAGAAAGAATATAAGGGGCAGACAAATTCTTCATTTAATTATACAGATCAGGGGGATTTTCTGATACTTTGCAGATCTTAACTCCTGGCAAGTCACTACAGTTGATAGATCCAGGTCCAAGTAAAATGATTTCCCATACCTATCCTCAGAAGAAATTTCACACCAAAAAAACAGGGGGGAGTATTGGAAGAAGTTGTATTTTGATTATTACAAAGTTTATACCATTTTAATTATGTTAACAAACCCATTACCAAGCAGATTTTCTTTATTTCAAATGGGTTTTTAAATTTTTCTCACAAGAGGCTTTGATTTGGCCAGTTCTTTGGCTGAATTGAAGTTTTTTTAATAGAAACTTATTACAGCCGAGTGACGTCTCCAGGCGTTCTGCAGTTACACCCTACTGCTCCTCTAGGTGTCAAATATTGCCTGTTCATATTTGCATTAATAATTCCAAAACCATGTTACATACAAGGTATCGGAAAGTTTTATCTTGAAGCATACATGATAGCAAACACAATTGTAATGATATATGACCTCTGTCAATGGATATTTGTTAAAAATGTATGGTGATAACCTCAATTTTTAAATGCTGAAGCCACGCCCATTAGGAGTTAAAGGTGCACACTCAAAAGAGCTCTACTGGAGGGAATGAGTTAACTTTCTATTAAAAAAAATTTCCCTATACATAAGTTGTATAAATAAATCTAGAAACAATATTCACATTCCATGCACCCCACAAGGTAAAAGTCTCGTTACCAAAAACAAGTAATAAAAATAGTCCAACGTATAATTATTTTGTATTATTGCTTATTGTTTATCTTTATCTGCACTGTTTGAGGACATGGCAGAATGGCAGAACCCAGAGACTGAATTGGACTACAGGCCAAATCCCAAACCAGCCTATAGACTCGAGCAGGAACCTTTCAGATAGGTTCACTACGTATTTGATGAGCGACAGGAATTTCCTCCTCCAATATGAAGTTACATCCGGTAATATGGATTTGAGCAGCACAGTGGGAGACATGGAGATGTTACAGCAACTTATGGAGGGCCTGGAACATGATTTTTTTAAATTAAATATGTTACAGACACAGAGGCATTATTTTGAAACCTGCCTCACCAGAAAAATCATACCACATGGTTTGCGTGTCTTTAATATGCTCACACAGGGATCGCAATATTCCAAACTGCTTACCAAATGGCAGCAACTGAATTTGGAGGTAAGCACGAATTATATAAGACTCCTCAATGACTTCTTCAGACCTGAAGAAAATAGGCTGAGGGAGTCAGTAAAGGAGAAACAAGACTTAATGTTTAAAAAGTTTTCTGAAAAGACATTTAATCCATTGCTAGAGAGTATGCTTGACAGTGTGGTTGTGTTTGAGCATAAACTGACACAATAGAAGAAAATAAAGATCAATAGGGATACTGCTGACTTTAAAAAAAGACACATTTTTACGTGGCCTAGGAATGGAAAAAAACTTTGTTACAATAATATGCGTGGTGTGACAAATACCGTTAATAATTTGGAGGTTGATTCCTCAACTATGGGACATGAACAGAAAAAGATAGTTAATACAAATGGAACTCCTATTATTGACACTGCTGCTGATACTGTAAATGTAAATTGTTTATGTGATACTAATGCTGTTAATATCGCTAATAATGGAAATGTAGTTAGCGATAAGAATTTGTATCCTACTGTTACAGTTAATGACATGTTAAATAATAGCAGGAGAATCAACACTGATAGCAATACAGTACTTTCACAGCAGAATGAAAGGGTTATTAGACCTAGAGTTTTTAAAGTGAATGTACCAGTGAGTGATACTTGCACCCACACTAACTCACAGGGCACTCCTTTTCCTTTACCCATCAGTTTAGACAGGGGTACAAGGAGGACTAGGTCCATGAGCCAGGGCCATCAGAAACACAAGTTTTCAGGGGAGAGGAACCCCAGCCAGTCCATCAAGAAAATGTGGGGGAATTTAGAAACTCATTAATATGGAAAATATCCAAACTAAATTTATCACTAGATGAGATTTCTATATTGAATAAAGGGTTGGACTTTATTCCTACCACAGATAGTAATCTTTCAGAAACTATGTTAGATCTGAAAGTATTCTATAGGAATATTATGTTGAAATTCGAATCTGGTAATAATCCTAGTGAAAATGTACATAATTTCAAGAAACCTAGTATGTATGCACCTAATAACCATCCCCTGGTTGATGTATTCCTTAAAATTATGGAGGAGACCTATTAAGTTTTATGAACTGAAGAGAATGTTGAATAAACAGAAAACAAAATATAATTTGAAGTATAAGGAAAGAGAAGCCCTTAAACAGTTGCACTGAGATGAAACTATTACAATTAGATCTGCAGATAAGGCGGCCCAGTTGTAATAATGGATACAATACATTACATTGAGTATATGGAGAATATGCTAAAGGATGACAGCCATTATTCCATCTTTGGTATAGGGCAGGTTCACCATATAATGAATACAATCTCCAAGATGTTAACCGATATTTTAAAAAGTGAATTAATTACGAATTAAGTTTATAAATTTCTAAAGGTAGAACACCCACTTATGCCTGTAATACAGGGATTACTCAAAATCCATAAGCATGGCTCTAAACCTTTTATGAGACCAACTGTAGCAGGTGGAGGATGGGCCACAGAACCTATGTCTTTATATAGAGAGAAATATTTACGTCCTTTGTTGGACATGAACAGACTTGTCCTAAGGGACACAAAACAATTCCTCATCAATCTGTATGAATATACAAAGCTACCATCAGATGATAACTTTATTTTTGTGACATTAGATGTGCAATCTCTATTTACCATCATTCATAATACTATAGGGGTTCAATATGTACATGAATATTTGATGACACATAGTGAATATGATATTATCCAGATTGATCTGTCTATTTCTAAAAACAGTATTAGAAAATAACATATTCATATTCAGTAGTAAGACTTACATTCAGAAAGATGACGTGGCTGTGGACACCTCATGTGTCAATAGCTATGCAACATGTTTCTGGCACATTGGGAGGATACAGTTCTGTTTCAAACAGAGAATATAAGGCAACGTGTTGCCTTTTATCGGCACTTTATTGATGATTTGTTCCTGATATAGACAGGGAGCTCAGAACAACTAGCAGGATTTTATAGTGAGATGAATGGCCTTACTGAATATTTGAAATTTACTATGACAGCCTCAGAGAATAAAATAGAATATTTAGATCTATATAGAGAGAGATTGAACAATGAATTAGTGAATACAGGGGTCTTTAGAAAAGAATGCTATAGAAATACTCTACTGTATAGAATGAGTATGTATCCTGGTTACATTTTCAAAAATGTGGTGAAAGGACAAGGAATGACGGCTTCCAGGCTGAATGTTTGAGAACAACGGTTTGAAATGGAAGTCAGAAACCTTGAACAAAGATTTATAGACAGAGGTTACCACCTGTATGAGATCAGAGAAAGTCTAGTGGATCTGAATGAACTTAGGAAAAACAGGGCATGTCCCTATTACCATTCCTCGAGCGGTGAGAGTTTGGAAGAGCACAACTCTAGCCATAGTATGACTTTAAAAATGCCCATGTATTACACTAATGATAATAGGCAGATTATGGATATATTTAATAGGAATTGGCCAATATTGGTGGTAGACTCGAAGGTAGGTGAAATGGTAGGAGACAGACCGACGTTTTGTTACAAAAATAAAAAGAACTTTAAAAGACCTTATGTCGCAATAGAAGATATGAAAGAAAAGATAAGAGTTCAGGTAACTCCACCCAACTCTGTGGTAAATTTAACTTTTGTAATTACATTATTATCAGTCATGAGTTCATACATCCAGATACCAAGTGAACCTTCACTCATAGGTCTGGACCCAACTGTCTAACAGAAAATGTGATTTATTTAGCTGAGTGTGAGTGTTGCCATTCATTTTATGTGGGAAAAAACAATAGGTTATTTAAAGATAGAATTTGGGAGCACTTATAAAATATTAGGATAAAGTCAGATCATAATGCACTCTCAAAATATGTTATTCTAGAAGGAAGTAAATGCACTTTTAATTTCAGGGCAATAGATGTGATCACCCCTGACATTCATGAAGGTAACATTAGGAATTTTACAGAGTGTAGGGAAGTTGATTGGATTATAACACTCTGACAGGGGTAAAGGGCTCAAAAAGAGAGCCTCTATAAAACCATTACTTAAAACTAGGAGGGTATGAAAATGAACCAGTTAGACCCCTATATGTATTGTCCTTGAAAATGTACTTTTAAGGGTCTATATTACGTGATCGAAAATTCAGATGTTCGAACATATAATGATCGACCCCAATTGAGCGAACTGGCATAATGTCGAACAGCCAGAAAAAAAAAAAAACCCAAACAAACCATTAAACTGCTTTATGCAGGGGGCAAGCCCCCTTGCACCTCCCATGTGGGGGGCTGCATCACCCCCCACCCCCCGCTACTTAAATATACCAACTCTGAGACCGCACTACATTGCAGTAAATGGAAATCTCCCCTTACGGAGATTTCCATTTATGTGTTCGACATTCTGCCGTTTCGCTCAATTGGGGTCGGTCATTACGTGTTCGAACATCTGAATTTTTGATCACATAATATAGACCCACTTTTAATCATTTCATACATATTTGTGTTATAGTACACTTTATGTTTTTATATAACCCCCTGTGTTTTATATTTTCTTTGACTTTATAAATATGCATTTTTATCTGCATTTGTATTTTTGGGAAGACAATATGCTTCTAATTGATTAAGACACTAGGTCAACTGTGATTGGTTTATGAATAGTATTTAAGGGGAATAGTCTTATTGGTAATAGTGTGGT
Source organism: Protopterus annectens (assembly GCF_019279795.1). Taxonomy (NCBI): domain Eukaryota; kingdom Metazoa; phylum Chordata; order Ceratodontiformes; family Protopteridae; genus Protopterus; species Protopterus annectens. Next base: position 707,795,918 of record NC_056729.1, read on the forward strand.
CTGAAGAATCTTATTAGTGAAAGCTCTTACCATGTTTTTGAATAAAGTACATGTGGAATGAAGTGCCTGGTTGTCTTGTTACCTATTTTTATGTTGGACTATTTTTATTACTTGTTTTTGTTAACAAGACTTTTACCTTGTGGGCTGCATTTTGTATTGTTACTTGCAAATCAGTTTAAAGCTGTAGATAGGTAAAATATAGTATAGAAGAAGGAGCATAGATTATGTATAGTATTTTACAAAAAGTATATGAAGTAATGGATAAGTATGTATAGGTTAGCAATGAGAAAAGGAGATACAGAGAAAACTGCAGAGTTTTGAATAGTAAAGAGTTGGTGTTTGAGTAAGTAGGTGGAAGTGTGGTGGCTGGTGACTTCAAATCAAAGGGGGGTTGCAGGAGACAGTTGAATGGGTGCGACCAATGGGAATGGGAAGAGGTGTGACAAACTAAAAAGGGGTGGAGCTATGCTCAAAACCACAAAAAAACAGGACTTTAAATACACTGCCCTGTCAAACCATCATTATGAGAGTCCAATCAAGACAAAATGAAATGTAGAAGAAAAACATATTTCAATGCATTGGATACATGACAGCTTACTTAATATTTAGATGGAAAAAACAGGGTGAGATGCATGAAAAAATAAATTACTTTTTAAATACATTACTGGAATGCCAGTCAAAGTCAAGTATAAAAAAACAAGCAGCACTCACCTCAAACCACTTCTCCTTGCACTGCATTTCTAATTATAATTTATATTCAGCTTTATAAAAGTACCAAGTAACATGCTGAAAGTAGCAATCTCTGTGATACCCCCACTTGTAAAAATGTCTCTTATCCAAAAAAGACCTGCTGCATGGCAACAACTATCTACTTGTTTCATGAGGAAAATGTGATCAAAGTAAATAATGAACAACAAACAATAAACGAGGTCAAGATAAAATGCTTAAAGCATTACTGCACAGGTTATAGACCACACATGATGTATTGGCATTCTGTTTAGTTTACAGGTAAAACCTGCAAAGATGACTGCAAGTCTCCAACAAATGTAATGAGCTTCTGAAAATACTGTAATCCTGTCCTTTATTACAAATACTGTCATATGCATTTCAATACCTAAGGCTTATACATTATCTAGTTATTTAAATATTCTCTGCATGGCAACAACAAAAAGGCTTTCAATGTTAGTAATTCATTAACAGTATGCTTATTAAAGCTTACTTGCATCTTACAATCTCAGACAAGCTTACCTGATGGTCATTAAAGTATTGCTACTTAAACACAGAGCAGCAGACACTGCAACATGCATTTTCTGAATAATAAGAACCATAGATCAACAGTATACAAATATGACAGAAAACCAGAACATTCTGCAAAATCAAAAACAGATGAAAAGCCACTGTAGTACTTGTATCTACATTGGATGGGGGATACTTTGCACACTTACACTGCATAACTGCTCCTTGCCTTGCTTGGACACATACAGAGTCACTACATGGAGGAGTGGGGTGCAACAAGTATGTCACAGTTTGAAATGTCTCTGGCTGATGGTGATTGTCTTGACACATTTGTCATACCTCTCAACCTCAGAGCAAGAAATCTGGACAAAGCCATAAATAGAAGTGGGACAAAGGCCAAAAAATAAGGACATGTTTTAAATATTGCTCTTATAAACTTAGAAAGATAATTGAATAGTAAGTCTTGAATTAGTATGAATTTTCTGAAGGGTATGAGACCTGAAACTCAAATGTCTGTCATTATTTTCTAACTTCTGTCTTTAATGATTTGCCACTAATTTGCCAGAAACCACACTTTTATTAAAAATGGACCAAAAATGTGATGCAAAATTATAAAATAACCACACAATACAGCTGGGAACCTGTTAAAGAAGGGACACTTTTTAATATTAGTACTGTTAAGTTGAGCAGCTAACAAAATAAGAGAATCTACATGCATTTCTGAAATAAAAATAATCTATAACTCTGATCATTACAATTATTTATCAATTGTAAACCCTCCACATTTTCTTCCAAAACTGCCATTTTGTGAAGGGATTATTGGGGGGAGAGCAACATTTTGAGCCAAAGCTGAGGACAGTTGAGAGGTTTGGATGTGCGTAATTCTATAAAGCAATTTATTTGCGCATACCTCTCAACCTCTTAATCCAGGAAAGCTGGACAAGGCCAAATATATTGGGGGAGCATACAGGCAGTACTAAACATTGCTCTTGCATAAACTTAGACAGTTGACAGAATTAAAAGGTCTTGCTTTAGCATGCATTTTTCTGAAGGGTATGAAGGCTGACACTCAATGTCTGTCATTATTTAATGACTTCATTCCTAAATGATTTGCCAGAAAACCACAAATTTTATGAGGAACAAACCAAAAATAAGAAGCAAAAATCTATTCATTCTGTGAAAATCTGGACAGGGGAGAGGTATAGTTCAGCTGGGGCTGTATTTGAGTTTGCTGCCCTTCCCCCCTCACAAAATCATGGTCAAATGTGGCCTCCCCCTGCAGCCATTCCAATGTCCCATTACTTGGCTATTTCACCCCATAAATCATAAACACTGCATACTGCTTCACTTCTGCAATGATTTGGATTTCATTTAAAAGTTTTATTTTACATTTTACAGCACAAACACTAATAGACAACTGCTAAGCAAAGCAATGCAGTCTCACAATGAAAATAGACTTAGCATTAAACGTATCTGCCCTTGAAACTCACATTCATTGAAACATCATTGAAATCCACATTCAAAGAAAATACATCTGACCAGTGGCAGATAAAGATTAAATATGGGCTGTTTTCTAATCATAAGCCCCTTGCACATGAAACATAAATGTGTTCTTTGATACACCTTCCTGATTGTATGAAATTATATTCCTTGTATAATGCAGTACAGTTGTTAGAGGGTGTTTTAAATTTATTGTTTTGAACATTTTTCCAGTAAACAATGAAACAAAATGCATGCACCAATAGTGACAAAGCTGTCCAGTTCAAAACATTTCCATCATAAAAGTCTACTCAAACTTCTACAATCCAGTAAATATGCACAATCTCTGTAGAAGTAAAAGTCATCTAAATAATTCCACATTAAATAGATCTGTAACTAATGAAGAGGTTGCTGGTAGCAAACAACTTTATATGTCATTGCTTCATCTGCAAATAAAGTGTCTGTTGCCCTTGAGGAATAAATTACCCATGTTACATTAAACAAAATGTTAAGCTGGTAATATTGCAATAGGGAATGGACAGGTTGATAGTTACTATGTATCTCCGCCAAAGAGGACATTCCCAGGACTGTAGGATACTCCCCCTTTAAAACTACAACACAGTATAGTATCAGCAATGCATCTACATACTGTGAGACTAGAATCCACAACCTTCTGCATCAAAAGCAAGTACACTACCTGTTGTGCTATTAACAATGCAAGCAGACTCAGCATAAGCAGCACTAAACTTCTCTTCCCCTGAAGGTCTTAGCTCCTTGTAAAATCCACTTGAGACTCAACAAGCACATGAGCACAAGAAATCTGGAAAAAGTCAACATTTATTGGGGGGTAATAATAGCCCAAAAAACAGACACACATTTTAAACATTGCTTGTATAACCTTGGAAAGTTGCTAGAATAGCATGATGTGCTACTTCCATGCCTTGCACAGCTAAGTTTTGAATCCTGAACCCTGTGCACTACAGTCAGAGCAATGTACCACTATGCCAAATCAGATTTTTCTTGAAAGGCAGGAAGACTGAAACTTAAATGGCTATCATTTAGTGAATTCAGTTATTACCATAGTTCTCAACGTCTTAGCACAAAACACCTGGACAAAGCCAATAGTGTTGGAATATAGCCCCCAAAGATATTCAGTGAATTCAGTTCTCACCATAGCTCTCAACCTCTTAGCACAACAAAACCCTGCACAAAGCCAATAATGGGGGAATACAGCACCAAAAATAGGGGTATATTTCAAATATTGATCTTATAAACTTGGAAAATTGCTAGAATAAAATGTTTTGTGTTACCATGTACTTTCTGAAGAATATGAAGTCTGAAATTCAGATGTCTGTCGTTATTTAATGAATTAAAAATCCAGAAAACCACAGATTTTATGAGGAATAGAACAGAACAAAAATATGAGGCAAAATCTGAATCCTTTTCATAAGTGGTGGTGGATGGGGAATTCATGCTCTTGCTACTTGTACTTAAGGTTGAGAGTTTGAGCCTGCGTTACTCTCTCTAGCCATCAGTTATAGTTAACTGGGGTGATTCTTACACACACACACACACACACACACACACACACACACACACACACACACACACACACACATACACACACTGCTTTAATACTAAGTACTTCTGTTTTTAGTTTTAGGAATTGAGCATTTTTTAACAAGAAACAATCTGTATAGCATACAAGATTGAAACATACCATAGTTAAGGGCAACAGCTAAAGTGGCAATGTAGAGCTGTATGTTACAAAAAAAAGATGACTGTATAATTAAAGGTAATAATCCTGTTCAACACATGTTGTCTTATTTAATGCTCAAGAACTTTGCAGTACTTCTAGTGGAAAATGAGTTTGATCCTTTCTTTCCTGTCAACCTCGTAACACAATTAATCTGGACAAAGCTAAAAATAACGGTGGTACAAAGGGCCAAAAATATGGACATATTTTAATTATTGCTCTTCTGATCTTAGAAAATTGCTAAAGTAACAGGTTTTGTGTTTGCTCACATTATCTGAAGGATATGAAGTCTAAAACTCAAATGTCTATCATTATTTAGTGACTTTAGTCCTGAATGATTGGTTAGAAAACCACAAATTTATGAGGAACACACCCAATGTATTTGGCAAAAATCTGGAAATTTTGCAAAAATCTGGGCAGTTAAGGATGCAAACAGAGCACTTTACTGATGTTGTGCAGCACACAATGTTGTAAATGCACGTTAAGACTGCACTATACAAAAAGTAAAAACTTACCACCCACTGTCTTGCCAACAAACCTATAAATATTAAGTTCACATCCATACAGCATTAAAAAGAGAGAAGCGGTAACTTCTCTTAAGTTGAACAAGTACATGTAACTATTTAAATAATTCAATTTTAAAACTTATTTTGGCTGGACCACAGTTCATAAGAAAAGAAACTAGTCTAAACTAGATTCAGATATACTCTGTAAAGGCCATACAAATCATCTTTCTGTTTCTGCCAGAAAGGTGTTTAATGCAACTTTTCAGAAAAATCCAATGAATTACAGCAGGAATGAGTATGGTAGTAAAAGAGAGAGAGAAAGTGGAAGACAGACATAGGGGAGGCTAAAGCTTCAAAATATTTACAAAGTTTGCTGATAAAATGGCAGAGTTGTGCATTAAACTGTACTGCTCATTTGAATAGCAAGTACCTATTATTACATTAGGCCCTCCTGATATGAAACAACTCATAACCTTCATAAGTTATGCTCTGATGTAAGTCAGTCTCTGTGCCAGAAACAGTAAGACAAGTCATTTTGTGCAGCTCAACAGGGAAATGTTAAAAGTTATTTTGTACAATACCATAAAGCAGGCATTATGGGTCAGCAGAGTATGAAAGCAAAATAATATTTGTCATTTTTATTATGTCACCAGAGGAATATTAAAAAGCCAAGGGAACACTGAATGTGACAGCATTCATACTGAATGAATAAATGAACAGCTCAGTGGTGGAATAATATGCCAGAATGAATAAATCTTCCACACACACCTGAGCAAATGCATGCCTCCATTCATGGACCAAAACGTCAAGTTTCCTGGTGCTGACATCAAGGTCCTGTTCTTCTGCAGCTCCTCTCCTGTTTCCCAGTCAATAAGCTAGCCAAAATAAATCCCCAAAATGTCATGTTTCCCAGAATAAGCCTGCATTCAAATAAGAGCAGCAACTCTTATTTGCCAGTGCCAGAATGCCACACATGTGTGCACTGCTGAGTTTGTTCATTCTGAGCATGCACAGACTGCAGACCTTGCAGTCCGATCCCCTTCCAGTCTATGCAGTTCTAACCACATAGACTTCTGGGCCATCTGTAGCCTGTTGCCTTCTTTCTGAATCGGGACTGGTTAAACAGCAGTCAAGATTCAAGTTTTCCCCAAGCATAGTTCTGGGATTTTTGGTTACAGCTGGTGATTTGGTTTACAGCTGGGGGCTGCAGTCCTTTAGTCCAATATCATGAGCCACCACCCTCTCCCTGGGGGAAGATAAACAGAGTAGTAACAGACAGCTGCAGGGCAGTATAGATGAAAGAAGTGAGAAAAAATAGGAGGAGAGGTAGTATCTAAATTGAAATAGGGAGGGAGAGAGGGAGAAAAGATTATTGACAGACAAACTAGGCTTGGGAAGAGGATTGTGGGGACACTAAGTGGGGATGATGCAGGAACAGAGCCAAGAATTAAGGAACCTTTCTTGTAATAGTCTCTTGAAATTATAACTGTTCAGTATGCATCTAATGTCTAAGGGGTCACATTCGGATGTTAAGATAGGAAGAAATGGTGTAAAATGAATATGGAATACAGTTGTGAGTGGACACTGCACCATTATAATCAGAGTATTTAAATCATGGCACGTATGGCTACAGTTTTTCAGAAGCTCATATGCACCCTTTCACTTTTAGTTACTGCTTTACAAAGCCAGCAAATTGAACATGCATCAGCTAAGATAAACAAAACCATTTGGGGAGACTTTGCAGAATGAACTCAAACTAGCCCCTTTTGTGTCTGGTATAACTGCTCAAATAAGATTATTACCTTTCTCATGCCATTAATCTGGCTGATGAATTTCTAAGGTGATGAAGTGATTTTGTCCTTTGTAAGGTATTATTTGATGTTTAATACAAACATTAGCTGTCCTTAGGCCATTGACAAATTTAAGAAGTGAGAAGTTACTCAGTTGAAACTACACATTTGTCTTAATAGTCAGACATAAGAAACAGACTAAAGCAGGGTGGAGCCTAGATGGCCAACTGAGAGCAGTGAATTCTGAGAGCTCCATAAACAAGTATAATAATATAGGAAAATGTTATTTTCAAGTTTAAAACATCAGAAATATATAGATAAACTACTAAACTGCATAAATATCAATTTTGGTGGAGATATACAAACATTTTCCTGTCAAGTAACTTGGAGATATATTGTCACTAAATATGAACAACTCAAGGAATTCTCATCCAAATGCTGCTTTGAAAAAAGAACTGCAATTGATGAGATCTGCCTTACAGGAACTATCTTTGAACATGAATGGCTTTAAAAATGACTTTGAAAACCTCAAATTAAATTCTCAAAAACAGACTGATACTCTTAAGGAACTATTACAGCAACACCATACAAAAATAACAAATATAGAGACTTCTCTAAATGACATTGAAGGGAGACTCAAAGAGGAAGAATTACAAAAATAATTTCTGCTTAAACAGAATACATGGCTGCTTAACAAAATAGATGACTTAGAAAACAGGGAAAGGAGAAACAACATAAGAATCTTTGGCCTGACTGAAAACACTGAAGGTGAAGACATTATTTTATTTTTAACAACCCGGATTCCTGAATTTTTAGACTTGAAAGAGGGACTTTCATTTGGAAATGAAAGGGCGCATAGAGCACTGAAGAATCCTGCTTCTAACTCAACAAATACTCCACCTAGGTCCATAGTTATACATTTTCTTTCACTTCTGGACAAATAACTAATATTACAATCTGCTTGGAGAAAATCACCCTTAAAGTACAATCAAAGCCTGAAAAGGTTTGGCAATGATTATTCTTCCAGAATACTAGAATAAAGGAACAAAGTCTGGCCAATAATAAAACTGTTGAAACAAAACAACATTAAAGCACAGCCAAGATAAAAATACTTTTTGCCAATGAATTGAAAACCTTTAATGATTTAGAAGACACTACTATAGTCATCAAAAACAATAACATAGTGTCTATCCCAGAAGAAATGGAATGAATGGCCCCTACTCTTAAAAGAATTAAAGAAACAAATCCTTTGACTGATGCTAGAAAGAAGAAACAAACAAAAAAAAATGATTCCAAGATAGCTGTCCCTAAAAACAAACTCTTACAACTACATCTCTCAAAGTATCAACTGATATGGTACATCAATTGCCATCTGTTTTTATTTAAAAAAAGGGGGGTTTGTTAAACAACTAAGAAACGTTAATGATTTATTCAGAATGTTCAGAGAGTCCAGTAATTCTTCACAAACAAAGGTAGGTCAAGAATGGTTACTATTTATATTATAAAATATATATAAGCCAAACAAAGCAACATATAATACAAACATAAAAGTTTCTATCCATCTACCTGAACTCAATGAATACATATCTTGTTCATTTTTCATTGATTTTACCTATACTAATTTAAGTAATTAATTAACTAATTCAACAAGGTACCACTCATCAGAGTTCAGACTCAAATGTAACAAATTAACATCATAAACAATAGCAGTAACAGTAGAGTGTTTTGAAAAAAAATGCTGTCATGGAGACTAATGCCTTCTGCCTTCTTCAGTTAAAGTGTGATTTAGAAATGTCATGTATATCCTGGTTAAATAATGGTACTCTTAGTAGAAATGTCATAATTATTCTGTCTAAATATAGTTAATATCAATTATGGCAGGTATCACAGCTATGAGTACTATTTGATCGATCCTGATATAGTGTGCATGAATGCAGCTGTGTCTGACAGGTAGTACACGTCATTATTATTCTGTCTAAACATAGCTAATATCAACTGCTGTATGATTAAGCCTGACATGGTGTGTGTGTGGATGCAGCTGTGTCTGGCAGCTGTTGCATGTTGCTGTTTTCATCACCAGGAACCTGTGGGTTACGGCTTGTGATCGAGGTTTAATGATGCTTGTGTATTAGGAAGAGACACTTGGTGTTTTAACCTGGATCCAGGGGAAGGGGGGTGGATAAAACTGTGATTTGGGATATTTTACATGGTCGACTTTTCAGAAAGTCGACTTTCATTTGGCCGAGACCATATGCTCGACTTTCGAAAAGCTGACTTTCTGAAAAGTCGAACATGTGAAGGGGACCCATCAGAATATGTATTGATCCACAAGATGTGAACAAAGCACTAAAAGGACCTCATCATCCAATGTGTACAATCGAAGGAGCGACTGCTGGTATGCCAAATGCCGCTGTTTTTCTCTTTTGGATTTTAAAAGTTCATTTTAGCAATTTTGCTTGACCGAAAATCTTCATTGTTAACCAGTATCAGTACTCCTTTTAGCAGCTACAGATTTTTGAGAATACCATTTTGGATAAATTCTGTCAGTGAAGTCTTCTAGTGTGCCATGGAACAAATTTTTTCTGGATATCTGTGTGCTATTATAGTAGATTATATTCCATTAGGATGTAATGGTAAAGCCAGGCATGACAGAAACCTCAAGAAAGTTCTGGAAAGAGCACATGAAGTGAATCTTAAGCTGAATCTTCAGAAGTGCAAATTCAGGCTTCAAGAAGTTACTTATGTTTGTCATTTATTTACAATTTCAGGCTTATGACCAGATCCTTCCAAGCAAACAGCAATTCTTGAGATAACAGCTCCAGACAATGTTCAAGCCCTACAACATTTCCTTGGTATAGTTAACTACCTACTACAGTGTTCTTTACTGTCCATCTGATGAATCTGGGCATATTGAGGCAATGTAGAAATTACCTCATGTACACTGACAACCCTCTCCTCCTACCATCCAGCACTACAACCTGTGAGAGATGCACTTATCTAGCCAAACTGGAGGTAAAGCTCTCTCTAATCAAGACTGAACTTGACAGTCATGAGGAGAAGGTAAACATTTGCACCACACCACACTCATCACATAGTCTCACTAAATCTACACCACCAAAATCCACACACAGTAACACAAAAACATTGATGGAGGTTCTCAATAATAATCTGTCTAAGCAACAGAGAATTCCAAAGCAGAAACGCAAGCAACCTCCATCCCCCAAAACAACCCAAATGACACATAGCCCACAGACTAAGTGTGCCACTCAACCACAGCCAATAAGGCAAAACAATGTACTCAACACATTAGTCATAGGTGACTCTATAGTCAGGCACACTGATGTCCCACTCACCAGGCTAGACAAGGAGAAGGTTACTGTCAGCTGCCTGTCAGGTGCCAGGATCCACCACATAACCCACGCACTCAGGTCACTCCACACCAAGTACAAATATGACTCTGTCATTGCCATGTTGGTGTGAATGACCTGAGACGTACCTCCCTGGACTACATGAAAAGAGACATGGAAGAGCTCTCCAATCTTTTAGCCCAGGCAGGTATGACCCTAACCCTGAGTAGCATTCTGCCATCACCCAGAATAATACCGCAGTACAAGGACAAAATGATTGACTTCAACAATTGTTTAAGCTTCTGGTGTCATTCTAAGGGGATCCAGTATCTGTCTGCTTGGAATGACATGGTCAAGAGACCATGATGCTTTGCCACAGATGGCCTGCACCTGTCACCCCTGGGATTCCGGATACTGGCTAAGGCTCTTGCTGCCCCTAAAGTGCCTTTTTTAGGCAGGGTTCAAATAACAAATTCACCACCATAACAGGAACAGACAAACAAAAACTGAAGGTAATGCTACTCAATGCTAGAAGTCTAAATCTCAAAATGCACTCACTCGAGGCACTCCTTAAAATGGAGAACATCGATATCTGTGCAGTGACTGAGACCTGGTTCAAGGCTCCAGAGAGCACCCCTGCACTACCAGGCTATAATTCATACCACACTTTTCGGCCATGTAACCTGGACCGAAACACCAAAGGCGGAGGTGTGTCCATATTCATTAAGGATATCCACAACACCAGGCTAGTTGCTCAGCATAATGCATCTGAGGTTATCCAAGTGCAACTAACTCTGGGGAAAACTGCAATCCAAATTGTAGCTTGCTACAGATCCCCCACCATGCCCCAAGATTCCCACTCCTCTTTTCTTGATGTACTGGAAAATATTAGGGTTCAACCAAACAACCTAATAATGGGTGACTTCAGCTACCCCACCATTAACTGGGAAAACTACTCGTGTACCAACTCCTTAGCTCAACACTTTCTGGAATTCATAAACGCCAATGCCCTAGATCAACTTATCCACACCCCCACCAGGAGCAACAATATCCTAGACCTAGTCATTACCAACATGAGTGACCGGTGTTCCACACATGAAGTCAACTCCTCGTTGGTCTGATCCGACCATAAGCTTATCACCCTTGATATCCACATCCCGCCCCAACCCCCCATTAAGAAAACTACAGTAAAAAATGTCTCCAAAGCCAACTTCATGCTTCTTAATACAGAAGTGGTGAACTTCATGACACCCATGCAGATGGACAATACAGTTACAACTGCTGAATCCTACACAATTGCACTCTATAAGCACTTACAAGAGTGCATGGATCGTGCTATCCCAAACAGAACCAAGATGCTATCCTCCAAAAAAAGGAAGCCAATCTGGTGGTCCCCTGCCATAAACAAACTGTACAACAGAAGGAAGAAACTGTTGCAAAAGGGAGTAAAATCCCATGAGTGGAGGAGCTCACTGGTCAGCCTCAGTAAGAAGCTGAGATCCCTTATAAGATACTCCAAAGCTAGCTACGAAAACAAAATCACCACTAAATCCAAGGACAACCACAAAGCATTCTATAGCTATGTCAGGAATCTAGATGGCAACACCCAGATCTGCTCTGAGTTACAGCACAAAGGCATGAAAATTACAGAACCAACTGATATTGCCAACATCCTGGCATATCGGTTCAGTGCTAACTTTACCCCCCTCTCACCCCCTAAAGGGCCCATATCTATACCGGAAAAATGCAGAGTCCCTGTAATAACAACTCCGCAGGTAAAAGCTGCACTCTCTAAAGCCAAAAACAGAGCATCCATGGGACCGGACAACATCCCAGGCTGCGTTTTACATGAACTTCAGAATGAACTGGCTCCCCACTTAAGCACCATGTTCAATAATAGCCTCGCATCAGGGTTTGTGCCCACTGAATGGCGCACAGCAAGAGTTATCCCACTCCACAAAGGGGGATCTACCACTGATCCCGGGAACTATCAACCTATTAGCCTGATGAGCCTGGTCTGCAAGGCCATGGAATGTATCATCATGGAACTCATAAACAAAGACACTGGTAACCTCCAAACTCTAGATCCCACCCAGTTCAGGTTTGTGTAAGGCAGATCATGCCTCCTGAACCTGATTGACTTCTTTGAGGCTGTCACCAAAGCCGTGGCTGAGGGTAAGGTAGTTCACACAGCCTATCTTGACCTCGCCAAGGCTTTCGACACCATCCCTTATTCTGGAATTATAGCTAAACTCACTAAACTAGGTATAAATCCCGACATCACAAGATGGGTTGCCAGCTGGCTCACTGACAGAACCCACACTGTAAAAGTTGCAGACTCCAAATCTGACCTCAAAGCAGTGACAAGTGGAGTGCCACAGGGTTTCATCCTGGGACCTCTCCTGTTTGGTATCTACTTCTCTGAAGTACAGGCTAACACAGAAGGCCTCTGGCTGATGAAGTTCACAGATGACTGCAAACTAGGAGCCATAGTCAAGTCCCCAAATGATGTGGACATCCTACAGAAGGGCCTCACTGAGACAGATGGCTGGTGTCAGAGCCATGGCCTCAAGCTCAATGCCAAAAAGTGCAGTGTCATCCCCTTTGGTAAAAACTCTGTACCCATGAACTACCACATAGGCAGCAATCTACTTAACACCGAATGCATGATAAGAGACCTTGGGACCCAGGTGGACAGTAGTCTTTCCTTTGATAGTCACATCGCCACAGTAGTCAGGAAGTCCTTCTACATGGCACACCTCATCATAAAAGGGTTCTCATCCAGGAAAAAAGAGGACATTGTTCCGCTCTACTCATCACTCATTAGACCCATTATAGAGTAGAACGCCCCTTTTGGAATGTACCTCACAAGACATCTGCAGCAGCTGGAAAGGCCACAGAAGTACCTCACAAAGAGGATTACTGGCCTCAAACAAATGCCCTACACTGACTGCCTCAAAAAACTCCAGCTTTACTCCGTAGCATATTGCCTAGAGGTGATCTCTGCCGAACATATAAAGCTATGTCAAACCCAGAGATGTTGGACATGCTACACCTAAAGAAATCCCAATCCCTCCAAGCTACTCACTCTAGGGATCTAAACCTTATCACCACAATAAGCAGGACATGCTGGAGGGATAGATTCTTTTCCCAGAGACTTCCTATACTCTGGAACAAGCTACCCATCTATGTCAAGCAAAGTTCTTCATTAGCACTCTTCAAGAAAAATCTTGATGAGTGGATGGGAAATAGGAAACACACCCCGGGGATCACTTTTGTGTCTCTGCTGGACATTGGTACAGGAAAATAACTTTCTTGGGTGGTGTAAGCTATGGTACCTTGCTGGCTATGCTTACGTAGGCCCTTGGTCTGATAGCCTAGTACCTACCTATGAACCTAGGAAAGTTCATTCCAGATTTGAGCCAACTTTTGGCACTGCTTAACGAGCTGACATGCAAAGATGTATCCTGGTCATGGTTAGAACAACACCAAAAAGCATTTGATGTCCTGAAACAGAGAACGGCCAACCCACCAACTCCTGGATACTATGATGTTCACAAACCAGTAACTCTTTCTTGTGATGCTTTGAAGTTTGGTCTTGGTGCAGTCATTCTTCAAGAGCATAGATGAGAAGCCTATGCATCCAGAACTCTAACCCAAACCTAAATGCAGTATGCGCAAATAGAAAAGGAGCTCTTGGCAATTGTGTTTGCATGTTCAGTGTTCCATGATTATATTTATGGTAGACCTATCCAGATTGAAACAGATCACCAACCTCGAGTCACTATTTTGAGAAAACCTATGCATACAGCTCCAGCCAGATTGCAGCACATGATGTTGAAACTGCAAAAGTATAATTTCAATCTTGTCTACAAAAAAGGCAAACTTCTTTATATTGCTGATACTTTATCCAGATTGCCCAGAAATACCACTCAACAACATGAAAATGAGTGACTTGATTTTGAAGTTATAGAAGTGAGAAATTTTATTTTCACATGTCTTGATGAGCTTAGAAGTCATATAGCCTCAGATCCAGTTTTTCAGAAGCTCAACCACTTTATCAGTTGAGGATGGCCATCAAAGCAATCTTGTTTACCTCATGACCTATAACCTTATTTAACTTACAGAGATGAGATTTTGTTTGACAATGGTATTGTCATGAATGGTCCAAAAGTGATTGTTCCAAAATCCTTACAACAATAGTATATTACCATCTTGCATTGTGGCCACCCAGGAACTGATTCTACTAAAAGAACGGGGAGAGAAGTAGTGCTTTGGCATTCTATGAAAAAAGGATATTGAGATAGTACTTTCATCTTGTTCTGTATTTAATAGTACTAAGCCACATCAACAGAAAGAACCAGTTCAGCTAAATCAGATTCCTGAACTACCTTGGTCAAGAGTAGCTACACACATTTTTGAATGGAATCGTCAACATTACTTGGTGTTAGTAGCCTCTTATTGAAATTGGTTCGAGATTGACCTACTTACTAATTTAGCGTCCAGTACTGTCATTACTAAGTTGAAGCCTAATTTCGCAGTCCATGGTAGTATGCACAAACTTATTTCTAACAATGATACACAGTGTGCATGCTCGCAGTTTAGGAGATTTGCTAAAGAATGGGACTTAATTTAGGTTACGAGTAGCCCTGAGTACCCACAGTCAAATGGTTTGGCAGAAGGTGCAGTTCAAAGTGCGAAACAGTTATTAGTGAATTCAAAATGAGATAACAGTGATGTTTTTCTGAATCTCCTGAATCTCAGAAATATTCCTCATGATAAACATATTGGTTCACTGCACAGAGACTTCTGCCAAAACAAACCAGAACCACACTACCAGTTAGCAGTAATCTATTGGTTCCATGTACCAAGAACAACAGATTAGTAAAAGCCCATCTGTTGAAGAAGCACTTATCTCAGAAGTCCTATTATGATAAGTTCAGCAAACCACTTAATCCATTACAAGAAGGGGAGATAGTGAGGATGCAGACATCCAAAGATTTTTATAGGATTGGAGTTGTGAAAAGTGTATGTCCAGAGCCGAGATCGTACATTGTGGAATCCCAAGGAGCTGAATTTTGGTGGAATCGGAAACATTTAGTACTGGTGTCCAAGCCTGTATTGCAGCATCTTGCCTGTGAAAAAGACTCTAGATGTCAGAGTGAGTAATTCAGTGTTCCAATTCCAATGGACATTCCAGCAAATATTCCTATTCCTGAGAAGATTCCAGAAACTCCTGAGACTTATTTTTCACCAATGACTGTTCCTGTTGCTAAACTCAGTCCTAACTGCTATATCACTAGATCAGGTTTTTACAGATACATGGCAACTTGGACATGAACGTTGTGTTTATTTGTCAGTGTTTGTAAAATTTCATGTCTTTTTCAGATGTTATTTTATTGTGGGCAATTTACTAAAGGAGGAGGATGTAGATTAGTATGCATGTATACCTTTAAGAAGCTTTCCATGGGCTTGCACATGTGTATAAATACTGAGCATATGCAAGCCAGACTGCCATTTTGTAGTAAGCTGTTGAGATGTAAGTGTGCATGTCTGTGTAATCTGTCAGTTAATCAGTTTGTTCATATTTTGTACTGCTGCTATCCATCTTGATGTGTTTCTGTGAAATAACAAACTACCCTGCCTGTTCATCTTCAATTCTAAAGCAATACGAGCAAAACCATGGATACATGAATGGCTCCTTCTTGAAATGTCAGCACTCGAAATGTTAAGTGCTGACACGTCAAAAAAAAAATCCAAGATTTTTAAGTTACTCTTATTGTATGCCTCTAATGAGGGTATGAGCTTAGTATGTATAAAATCCTTACAAATTTGGATGTCCAACCAATTGCAATTTTGCAAACTATATAAACTATATCTGCTGGTCAAATAGTCAGCAGAATATATTTTATTAGCTGAGAGAAATTGATTGTAATATAATAGGTCACCCTTCTTAAATTCTAACATTTTCTGAATAACAAAAGATATCAAACATTGATTTGTGTAGGCAATAGGAAACATAACTATTAATAAATTCTTAATTAATTGATTAGAAAACATAAGCTTTTTAAACAACAGCAATATTTGTTTGTAAGAGGTGTAAGACCAAGTTTTGACCTTTCACTTTGAATGTATATTTTTTAAAATCCATATAAAGATGTTTGTACGTATTTGAGTATATGGTTCAAGCAACGTCTTATTACTATTAAGAAGTAAGGTTTCATGTATTGATTTCCAATATGATGTATAAGAAGTATTATTCCAAAGCAACACTATGTTAGTACATGCAGAATTTAAATAAAAATCAATATTTGGAAACCCAATACCTCCTTCATCCAAGATTGTGGTGCCAGAGAAGAGAAATTCTTGTTTTCCTGGGGGATACAGAAGGAAGTTGAGTAATAAGTTATTAATTTTCTGTTTAATTTTGACAGGTGAGGGAATTATTAGAGCTTGTCTAATGAATATGATTTTAGGTAACAGTATCATTTTGATTAAAGTTAGTCTGTCTTCAAATGTGAAGAAGAGTCTGTTCCAACTGTCAGTTAGACTTGTAATTGAGTTTATAAGTTGTTGGTAATTAGATGTGAGTGATTTTTATAAGTAGATTCAATAATGATACTTATATATTTAATATGTGCGCTGTCCCAGTTTATGTCTCTTTTTTATCTGTTTCATAGTAACATTTTTATTTACTTGAAATGCCTGAGTTTTGTTGTTATTGAATTTTAGACCAGAGATTTTTGCAAAGAAGTCTAGATTATGTAATAGGTAATCTACTTAATTTTCAATATCATTAGAAGTTATTAGTACATCATCAGCAAACAGTTGTATCTCGGGGGATAATTTGTCTGACACTTTATATCCTTTAATGCTGTCATTATTTCATAACATAATTTGCAAGTGGCTCAATAGCCAGAGCAAAGAGTAATGGGGAGAGGGGACACCCCTGTTTAGTACCTCTTAATATTTTTAATGGGCTAGATAGATAATATCCAATCTTTACATAGGCTATGGACTTTCGATATATTTTTTTTAATTAATCCTATAAAGTTTGGGCGCAATTTTTTTTGCAGAGCTTTAAAAGATATGGCTAACTTAGTGAGTCAAAAGCTTTATCTATATCAAGGCTTAAAATAGAAAGCTCATTTTTTTCTTGTTTGCAAAGTCTATTAAGGACAGTAATTTACTTACATAGGGCAGGATTCATGAAGGCTTGCACGGAGTCTAAGAGTAGTGTAAGACTCCATGCAGCCTTCGCGATCCAGGAACAGCCCAAAGTCCGTGTAAGAGACCAGCTAAAACGTCTCTTACACAGAGTGGGCGTGGATAAGCTAATCACCTCACTTGCAGCTGAATAGCATGCAAATTAGGATGATTAGTGATCCAGGAAGCCCAGAACAGCCCGTGTAAGAGCCGTTTTAGCTGCAGAAATGTACTCAGTTGACAACTGAGTACGTTTCTGCAAAAACCACAATGGAGCCATGTCAGCTCCAAATAAAGGGTGCATATGTGTCAGGCAGCATGCCAATGGCCAAATATGTGGCCATTGGCAAGGTAACCTGATGCAAAAGTAATAAATATATATATATTTTTTTTCGGCGATCGCCGATGTTTAAACCCAGCGCAGCCCCGCGCAAACGGGCTGTGCTGTATAAAACATAAAAATAAAGGTTATAAATCCACAAATGTGGGTTTTATGCAATACATGGATTTACAATGCAGGGACCAGCAGACCAAAAACAACATGGCCACCGTGTAGTGGTTGCTAAGGGGGGAAGCTGAGTCTAAGAGATGTAACTAAACATTATTAGGCAATCTGATGTAAATGAGTGTTAGGATACTGAATTCCACTGTCACATAGCAAATGAGCACATTCTGAGTAGTGTAAGAGTTACAGAAGGGGAGGAACAGAGTAGGAGATAGGTGACATCACAGGGGGGAATGGCAGAAAGAAATGCAGTTCATTGGAGGTCAGAGTTACATGACAAATGTCAGACACATATCATGGAAAGAGGAGTGCCACAACATAAGCATGGGAAAGTCAAGAAATGGAAGGTGTACACTGTTGCCTACACCAAAGTTTCTTGCTGGGCGTGCATGCGCACGTGTGCACGCCATGAAGCGAGAGTAAGACAATGTGCGCGCGTGTAAGACAGACTGAGCATGTGGGAGCGTGTTGCTAGATGTTTAACACTGTTTGCATGGGTGTGCGCGCGTGTAGGTCAGACTTAGCATGTAGAAGCCTGTTGGCAGATCTGTAAAACTGTTGAGCTGGTGTGCGCGCGTTTCAACCCGAATAAGACGAGTCTGAACCGTGTAAGCATGTGTGCGCGCGTGTAAGCCACTGTGAGCGTGTTTCTGCTGGTATACATGCTGCTCCCCCCTGAGGAAACAGAAAGGAAAAAGGAAGCAACAGAATTAGTAGGAAGCTAGCAGGGAATACTGCTGGAGCTAGCAGGTGAAAACAATTAGAAGCAGGCAATTACACAGGCAGAATAGTAGCTCAGCCCAACACTTAAAAATCTGCAAACAGCAGTGCAAGATGTTTCTCTCAAGAGACACTGCAAGACAGGAGTAAGCTATTAGAAGTGAAAACTGAAAAAGCTGAACTCAGAGCAGAAATGTTAGGGGCTGTCATAGCTGTCATAATGAGACATAGACGACTTGCTGAGGGTGGTGACAATGCAGATGGTGCCAGACAACCCACAGTGAGGAGACAGAGAAGAGTGTACAGGCCCAGGGTCACCTACCATGGGTTACATGAGCTGGAGATAGTAGAGCTCTATAGAGTGGACAGAGACCTCCTGCAGCAAATAGTGGAGCTGTGCAGGCCACGCCTCACACACAGAACCAACAGAGGGGAACCCATCCCAGTGGAAACCAAGGTATGCGTTGGACTAGGAATACTAGCAACAGGTACCTTCCAGAGACCAACTGGTGATATGATGGGGATATCATAGGCATTAGCCTCCAGGGTACTGCACCAGTTCCTGGATGCTATGTCAGCACATGTCGGTGATTATGTATATTTCCCCAATGCCCGTGAGGTATTGGCCAGCAATATGCGTCTCTTCCAGCAAATAGCGGAATACCCTGAGGTAGTGGGTGCAATAGACTGCACACACATACGCATCAAAGCACCAGCCGGTGAGCGAGGTAAGGCCTACATTAACCGCAAGGGCTTCCCCTCCATCAACTGCCAGGTCATGTGTGATGCCCAGGGCATAATAATGAATGTGTGTGCTGGCTGCCCTGGTTGCTACCATGATTCCCACATCTGGCATTTGACGCAGCTGTACCAGACATTTGCCAATGGGGACATCCCACATGGACACCTAGTGGGGGATGCAGGTTATGCACTGGAGCCGTGGCTGATGACACCCATCAGAAATGCACACACACCTGAACAGGAACGCCATAATGAGGCACATGCACAAACACGTAATGTAACAGAGCGTGTGTTTGGGCTGCTCAAGTCACGGTTCCGGTGTCTGGACACATCTGGTGGAGCCTTGCAGTACACACCAACTACATGTACCCAAATTGTCATGGTATGTGCTATGCTACATAACATGATCTTGCGAAAACAGCTGCAGCAGGACCAGCATAGGGCCGGGCCAAACAGCCTCCCACCATTGCCAAGGCCATCACAGGCAGAGCGTGACTCAGAGGAGGAACAACCTGAGCCTGCCCCAGTAGGCCGAAGGAGGCATGCCCAATATGCCATGGCCTTGGCAAAGAGGCAACACATAGCACATACACTGGCTCAGTAGGAACCCTGGGAATGATACCCCTCTGACTCACTCAAATAATAATAGGGATGCCTAAAATGACATGACCTGCTCACAAACATGTACAGCGAGTGTAATATGTGCATCCGACAGAGGCAGCCTTGCAGCACCACCTGAGGCATGAATGCCATGTGTTAAGTAATGTAACACCATGTACTATATGCACACCTGAGGACCCTGACTAACATCCTACCCTCACCAAGCATCATGCCACAATATGACAATGAGATGATCAAGTGCAATAATTGACTGACGTATCGCAGTTAGTCAAAGGGGATCCAATGTGTGGCAGCATGGGATGACATGCTGAGCATGACATGATGCTCCACCTGCTAGGACTGGCATGCACCTATCAGTGCAGGCCGTATGGATACTGGCAAATGCTGTTGTTACCCACAGCGTGCCCTGAATAGGTAAGGCTCAAAACACAAACCTACCTCCATAGGTATCAGAAGGGATAAGAATAAGATAAGGGATAAGTCGAAACAGCAAGATGCATTTAGTCTAAACTCACCCAGTATGGAGAATGTGGATATCTGTGCTGTAACAGAAAACTGGGTCAAGGCTCACAACAGCACCCTAACACTACCAGGTTACACCTCATACTGTGCTGTACAGCCTCAAAACATGGAACAAGCTACAAAAGGAGGGAGACTAGCAATAATTGTCAAGGATAACCACACCCCCATGTTAGTACCACAACAAGAAGCAGCATGGACTAGCCATGGTCAAGTAACACTGGCTAAAACTGCCCCCCAGTTTATAGCCTGCTACAGACTACCTTCCCAACACCAGGAACTGCACCTGGCCTATGCTGGAATACATGAATATATCAAGTCCTCCAAACCACATTATATTGGGTGACTGAAAATACCCAGACATAGACTGGGAGCATTATACTAGCTCCAACACTGTAGGACAAAAGTTCATAGAATCCATAAACCAAAATGCCCAGGAACAACGTACCACTCCCACAAGAGGGGTAATCATACTGGATGTGATAATCAGCAACATGGGTACTGGATGGCAAGACGAGAAGTGTATTGATCACTGGTAAAACCAGACCATAGAGTAATCACACTGGATATACAAATCCTGACCACAGTCCCTGGCCAGAAAACCACAGTGGAAAACATGTGTAAAGCAATATTTGCACTCCTCCAAACTGATGTGGAATCCATTAAAGGTCCTGTGCAGGTGCAAAATATGGGCCACACCTCAGAACCTGTAATACAGCCATTCCATGAACACTGCCAGGAATGCTTGGATTATGCAATCCTAAATTAAAACAAGACACAATGCCATACACGCAGGCATTTGGCATGGTGGACACCAGCCATAACTGAACCATGCAAGAGAATGAGGAAGCTACTACATGATAGAGCAAACATAAAAAATGAAGTAATCACTGATCACTAGTATGGCAATAAAATATGTCCACACATACAATCCACCAAGGCCAGCCACAACAAGTTGAATCTGTGAATCTTGAGGCAATGTTACACCTGCCCCAAGTACACAGACAACCCCAACTCCCCAAGAAATACAAATATATGTGAGAGATGCAACCATCTATCCAAACTGGAGGCTGAGCTCCCTCAACTCAGTACTCCCAAAACTAGTCAGGAGGAGAAGGTAACCACACACACCACAAACCCAGTCCCACATAGACCTATCACAACTGCAAACCAAAGATATAAACACAGAAAAACATTCCCGGAGGCCCAATTTACAAACACAGCACACCAAGAGAGGCCTCCAAAGCAGACACCCAATCAAACAACCTCCAAACATAGCACATGCAACACATAGTACACAAAGCTGGTGTGCCAAACAGTCACAGGCCAGAAGGAGAAACAACATGCCTGATACAGTTGTAATAGGTGACTCCATAGCGAGACACACTGCTGTCCCGCACACCAGACTGAACAAGGGAAAGGGTGCAGTAAGCTGCCTGTAGGCTGCCACAATACGCCACATAACACAAGTATTCAGGTCACCCCAAAGCAAGTAGAAATATGATGCAGTCAAAGTCCATGCTGGTGTGAATGACCTGAGATGTACCTCCCCGGACTACATGAAAAGAGACATAGATGAGCTCTCTGATTATGTAGTCCAGGCCGGTATGACACTCACCGTTTGCAGCATCCTACCCTCACCAAGAATGATGCCACAGTACAAACACGGAATGATCAGTTCTAACAAGTGGCACACTTACTGGTGTCATTCCAAGGGGATCCAATGTCTGTCTGCTTGGGATGTCATGCTTGCAAGCCATGCAGCTGTTCCAGGGATGGCTTGCACCTGTTACCCCTGGGCATCTGGATATTGGATAAGGCTTTTGCCACCTCCATAGAGCCTTTCATAGGCAAGGCTGAAAAGACTAACCCACCACCCTAGAAAACATAAGTGGAAAGAAACATAAGGGTAATGCTGACCAATGCCAGATGTGTAAACTCCAATATGCATGCTCCCGAGGCCATCCCCAGTATGGAGAACATCAATGTCTGTGCAGTGACAGAAACCTGCTGCAAGCCTCCTGACAGCACACCAGCACTACCAGGTTATACCACATATCATGCGTCATGGCCCCAAAACCTGGAACAAAACATAAAAGGAGGGTGAGTATCCATATTCAGCACAGACACCCATACGTCCAGGTAACTGACAATGCACAAGGCATTGGAGTCCACCCATGTGCAACTAACCATAGGCAAGACTGCTGTACAGTCTGTAGCATGCTACAGACCACACTTTCACACACAGGAACCCCACCCAGCCGTCCTGAAGACACTGGACAGTATGAATGTCCCACCAAATACCAAACAATGTACCACAAATTACCACATAGGTGGTAAACCATTATGTATGGAAGGAGTAATCAGGGACCTAGGGACACAAGTGGACAGTAACCTGTTATGTGACACTCACATTGCCAATGTGTCTAGGAAGACTGTCTACGTTGGACACCGTATCATTAAAGGATTCACATCTACGTCAACAGAGGTCATTGTGCCCCTATACTGTTCTCTTATCACACCCATAATCTAGTACAATGCCTCATATGGGATGTACCTTACCTGACACCTGCAGCAGTTAGAAAGACCTCAAAGGTACCTCACCAAGAGGATAAAGGGTCTCAAATATATGTCATATGCTGCCTGTCTGTAGTCACCCCAGCTGAATGCAGTCACATACTGCCTACACAGAGGCATTGCATGCCTGTTGTACAAGGCCATGTCCAACACAGGAGTAATGGGCATGCTTCACCCCAGAAAACTCAAAGCATTCGGAGCTGTGAGAGTGAGAGATGTCAGCCTCAACACATAATGAAATAGGATGTGCTGGAGGGACCGATACATAATCCAGAGGCTCCCCACACCCTGGAACAGAATCCAACTCCATGTTAGGCAGAGCCCCTCACTGACACTCTTCAACAGGAATCTTGCCAAGTGGATGGATGATCGTAGAGTTACACTGGAGGTCTTCACTGTGTCACGTCCAGACAGAGGCACAGCAAAGCAAATCATAAATGGCCATAATATTCACATAGCAAGGGGTGGCGAAAGCCACACACACTCTGGCTAACAAATGCCCTAGGGTGGATAGCCTAGTAAGAACCTATGAACCTATGAAGATACAAATTGTACAGTACACTAAGGATAATCCCAAGGCTTCCACAACTGATGGTAGGAACTGTGTTGGGAATTCACAGATATGCTCTGAATCACACAAATATCACAAACAACATACCGAACACACACACATATTGCCAACATACATCCTGACAGGTGCAGTGCAACCCCCAGAATGCAAAATATCTATCCCAGCAGACTGCTGGCCCCCTGACATTGCAGATGCTGAGGTAACATCCAGCATCTACAAAGCAAAACACACAGCAGCAATGGTATGAGATGGTGTCCTGGGCTGAGTCCAACATGGACTCCAAGACGAATGGAATGCCAAATCACACTACTGCTCAATGTCAGCCTTACCACAGGATATGTACCCAAAGAGCAGTGTACAACAACAGTGGTCCTTCTCAACAAAGGTGTTGCCTGAATGGATACTGAAAACTACCACCCCAGAATCCTGAGAAGCTCAGGCTGCACAGCTATGGAAAGGATCAGCATGTACCGCAGACATAAAGATATTGGGGACCTACTGACACCGGACCCTACCCAGTGTGGCTTTCTTAAGTGCAGATCCTGCCCCTAAACATGTTTGACTCAATTGAAACAGTCATTAAGGTCATTGATGAGGGCAATGTGGTCCACACAGTGTAGCTGGACCTTGCAAAGGCTTCTATACAATACCCTATGTGTTCATTATAGATATGCTCACCAGCTTAAATATAAACCCCTATGTCAGTAGAGGGGTTGCAAACCAGACCAAGGACAGAACAGACATGGTCAGACATGCTGCAGCCATGTCAGACTACAAACCAGATATAACTGGCATCCCACAAGGCTTGGTCCTGGGATCTCCCTCGTCTGGTATATATGTCCCATAGGTACAGGCCAACATGGAAGGTCTGTGTCTGAACATGTTTGCAGAGGACTACAAACTGCTCACCATATATGATCCTCCAGCTGACACAAGCATCCCACAAAAGGGCCACATAGAAACAGACAACTGGTGCCATAGCCATGTCAGCAAGCTAATTGCAGAAAAGTGTATAGTCAACCCCCGTGGATATACAGTAAGTGCCCACCAATTACCACATAGGTGTTAACCCATTACGTACTTAACATGTAATGAGAGACCTGGGGACACAAGGTGAAAGATATCATGCATTGGACAAACATGTGCTGTAGTGTTTACAGAAACATACCATATACCCACCTAATCATGAAGGTTGCCAGATCTAGATAAGGGGAGGTCATTGTGGCTCTGCAGTCATCCTTCATCAGCGTTACAATTGACTACAATAGTCCCTGTGGGATGTACCTCAGCAGACACCTCCATCAACTGTAAAGTCCCAAACAGTACCTCACCAGGAGTATCAAAGAGCTTGCACAGATGCCATGTGTTGCCTGATTAAACAAACTGCAGCTACACACACTGCCATACTGCCCACCCAGAGGCAAGCTGTGCCTGATGTATAAAGCCATGTCCAAGCTGGTATCAATAAACATGCTGCACCTTGTACAATATGAATGGCAGTGAGCTATGCACATGAGAGACCTGAACCCCAGCCCTGACTTACATAGACAAGCTGTACTGCATGATCCATAACACCGAAGCCACCCCCACCCATGAGTAAACTCCCAGTACAGGCTACACATAGAGTCACTCATCGATTCTCCTCAAGAGGAATCTTGATGAGCGGATGGGAGATGGTAGCTTTACCCTGGGTATCACTGTCATGTCACAGGTAGACAGAGGCACAGTATACTAACCATGACATATGTCATGGCAAACTCCACTTACAATGTGTGTCGAAGGACAAACACACTCTTCGACTAGCATTAGAAATGGCCTAGGGCACATCGCTAGTGTTTGCAAATGTACACCTATGTTGTGGAATACACTACCAATGTTGGACAAGCCTGGTTTAAGTAGTTCATATCTGAACATAATGCAACATGGTCAGATGTGCACAACTGGCCCCTAACCAGGCTGTTGTGCTCACTATGGAAATGTAAAGCAGTGATAGGACTAAAGCCCAGGATACTCTCCACCACAGTCAAAGTACTGAACCAGTACACTGTACAGTACTACAGTGTTAGGTCAGTGTGAAAGGATGTTGACAACTGCATGCAAAGTATCTCATGCAAACCCTGCAGGCACAGTATAATCCTGTTGTGTTCACACACAAAGCAGTTGTACAGTAACTACACAACATGACACACAACACACAACCATAAACGGGAGATATTTGTTGAAGTTCACACTCATCCACAAATGTGGTTTGCTGCAGAGTTCAACATATGGAAAGCTCACACTGGGCATGCTCACACACTTTGATGAATGAGACATATGTCAGACAACATGCCATGGGAAGGCTGAACTGGGCATGCTCATCTCAGTTTAGCAGTTGGCCACACATATCTGGTATTTTTACGTGTTATTCCAGGAACCAACCACATTACAGCAATCTGCCCAGTGCACACAGTTAAATGACTACAGAGACATACGTGATATAGTGGATCCCTCCCATATGCAAACATCTTCCACAGATACACAAGTTGTTCATACAAACAGGGAATGCTATGGCAATAAAGATGTGCAAACGGTCTATCAGCAACAAATAATGTGCATTTGACAATTAAACATATGGGTGTAGAGGTCAACACTAGGCTGTTTGCCCTAGGGAATGACAGCTTAGCCAGAGTGTGCTTGGCGTCGGCCTCCCCACAGGATGCACATTCCCCTTTCTAAACACTGATGATGTCAGCACCCTATAAGTACAGCAGGAGAAGAGAAACCTCTTAGTAATGTGAATAGCGTGCTCCGCTAATGCATCCGTCTCAAGTGTTATAACATAGTTAGGTAGGGGTTTTAATCCTGCAAATGCTCAGTGTGTGTGTGTGAGGGGGGTTGGTGTGTGTGCAAGTCTGTGGGAGGGAAAAGTCCCTTTTGGCAACTGGGAAAACACACTACAGGATGCACATTCCCCTTTCTAAACACTGATAATGTCAGCACCCTATAAGTATAGCAGGAGAAGAGGAACCTCCCAGTAATGCGAATCGCTCGCTCTGCTAATGTGTCCGTCTCAAGGGTCATAACATAGTTAGATAGGGGTTTGAATCCTGCAAATGCTCAGTGTGTGTGTGGGTGTGTGTGAGTGGGGTGGGTGTGTGTGCAAGTCTGTGTGAGGGAAATGTCCCTTTTGGCAACTGGGAAAACACAATACAGGATGCACATTCCCCTTTCTAAACACTGATGATGTCTGCACCCTATAAGTACAGCAGGAGAAGGGAAACCTCTAAGTAATGCGAATAGTGCGCTTTGCTAATGCATCCGTCTCGAGTGTCATAACATAGCTAGGTAGGGGTTTGAGTCCTGCAAATGGCAAGTGTGTGTGTTTAGATGAGGGGGGATTGTGTGTGAGGGAAATGTCCCTTTTGGCAACTAGGAGAACACACTACAGGATGCACATTCCCCTTTCTAAACACTGATGATGTCAGCACCCTATAAGTACAGCAGGAGAAGAGAAACCTCCCAATAATGCGAATAGCGTGCTCGCCTAATGCGTCCGTCTCGAGTGTCATAACATAGTTAGGTAGGGGTTTGAATCCTGCAAATGGCAAGTGTGTGTGTTTGGATGAGGGGGGTTAGTATGTGTGCAATAGTGTGTGAGGGAAATGTCCCTTTTGGCAACTGGGAAAACACAATACAGGATGCACATTCCCCTTTCTAAACACTGATGATGTCAGCACCCTACAAGTACAGCAGGAGAAGGTATGTGGCATGGACAATGATTGAGTCATATGTGTCCATGCCTCTGACTGACCTGTATGCTTATGTTATGTGGTGGACCATAGTGACTCACAGGCATATCACTGTGACCTTCACCTTGTCCAGCCTGGTGAGCGTGACCACACTGTACTGGACAATAAAGGTAGCTAACACAACTGTGGCAGGTGTGTTGTCTAGCCATACAGGCTGTGACTGGCACACAGGATTTGTGTGCTATGTGTTATGTGTGATGTGTTCAGGCATAATGTATGCCTGTGTGCCAGCTGCAGAGCTGTGTGCCACTCAGGCAGGATGCTATTCTAAGGCTCCACGAATGGCCCAGTGTGTTCACGTGCTTGTATTGCTGTCAGTGTAGGTCTACATCAGACTGGTATTGTAGTCACTGTAGTATTGCATGCCACCTGACAGGTTATGCCAGTACTGGGTTCAGAGTGTTTAGTCCCCAGTTTGGCTATGTGGTTCCATCTCATACATGTGTTGTATGTCCATGTGTAGGGGAGAGGGTTGACTGTGTACATGTGGCAGCTGTGACATTGCCACATGACCAACATATTCCACAACTGCAGCATAGAGGTGACTGACAACTGACCTTTGAACATGCTACCATAGTATTGGGATTGCCATGGTGATTAACAGCACATAGGGCCAATGGGGAACAAGGTACATAGGTTCATAGGTTCATAGCATCATACTAGGATATCTGTCCTAGGGCATTTAAGAGCCTAGCCAGAATGTGTTTGGCTGTCGCCATCCATTGTAAATATATCTTGCCATGCCCTTTTCCGAGGTTAGTATACTGTGCCTCTGTCTAACAGTGACACAGAAGTGATACCCGGGGTAAACCTACAATGTCCCATCTACTCATCAAGATTCCTCTTGAAGGGAGTCAATGAGGGACTCTGCCTAACCTGGACTGGGATTTTATTCCAGAGTGAAGTGAGCCTCTGGGTTATGAATCTGTCCCTCCAGCATGTCCTATTTATTTCAGTGCTGAGGCTCAGGTCTCTCAAGCGTGTAGCCCGATGGGATTTGGATATTCTCAGGTGCAGCATGCCCATTAATTCTGGGTTCGACATGGTGTTATACATTAGGCACAGATGGCCTCTGAACATGTGGTATGCCACTGAGTAGAGCTGAGGTTTCTTTAACCGGTCAGCATATGGCATCTGTTTGAGCTCTTTGATCCTCTTGCTGAGGTACTTGTGGGGTCTTTCCAGTTGCTGCAGGTGTCTGGTAAGGTACATCCCGACAGGGGGATTGTACTCAATTATGGGCCTGATGAGGGATGAGTAAAGAGGCACGATGTCCTCCCCTGATGTAGATGTGAATCCCTTCATGATGGGGTGGGCTATATACAATGTCTTTCTAACCACTTTGGCCACGTGATTGTCAAATGAGAGATTGCTATCAACTTGGGTCCCCAGGTCCCTAATAACTTCTTCTGTACGTAATGGAGTACCACCTATGTGGTACTTTGTGGGCACTTTGTTTTTGCCAAAGGGGATGACTATATACACTTTTGCATTCAGCTGGAGGCCATGGCTCTGGCACAAGTTGTCTGTTTCTATGAGGCCCCTTTGGAAGATGCTTGTGTCGGCTGGAGAGTCGATTATGGTGGCCAGTTTGCAATCATCTGCATATTTGGTCAGCCACAGTCCTTCCGTGTTGGCCTGTACCTCCGATAAATATATGCCAAACAAGAGAGGTCCCAGGACTGAGCCTTGTGGGACACCACTTGTAACTAGTTTGGAGTCTGGCATGGCTCCAGCAATTCTAACCATGTGGTTCTGTCCTTGAGCCAGTGTGCAATCCATCTAGTGACATAGGGGCTTATATTTAAGCTGGTGAGCTTCTCTAGAATGCCCGAGTGGGGTATTGTTTTGAAGGCTTTTGCGAGGTCCAGGTAGGCTGTGTGAACCACCTTCCCCTTGTCAATGGCCTTGGTGACTGTTTCAAAAAAAATCAACCAGGTTTGAGAGGCAGGATCTGCCCTTAACAAAGCCAAACTGGGTATGAACCAGTGTCTGTAGGACCCCAATATCTATATTTATGTGGTCCATGATGATCCTTCCCATAGCTCTGCAGACCAAGCTAGTGTGGCTTATGGGGCGATAGTGTCCAGGATCCGTTGAGGCACCACCTTTCTGTAGAGGGACCACTGTTGCTGTACACCACACTATGGACACATATCCTGTAGTAAGGCTGGGATTGAACAGTAGGTTTATGTTTGGTTGTAGCACGTTTTGGAGGTCATGTAGGACACAGCCCGGGACACTGTCTTGTCCCATTGATGCAGTGTGTATTGCTTTGTGGAGGGCGGCTCTTACCTGAGCATCTGAGATGTCAGGGGGGCAGCACTCTGCTGGGATACATATTTGCCCTTTCAGTGTGGAGGGGGGTGAGAAGTTTGCACTGAACCTGTCAGCTAGAATGTTGGCAATGTCTGTGGGTTTGGTGTTTCTATTGACATTTTGGAGTACCTCTGAGCATATCTGGGAATTACCACCCAGGTTCCTAACATAACTAAAGAAAGCCTTGTGATTATCCTTAGTGTCCTGTGCAATTTCTCTCGAAGCTGGCCTTAGACAATCTTATGAGTGCCTGTAGTTATTTGCTAATACTGATCAGTGATGCCTTCCCTATTTGGGAATTTGCTGTATCATTTAGTAGCTTCCTCCTTCTATTGTGTAGTTTGTTTATGGCTGGGGTCCACCACACAGGACGTCTGCCTTTGGAGGATTGGGTCTTGGTTTTATTCGGGATCACATGATCCATGCATTCCTGAAGGTGTCCATAGAATGCATTTATAGAGGAATCTGCGGTCTGGTCTGTAGTTTCCACAGGCCCGGGGGCTTTGAAGGTTTCCACCTCAGTTTTGAGGAGTGTGAATTTGCTTTAAAGAAGTTGTTCACTGTGGTGTTCTGGGCAGGGGGTGGGGTCGGGATGTGAATATCCAGTGAGATTAGTTTATGGTCCGATCTTACCAGTGAGGGATACACTTCTGGTCTGGAGCATAGAGTCCCCATGTTGGTGATGATCAGGTCCAGTATATTTCCCCTTCTTGTGGGAGTGGTAACAAGTTGTTCCATAGCATTTGAGCTCATATATTCTAGGAATCTTTGGCCTAGGGTTTTGGAGCTAGAGTCATGCTCCCAGTCCATGTTTGGGTAGTTGATGTCGCCCAATATAATGGTGTTTGGAGAGACCTTCATATTTCCACTGTTCACAGGACGGCCGAGTGCAGTTCTTGGGTTTGGGAGGGTAGTCTGTAGCAGGCTATAACCTGGAAGGCAGTTTCACCCATTGTTAGTTGCACATGGATAGTCTCTGATGCTTGGTGCTTTGCCACCAACCTGGAGGTGTGGGTATCTTTGATGAATATCAATACTCCCCCTCCATTTGTGGTTCGTTCCAAGTTTTGGGGCTGAAAAGCATGGTATGAGGTTAAACCTGGTAGTGCTGGTGTGCTCTCAGTAGCCCTGAACCAGGCATCTGTTACTGCACAGATATCGATGTTCTCCATGCCAAGGAGAGTTTCGGGTGCATGCATCTTGAGGTTTAGACTTCTGGCGTTGGGTAGCATTACTCTTAGTTTCTTATCCCTTGTGATACCTATAAAGGTGGGTTTGTCATTTTAGCCTTGCCTAACATAGGCACTATGGGGGTAGCAAGAGCCTTTGCCAATATCTGAAAGCCCAGGGGTGACAGGTGCAGGCCATCCCTAGCGAAGCAGGTGGTTCAACAGAAGATGAATATGTGAGGGTGTAGTGCCTGTGATTAGTTAGCAGTAGCATATATGACTGCTCACGTGGACACATGCCAGGTAAGTCATATGCAATGTGTCACAGGCAACGTACATGTGAACAGGACCAACAGTGATATTCTGTCAAGTGAGACATGGACATACATAGAGTAAGCTATGCAGATGTCACTAGGAGTCCACAGAAGCTCTGTAACTATGCATTGCAGGTGGGATCAGTATTCCAGGGTAATTGCAAGCAAACATGCATGCAAACAAAGCTACAGTAAGCAGGGCTGCATGTAGTCCATTGTACAACAAACAAGCTGTACCACTTCCAGTAGGTAACACTGCAAATATGCAGGCACTATGCACATGTACATGGAAATACACAGGTCAGATGGCTAGGGTCCAGTCTCAGCGCACACAAGTATACAGACCATGTACTGTCAGGATGTACAATAACTGGATGGAAACCCATGTGCTCATACCTGCAGTAATACACATGTCAAATAACAGACACTGAGCCTTCACTCAGTGGTTCCATACTTAGTAGGATGTATACTACCTGGCCTGCCACCACAGTATCCCTGACATGTATGGGGACTCTCCCTCCTGTGACAGTTAGTTTTGTGTGTTGGGGCTGTCTAGCATGGTATGAGATGTGAGCTTGCAGTACTAGGGTGCTCCTGTGTGTCCTGTACCAGTCGTGTAGTACTGCACACATATCAACATCCTCAAACATCTGCATTGCAGAGTCCAGTGTGGGCAACATGCCACTTGCAGTTTACATGTCCATCATTGCGTATTACTACATTCATTACCTTATCCCCTGTGCTACCTATGTATGTAGCCTTCTGTTGACATCCTTACCACCAGTATGCCAACATGTGCAGATGATACACTATGGTACTTACTATGGGTGTAGACAACAGTACATGACAATCACACCCTTACTGCATCAGGCATGCTGTGATATACCCACAATTAATTCAGCACACAGTACTGTTAACAGCATGATACTATTACTACATGTCTATGTAGTCACCCTGTGCATCAGCAACATGTTAACCTGTACCTGCATAGATGTTACAGATTGCAGGAGGTGGCACAGTTTCATTATATGCACAGGGTGTGAACTTGGTATGCCTGAGTCAGCCACCGATACCACCGATTGACATGTATGTGTATGTGTGTTGGTGAGGGACAGCAGTACAAGGTGGGGCAATGTTGATGCAGTGTGTGCGTGTATGCGGTAGCCCTAGGTGTTGTCAATTCGCATGTGTGTATGGATGCACACAGTTCCACCTCATGGCTGCCATATACTGGTGTTTGTGGACAGCCACAGACTGTACCTGCCAGGTCATACAGATCAGTGTCTCTGGCCACGGACACGGTACCTGTGCCTTGCAGGGGTGCTATGGACCGTATCCGGTACAAACCCAGACTGGGTACTGTCATCAGAAGCAGGTGTTCGTTGACTGGACACAGATCCCTGCTGGGCCTGGCCAGAGCCACTTGCACATGGTCTCCTGGGGCGGTCTGATGACAGCACAGACCCAGCATTGCTGGGGCTGCTGCTGGCACTATGGGGGCGGCTGTGGCCCTGTTGTCATCTGCGACGACTGCCAGCTGCTGCTGTTGCTGGTATACACCCACGTCGACGCCTCAACCGTCCATCATCGCCCTGGCTCATGGACATGTAGTTGTGGAACCGGTCTAATATGTCTCCACAACATCTGTCTATGACATCGGTGAAATTACGGATGGCAGCCGCAATGTCACGCATACTGTCTGTCATGGCTGTGCGACATGCTGTCAGCTCCCTCAGACCCTGTCTGGTGTACTTTCCATACGTGACTGTGCCTGCATGACAGCCCGAAACATAGCTGAGGTTGTAAGACATCTGTGGGCACGTCTGACAGGGGCATTACGCCTACGGATGCTCCCACGAGAACCCCTGGACATCTGTTTGTGTGCTACCATCTCTGGGCCATGCCCATGGCTGCTGTGTGGGGAGGCATGTGCCACAGATACCACATTTCCCTGGTCAATGCCCACTGTATGCTGTCCATCACCTAGGGACATTGGTGACAAAGGGTGTATTGGCAGGATAACTGTGCGCATTGATGGGGTTGACAGCTGTGTACTGTCAATCGGCTGACCAATGATGGACCCTGACATACCTTCCTGTGCCATTACACAGATGTCATCATTATCAGTACCCATGGCACCTGATTCAGGTTCTCTGCTGCATGACACCAGAGCAGCACCAGAAACTGTGGGAGGGAAACAGGAAACACAGTTTACAATGTCTACACATTACCAGTGATGCACACATCCACACATGCACAGGTCCAGACATGTACACATGCACAGGTGCACAGGTGCACACATGCACACATGCACAGGTGCACAGGTGCACATGCACAGGTGCACAGGTGCACACATGCACACATGCACAGGTGCATAGGTGCACACATGCGCACATGCACACATGCACACGTGCACACATGCACACGCACACAGGTGCACACATGCACACGTGCACAGGTGCACATGCACATGCACACATGCATACACATGCACACATGCACATGCACACATGCACATGCACACACATGCACACAGGTGCACACATGCACACATGCACACATGCACAGGTGCACACATGCACACATGCACACATGCACACATGCACACAGTTGCACACAATTGTACACTACTCAGTATGCATGATATCAACACACAGACACAGACACACCTACATGCATACAAAGAGCACTACTAAGTGAGCCTAATATTACTATTACTATCAAGACTATTACAGGTGTTGTTAATACACACTCACCAGCATGGATAGGCTGCATTGCTGCTACACCGGAGGGACCTGCAGACATGAATAAACTAATGTCAGTGGGCACAACTGTGCCATTGTTACTGAGTATGATACAGGTCAGTAGTACAACAGTCACCTTTCACAGGTCAGCTGCTAATATTGAGGATATCACACTTGCACATTAAATACTATGGTGACAGCTACAAACCAAGGACACACCTCACACATGCATTCACTACCAGTGTACACAACAGTCAACTATACATATGGCATATTACCTGCACGCTCACTGTCTTGCTGCTGCATGGCTCCAGCCTCCATCATAATGCATGTCTGCTGCTGTTGTTGTTGCTGGCGGACTGGAGCCACTACACTCATGAGTTGTCCCTCCAGTCTGGTGAGTGGGGGATGTGAAGCCACCCCACCACCTGTGGCGACCTGTTGCCTGTGCATATCCAACGCACGCTGATGGACATTTCTGATTAAATCACTGCAGTGATGTTGTACCTGCTCATATGTCCTATTATGCGTGTCTATGTCATTTACCCGACGAACAAGGTCTTTCCACAGTGCAGCCCTCTCCTGCTGATTCTGGCTGGTGCGGGAAAAGAGTATTGCATTATCCCCCACCAGGCTCTGGTGTATCTCCTCATCCTCAGTTGTGGAGTAAGCGGGATTTTGCGGGTGAGCCATGTACCTGAAAAAGAAAATAACCTGATATCAGCAATATATGTCAGCAGAATTTGGCACACATACTACACATGCTACTTGACTGTTATGATACAACATATCTCACATATATAGCATCTGTCTGTCTATTGGTGGATACACATGTAAATGGCCAGGTATCAGTGCTCAGCCAGCAACTGTGCAACAGTACCTGGCACACTCCATACGACATACTACCAAACCCCAGCAGTCAGAACACTGATTCAGGTCCAGAGCACCTCCTCACTCTGGGGGTTTGTATCTAGGTACTGTATGGCCTACATCATCAACTACTGTGAGCTGATCACACACTAATTGCCCTGGATATACATATCCCACCTCCACCACCTGCACAAACGACTATAGTGAATAACATTGCAGATGCAAACTTTACACTTTGCAACAGTGACATGGTATCCTTTCAGCCCACTGGGCCAGTGGCAGATACAACCCACAATGCTGACCCCTACACAAATGCTTTCTACAGACATCTCCAAGAATGCATGGATCATGCAATCCCATATATGAGCAAGATACTCTCCACAAAGGGACAGCATCCTGTCTGGTGGACCCCAGCCATAGACAGATTGTATTACAAAAGATGGAAGCTACTGCAAGACAGAGCATAATTCCATAAAGGGAAGGCATGTCTGAGCAGCACTAGTAAGGATCTATTTTCCATCATACAAACATCCATGGTCAACTCTGAGAGGGAAATCAAGAGGGACACTACAGATAACCAGAAGGCCTTCTTTAGTTATGTTAGCAACCTGGTCAGAATCCATCCTCTATGCCCATAGTTAGTACTCAACAACAAATATTTCACTGAAACCACAGATATTGACAACATTGTGGCAGACAGGTTCAGTGCAGGTGTCACCCCGCCCTCTCCCCCAGAATAAGACATAGTTATCCCAGCTGACTGTAACCTCCCTGTCATCACAGATGTCCAGGTGAGAGCCGCCCTCATGAAAGCAGAATACACAACATGACTGGGACCTGATGGTATCCCCAGTTGCATGCTACATAAACTCTGACAGGAGCTAAACACACATATAGAAGTGCTATGTAACACTAGCCTGACTACAGGATATGTACCTGTACACTGGCGCACAGCAGCAATGGTTCCAATCCATGAAGGAGGCACCTCAACATACCAATACAATACAACACAATACATTACATTACAATAAACACTATACAATATGCTATTGCCCCTGGGAGTACAGCAGCATACTGTTCTGCTACCCTGACCATTGTGACACATGTGGTGTGATGGTACCTGCTGCTGTCACACAGTTACACAGGGTGACTCATATGGCATATTACCTATCTGACTAACATTCAACAGGGGTATGTGTGACATGTACTCATGGGGAGTCTTACTTCTTAACACTGTGTGGTTTATTGCAGGGTATGTCTTATCTGTGGGTAGGAACCTTTACCTACACATGTGCTCTCTATTGCAGTGGCATAGACAACACACAGCAGTCATTTAGGTTGCGGATGGTGTGAGGTGTTACTATGATTGTTGGACATCTGTCATGGGTGTGACTTACGTATGTAAATCCGGGAGTGGTAACCTCTATGTGGGTAGTATGTGTGTACTCTGTGGTGTTGTCAGTCACTGTGCATTGGTAATGTGTTTGAGTGCATTGTCACAGTGTTGTACATGTCACTGTGTCCTTCTCCATATCTGTAGCTGTCATGTGAGGTCCATACCATGGCATCCATTATGTGGTGTGGAGGGGTACACCGACCTACATGTCCATAGTTGACACACCATGTCTGCTGACACATACCATGTGCAGGTATTCCAGGAATAGTGTGCCACTGTGAATATCATTGGGGGCACTATTGTACACATTTATGACCCTGTTCACCCCTGACACATGCAGTGGTGGGCAGCCAATCACATATCTGGTGGTTACTGGTGTAGGTGATTTGAAATGGGGTATGGTACTCCGGTTTTGACACTGGTGTTCACTCCATGCCTTTGTCACCAGGCACCTGTTGCAATACATCTGTACACATGTGCCTCGCTCAGAATATATATACATCTCTCTCTCTCTCTCTTTATATATATATATATATATATATATATATATGTATATATATATATATATATATATATATATATATATATATATATATATATATATATATGTCTGTATACATATACACATATATATATTGATGTACATATATTGCAATAGATATGGAGAGGGGGCACAGAGGGGTGAGAGTGACAGAGGGGTGGGACAGGGGTGTTGAGGTCGTCATACACAGTCATCCCTGTAGATAGTCAGATCAGTCTGTCTATGTATATGTATCTACATATATCTATATCTGTATGTGTGCATTACATATATATGTTTGTACATATTCTATCTATCTACATCTGTCTATGTATTCCTACATCTCTCTCTATGTATGCATACATATATGCATATCATATATATATATATATATATATATATATATATATATATATATATATATATATATATATATATATATATATATATATATATATACATACATACATACATATTTTGACATACATACGTATCCATATGATAGACAGGTATATCAACATGTTTGTCTACCATACTGTATACACACACTAACATACTGCTAAACATACATAACTGTGAAACCTACTTTGTACATTGCACTACAACCTACAGTCAACCTACATCGATATGTGCACATAGATGCTCTCACATACAAATGTATATACAGCCTTCACTGATAGTTGCTGTATGTCCCCTGCCCTTTACACATCATCATATACATATGGATACAGACCAATGACACATATGGAGGGTTCACAGTATGTAGACCTTTATAGTATTACTTCACATTACCTGTGTTTGTCACAGCTGCTTGTGTTGCCGTCTGGTTTTCTGTCCTGCTGCTCCACTTGCCAGTTGTCAGCTTTCAGGTGGCTGTTGCTGAACAGTTTTGTTTGTGTCTGCTTAATTTCAATTTTCTCTGTCTCTGTCTCTCTCTCTCTCTCTCTCTCTCTCTCTGTCTGTCTGTCTCTCACGTCCTCCTCAGGGTGCAATGAAAGTATTGCATCTGTGGACTGGGAGTACAGCATACTTTTGTAGGTATCTGCATATGTCCATGTGATGGCCTCTGCACCAATTGTTAGCCAGCATTTGCTAATTGCATGCAGCCATTTGTGTACTGATTGCAGTTCTCACTGTGATTTCAGAACAGTACTATAAAAAGGTATGTGAGATAGGCATAGCCCTTTCAGATTTTAAGGGCAGGAACCATGGTGGTATGCTGTGGACAATGTTCTGTGAGTGTAAAGGTTGGTATCTCTCATATATTTCCAGCTGTGTCGTAGATTAACATTCCTCCATTCATTTCTCCAGTTTCCTGTACTAACTGTGTATGTACACTGACACCTACAACTACTACTACTGTTAATGTGTGTGTGTGTGTGTGTGTTTTCCTTTCACTTTTGCTTGCACTTTGTTGCTAAGGCTTCAATATTTGCCCTTTACAGTCACTACTTGTATGCCTGCTAGGTGTCCTGACTGTGGTGTGCTGCTGTGGCTTTCCTATTTTCCATGTACATTCACACCTTGGAAGGCTTGCTATATCTGCTAGGGTGTTACAGCATGCAGTGTGGACTGGCCATGGTGTGGGCCTTGACATCTATTAGGGTATTTGAGTATGCTGCTGAGCAGGCCCCAGAGACTCTCAGGTTCATCTGTTATCTGCCTCATGGAATGGTACATATCAGTGGGGTACACCCATTAAATTGTCTGGTATGCTGCAGTTGTGACTGTGGGTTAGCATGAGCATATGTATTACTACACTTATTCTGACATGCAAGTGGTGAATACTTTCAGGACTCCATAGTTACTATGGCATGTGTTGTTACACCTTTCTGCCTACTGTTTGTACATTTCACATGGAGTCTGTGGGGCATCCCTGTAACTCATTCACTGTTGCTATGTCTAGGCTCTTAACTATTCAAATATGGTGATGTCAGACCTCTCATGTGTACAAATATTTGCAGGTTGTCCACATATCTGCCTCATATTTTGGTCAATATCTCTTGCACAGCTTTTTCTGGCTAATCACTCTGGGCTCAAGTCAGAATATAGTGACACACATTCAAGTTACAGACTTCATACCCTTCCAAACTTCCCACAAAATGCAGAACCTGATACTCTCTGAACTGTCTGAGTTTGTTGTAACATTATTTGTAATGTGTCCCTGGTTTTGGGCCTTTGCTCCACATATTTTATTACTTGGTCCCGATGTGTTCCTCTAAGAGGTTGTGGGCTATGGGCAGTGATTATCCTGCTGTGTGTATGTGTGTGACTTGCAAGGTGCTATAGTGACATTATTACCTACTAGCTACCAACTAGCATGGCTGTTTCTGTTCACACACTACTATTATGGAAATCCACTAGTTTTGACAGTAATTCTAAATGACATGCTTTGTGTACTACACATCCTATATTCCCTTTACATTAATTCCTACTATTACATGATATATTTATTTTAGCACAATGTTCTTGTATAAGAGTCATGGCTTAGTGGTAAGTCATGCAGACTATTGTTTCCAAGGTCCTGGGTTCGGGGCTGACAGTGAGATTTTATATTTCTTTTGAACTGACTACAGGGCCTGTCAATCAGAGTGACTAAGGCACTTTTAAGCAGTTGTAACCGGGTTAGCGCTGGTTTGCGCGGAGTTCACGCATGCGCACTGGCAGTTAGCTCCGTGCACACACGCGCACACCCGCCTACAACCGCTTAAACGTGCTTACTCTTGCGCACACCCGCGCTATTTTCTTTGAAAGAAATGAAAATGGGGAGACAGGAAAGTGGTGAAAAAGGGGTCACAAAGAGGGTAAGACAGTAGGGAAACAAGCTTGGGTTTTGCAGGAGGGATGTAGATAAGGCCCATAGCTGCCCATTTCTTCATCAGCAACAGCTGTGCATATGTTTGTAATTTGGTGTGACATTTGATACCTTCCACCCCTGAGAGAGGTGTAAGGACAACAATAATACTTGTTGTACAGCCAATTGTAATTGATAGTTTCCATGTCTGGTAGACATATGTGCGGAATGGGCAGCTATGTATGGGACGTAATTTTTTTGTGGGTACAGAGTGCCCTTTTTTTTTTTTTTTTCAGGTGAGAGTGGTATGTCAGGTGAAGGAAGTCGGTATAGCTGGGGAGGTAGGTTGGGTAGGTCAACAGACAAGACAAACAAGACGCATACAGGGGCGGTGTATGACACGTGTGGGGGGGTTACACAATTGATGGGGACGGAGGTTTGGCTATCCAGAGCCCATGAGCCCACAGATGGCAACAGTGGAACTGATATCCCCACCCATGGGCAGTTGCCACTGTTCCTTCACTGCCCAGGATGGGGCTGTGCTGGGGGCTGTGTAGGCCGAGCAACAGGCATGCCCGTATGTTGTGCCACCTGTGCCTCAAGCTGGTGTAGGGGCTCAAGAACAGAGTCCCAGATCTCCCTACGCACCACAGTCCGGACACTACGGAGGGTGAGTGGTGGTTCTCCTCCGGCCACGCTTGCAGAGGGGGGACGGGCCCCATCCCCTGCAGCGCTTCCACCCGCAGGTGGCACAGGGCCACCGGAGGAGGGTCCAGACTGGGCACTAGCGCGAGGTGCACTCGCCAGCTGAGGTGGGAGAGGTGGGTCCGCTGGAACCCGCCTTCCCTGTCATTCTATGTTTTGCATTATGTCATGACAGTTTGGGTTAGTAACATACAATACCATTCGCAATTAGTTGTAACAGCATGCATTAGTATTCCCATTAACCAAACACCCAGATATTCACACCATTGAACAGCAAGCATAACACATGCATAATTTGAACAGCAATACACAGTCCAACAACATGCAGGGTTGATTGATGGCAACAGGCCATCAGGTCTGGATGCATGAACAGGGAAGATGCATCAACGGACATGCAAATATTTATGACCCATCAGGACAAATGTCCAAGGGTG
Organism: Protopterus annectens; assembly: GCF_019279795.1. Lineage (NCBI taxonomy): Eukaryota > Metazoa > Chordata > Ceratodontiformes > Protopteridae > Protopterus > Protopterus annectens. Next base: position 707,836,548 of record NC_056729.1, read on the forward strand.
TTAATTGTGATTGCACATACCATTTTCACGTGGAATGGATTATATGTGGTTATAGGGTGGGGTGAAGAAAATATTATTAACACCTTCGAATACCAATACATATTTTGTACATTTCTAATAGCTACAGACATATACACACTACTGTTCTAACTACAGTTTCCTATATGATAACTACTTCACTTTGGTGATAGGACTGTTACTGCTACATCAATATACATTTTATTGTTATTCATACATGTTCATATCTGGCTTTGTTCAGCTACATCATCCTGCTACATTTGCTTTATATAGCTATAGACAACTGTGGATGTTTGATATTTCAGACAATCATACTATCTGCATATTGCAGACTGAGAGCAACATATCCAGATTTTGGGATACACATTCCAGCTGCAGCGACACTTTGGACACATTTCGCAGTTTGGTTCTACTTGTCAGATTCATTTCATTCTGTACTGACTGCAGTATACTTTATACAGGGGTTATTACTACATTATTGGTGGATTCATAACTGTTTCTCACACCCACTCACTTATTTTCATTTTACTATTCAGGATGGTACTTACTTCTAGGCTTTATTGACATGTTTTACCTGTAGTTATTACAATCCTTTCCAGCAGTCTCACTTCTGTCATGTTTCAGTATTTCAACAGGGATATATTTCACACATGTGAGTTGCTCATCTTCTGCAGCTGTACTTTTCAGCCTGCTGCAGGTTGTGCACTATGATATTATAGGTGGGGCATCTTTATTTCAGAATTTATTTCAGACATTTTCATTTTTCTGTTTGGATTTCAGACTGCAACACACTTTTGTAATCAAGCAATACTTGCAAACACTTTTACACTGTTACTTGCACATTTTATTACTTAGTGACTGCACTGCACTCTTTTGCTGACTGTCATACTTTGATATTTCTTTACAGTTACTGGGAGTGGATTACTGACCTGCCTGGTGGCGCAACCACACCAGCCTATCGCCATAGGCTCTGCGGTTCGCAGAACGGACACCTGCAGCTGTAATATAAATGAAGTAATATTGGAATACACATCTCCATAATATCAGCTAATTTAATTTCTTACATACATAATTAAATGTGACTTACTCAGTAGTGGGGCGTTGGGCATTTACCGGGCCTCCTGTATCCAAAGGTTCAATTGGTCCTGCTTGCGTCTCTTCAGGTCCGCATGGTGGTGATGGACCTGCTCACCAGTCCTTGGAATCCCTGTGGCACTGGTAAGATCATGAGCCAACCGGTCCCACGCCTCAGCCCTATATGCTCCCCACAGGACCTGGCCCTGCATGAGTTGGGCCTCATGATTGTGGACTAGGAGCCAGACCATGTATCTGGACTCCTCAATGCCCCACCTCTGTGCTCGAAAGCAACTACCCTCACCTACACCTGACATTCTGGCTGCAAGTCAGTTCTACAATTGTTTATGCTGTGTATTTCCACCTATGGGGCTTATATATGCCGTTTTTCCCGCACTTATCGGTGATTGGACATTTTGGAATTGTATCCACTTCACAAAACCTGCTTTGTCATGCTCCACTTTCTATTCATTCCTATATATTTGCTATTACTGCATTTCTGAGTACAGCTGTCGTAGCTTAGTGGTTCAGTACCTTGACTATGGTGCATGGTATCCTGGGTTCGAACTTGGCCACTGCTTTTTATATTTTATGACTGTCTAGACAGGCTAGGGGGTGTGTCTGTGTAAAGGCAGTTTTGTTACAGCTTGCTCAACGTTGCCCATCGATTAGCTTGTTGGCACAGTGCGCAGCTCCGTGCAAACGGGGTCGCTGGCTTACGCATCATTTGGCTATCAGCACGCATAGTACACTCAGCTCAGCTAGGAGCACACAGTTTCAGCATGTGAAACCACTGCTCAGCTACGGACACTCATTTTGCACCTGTTAAACCACTGCTTACCTACAGGCAGATGCACTCACCTTGTTAAACTGTAGCTCAGCTATAGGCACATCTGGCATTTTTTTTTGTTGTGTTACCTCACATTTCTTCGAAATAAATGGACTATTTCATTTCATTTTACATAAAATGTGATTTTATATGTGTACATGTTTGTCAGGGACTTGTTTCGTGCTTATTTTGCTAAAAATAAAAATTGGTGTTGTGGTGGCTCGAACCATGAATGCCTGCTCTTCAGATGATGTCTCTACCGCTACGCTATTGCTTCTTGGCTTACTTTGCATATTTAGTTCTTATATGCTTTCCCACTGACTGCTAACTGTAGCTGCGCTATGGGCACACCCGCGCAAACGAGCGCACTCACAGGCAAACATCTTTACAATTTAAAAAAATATATAACATGTTCATTTATATATTTTCTGTTCATAGTCTGTGGGGGCATGTGTTGTGTTGTGTTTATTCACATTTCCGTGGACTCTGTCGTGGGTGTTTACTTTGGGCACTTTTACTCTTCTGGGGGCGTGTCCACTTGCAGGGCTCGGCCTATGGACACGCCCCCTACTGTCTTACACGGACCGTGTTAGACTTAGGTGTGATTCAGCATGCTCTCATGAATATGCAGAGCATGCTGACATCACTCCGTTTAACTGCAGCCTCCGTGTAAGAGTTATAACTCTTACATGGAGGCTTCGTGAATCCTGCCCATTGTCTTGTACCTTTCTGTTTTTGATAAATCCAGGTTTGTCTTCATGAATTAATATTGACCGAATATTATTTAATCTGTCTGCTAAGATAGACATGAATATCTTGTAATCAATTTTAAGCAAAGAAATTGGCCTGTATGATGTGCAAAGTTTAGGCTCTTTATTTGGTTTTAAGATGCTAGAGATGATAGAATATTTCCATGAGGGAGGGATGTTTGCTGTAGTTTTAACCTCTTGGAATGGATTGAGTAAAATTGTAAAAATGTTATCAGGTAAGAGTTTGCAAAATTCCAGATTTAGACCATCCAGCCATAGTGCCTTTTTTGTCTTAAGATTTTTTATTTGTTCCTTTAATTCTTTAAAGAAAAATGGTTTATCAGTGTTATTAATATTGTGGTTGTACAGCTTGTTTTTTTAATATTATTTGCAAGAAAGTTGTCTATTCTTTTATCACTTGTAGATGAGTTAGTTATTCTTGTGGATGAGGTATATTCGGGTCTACTTTACTTAAATAAAAAAACGCATCATCGACATTCACTTCACTGAGATGAATACATAGATAAACCAGTAGACCAACATCTGGAACACCAGCATTCCAACCCAAGGTAAGTAACTGCTTGGCCATCCTGTTGAACTTTTCCCCTTACCCCTGCGGTAGTGCAATCTCAGAGTTGGTTTATTTAGTTAGGGGATATGGGGGGGGGGTGAAACCCTCCACATGGGTGGGTTTAGTTTTTTTTTTTTGAGACAGCCAAGCAGTTACTTACCTTGAGTCGGAATGTCGGTGTTCCGGATGTCGGTCTTCTGGTTTATCGGTGTATTCATCTCGGTGAAGTGAATGTCGGCGATGCAGTTTTTCGGGTAAGTGAAGCAGATCTGGCATATTCTTGTAATGGTTTTTAAAACATAATAAGATAAATAGGATATTTTAGATCTGTAACTTTGATAGTCTGATTATTTATAGTGTATATTATTTCTTTTATATGATTTTTTTCATTTAAATGTTTAGATCAAATCAATCCTGTGCATGCTCTTGGGATTAATTGAGTAGGACTGTAATCTGATTTTTTCGAGAATCATTGATTTCTTGATGGAATGAAGTATGTGGTGATCAAATTTGAGGTTGTCATGTATTATGACTCTGAGTAGTTTAGTTTGGCTTATTGTTTCTATTTTTGTGTTATTACTTCAGGTAACATGAAATGTGTGTTTCTGATTAAGATGGTGTTTTGGACTGATGGGATTCTCTTCATCATAATGTCTAATTTTTTCATAGCTTTTCAAGAAACATTGTCTGCATGCTTAACAAATGAGAATTTAGATGACATAGTAATCCCTAAATCTTTATATTCATGTACTTCTTCCTAAGAAGTACCTTGTAGACTAGGAAAATCACTAATCCCTGGTCTTTCAAAGCACATTACTTTAGACTTACCAGTACTGAAATAAAGACCTGATTTAATACCCAATGTCTCCTTTTCCCTATCCCTGTAATTCAGAGATGGCAATAGTTATTAATGCCAGACATAACAGTTTCATTCTTCATATCCTTCAGTAAAATGCATGCTGGTACAATAGTTGCTATTCCAGTGATTTACCAAATTTGTTAGAGGAATAATTAAAATATATTACTAACTATGTGCCTTTATCACACAATTTCGACCTTGCATCCAGTAGTGGCATGGAGAACTAATTTTCTCTTAGAGATGTGAGAGTATAGGGATGGAATCTTTTTCACTGCCTTTAAGGCACACTGTACATAGTATTCCTGTTGTCTAGTGGTTTCCTGGCTTCATGCATTTTTTTCAGACATGGTATGTAAAGTATACCTGCTGTCTAGTGTTTGCCAACCAAAGTTATGAGTAAAGGCTGCTCAGGCACAAAATTAGTTATTCCCTGGTGTCTAGACGTCCATCCAATCACCATTACATGCAAGTGTCATTAAGGCACAAGATAAGTTATTCTTGGTGACTGGTGGTCCGCCAAATACAGTTATATGCAGGTGCCATTAAGGCACAGTATGCATTATTCCCTCATGTCTAGTGGTCCTCTTAGGAGCCATTAAGACAAGATCTAGAATTTTTGCTGGTGACGAGTTGTTGCCCAATTGTTGCAGGCTTTTCTTGTTAGTCTAGAGGTGTGTGGAAATATGACAGCTACCCCTAACCACCCACCCATGCACCAACATTCACACAGTCATTACACACACACACACACACACACACACACACACACACACACACACACACACACACACACACACACACACACACACACTCACACACCTATCTTTTCCTACTCAACATGCATTTGTACATGCAGCCCCTTAGAACACACATTCATATATCTTTACCATGAAGAATGAACATGGGCTTTTGTCTGAGTTCACAGCCAGGAGTGGCCATGCTGATTTACAGTAACAAGCAATTCTCTGAATCACTCATCAGTGCAAATGCCTTACTGCTGGCAGTTCTAGAGAAAAATCGCATGGGTAATTAGCATATGTCCCTCCCCCACCATGCCTGATTACCATTTATCACAGCCATTGAAACAAACCACTATGATGCTACATGTCTTGATGTAAAAGCATGGTAGTAGAGCTATCTCTGAAAGCAGAAATGTTACCACAGAGTTCTGAATAGTGCCCAAAGTCTTTTTTAAAACTGAATACTCATATACATTTTGTTTTATTGCAAATATTTCACCATTCAAAATTGTTTAATGTTATATAAATAATCTCTAATGGAGATACAGCTTATTTTGTCATAATTACATTTCTGATAGCTTCATAATACAGTTTTAAATGGAATTTATGTTGGATGATCCTAAAGCACACTAGTATCGCCATTACAGACTATCCCTAGAATTCATTAAAGTGCCTAGTACAAGTTGAATGGCCCTTCTTCTATGACATGCCCATTTGTGATTCAGAAACATGAAAGCCATGATGAGTAAGACCTCATTATAGACTAATTTGCATGTTTCCTGGATCACAGTTACTATGTCAACATGTAGACCATTGCTGATCTGCACACTGAGGTAATAACCTGCTATACATGTGGACAGTGGCTTTCCCCCAGTTATCATCTCATACACACACACACACACACACACACACACACACACACACACGCACACACGCACACACGCACACACACACACACACACACACACACACACACACACACACACACACACACACACACACACACACACACACACACACACACACACACACACACACACACACACACACACACACACACACACACGCACTCGACAGCTCCTGTACCTGTTTTTTCTCACCCCTATAATAACTGGAGTGCCATTATGGCATGTATCTATTAGGCTGTGATGTCTTAGTGTACTCTGCCACCATCTGATCCCCATATTGCCATCCATGCCATTATGGCACTTTACAGCATCAGTCATCCCTGGTGTCAAGTAGTTCTTCCCATTTATGACACTTCACTTAATCCCTGGTGTCCAGTGGTTCTCCCTGTCCAATTCCCATTACAATGTCAGCACTGTTAAAACACTTCACTTTACCCTTGAAGTCTAGATGTTCCCCCACTCTCCAGTCCCTGTTATGATGTCAGTGCTGTTACAGCACTTTAAAGATTAAATCTTGGTATCTTGTGCATCAGCCAACCTCCAGATCCCTGTAATACCATCTGTGTCATTAGACACTTTTAATATTTGGTGTCTAGTGCATCCCCTACACTCAATTCACAAAGTACTACTGGTGCCATTATGTCACTTTAAAGATTAATCCATGGCATCTAGTGCATCCCCTCCACCCCATGAACCCCATAGTACTGTTAGTGCCATTATCACTCTTAAAAAATCCCTAGAGTCTAGGAATTCCCCCACCAGCTTTGTAGTGGGCATGGCCACTCTACATAATCAAGTGATTTCTTGAATTACTTATCCAAGTAGATGGCTTTCTGGAGGTGATTTCATGGAGTGGGCACACGGCTTATTAGCATATGCCTCTCCAGCAGAATGCCTTGTTAGCATTCAGTACAGCCATAGAGTCAGGCCTTTATGGTACTGCATGCATCCATTTTTTGAGGACCATGTATCACCAAGTAAGGATAGTTGCTGAACTGGGGAAAGGTACTGTGACATATACACAATGGTATACCCATAGCAGTACCTTCATGAATTCAGTTGTATGTTTGCTGCAATTAATACTGACTAGGTTCTACAGGTTAATACATCTTGTTTCTTCTGAATGAAATGATGCAAACCACAAAATGATATATCTGTAAATTCTCATATATTGTTTGAACCATCTGTGGAGTCTAAAAAACTAATGTTAGTGTAGTTGACATTTCTAAGCATTAATATATTTTTTGCTTCTTGAATTTCTAAGTACAGTCACAAATCATAGAATCCATTCTTTGGCTTCTAAAACACACCACTGTTCAAATCATTTGGACTTGTGGGTCTATGCATATCAGCAATATAGGTATCCATATAAATAATCATGCAAATTAGATTAGAAATAATGTATTCATGAATAAGAAAAAATGCCCCTCACTTCTGAAATTGCCCCAAACACATTCATATTTTTGTAACTCTGAAAACAAAAGCATTTTGAATTTGAAATTCAACTTTTGTCCCACATTTATATCTAGTTTGCTTCATTGAATGTGTTACCTAAGCTGTGGGCATTGGCAGAATGACCTTTTATGGGATGATTTGGTCTTTTAGGTCCTTATGTGGTATTGCAGCTTATCCCTTAAGTCATAAAGAATTGGATATATAATCAGACGTATTTCCACATAAAAATCCAGCACCTTAATAACTCAGATAAAATTGCTCATTGGAGAATATATGTAAATCACAAATTCAATCCTGCCAGTTGGTAATTAGTTGTATATTAAAAATGTACATTCTATATATAGATCTATATGATGATGTGAGATATTGACAGCTATGCTAGGGGAAGTAGAGAATTGGATGTATAACATATGACAGCTCAGCTAGCTGGAATTGTGTAAAGAAGTATATGTCATTTGTATATCAAATGGATTTGTACAGATGCTTGTGTTGAAAAATGTATTTGTAAAGCTGTTTTTGTTAAAATCTACCGACAGTGTGCCCTGCTGGACAGAAAAAGAAATGTGCATGCATTATTGTAACTGTTTAAATGTATATGTTTTAACAGAAGACACAGGAAGAGAAGAGGTTAATTTCAATCCACCTAACTTTGAAAATAGTTTGAAATTAAATTACCTGGCTTAGGCCATAAATACCGTATCTTACAGTTCTCAATGCAGCCAGAGACAAAAAGTATGTGCTAGCAAGATTTCTGTATTGTCTTTGGGTGAATTAATTGGTACTCTGGAATGGTGGAGGTGTTAAATTGTTTTTTGGCTTCCAGAAGCTGCAACAGATCTGAGAAAAACTGTGTGCATGTGTGTATTATTGACACATATGTGCTAAATCCTGGCAGTCTCCAGCAACATGGGTAGCACAGGAGCTAGAAGTTAGATGACCAGATATATGTGATGTCATTCTGTAATCTAGGACATAAATGATGTGTAATACTAGATGAGACTGAAATCTCATTGCAGTCCATTTTTGGAACCTGACAGAGAAGGACCCTTCACCTACTTCATCTTGCCTTGCCTACTAAGTGAACCAGAGAATAGTAATTATTTAGATCAGTCAGGAAAATATAGTGATATTAGTTAAGTACTGTTTTTTTTTTATTGGTATGAATCTATTCATCTGTGTTATTTTAATATTTCCTGTGAATGAAACTCTGCTGTTTACTGTAAATAGATATTTAGTATTCTCATGTTCTTTTCTTATTTATTAGTAAATATATATAAACTTTTCATTGTGGCTGGTCTTTTAGAAAATATTTTAATCACTGAGAGTACTTATATATGTTTGGTGACAGCTCTGTCTGCTCCTGAAGAGTTTCTGTTGATCAAATTACCATTTTTATTAATATTAATTTCTCTCGGTATAATTGGGTGCCCATGAAAGAGCTTTAGAGTAGCTGGCTTTGGAGTGCCTGCTGGTAGTATAACTGCCTTATAGTCTGGGAAGAGGGCATAGATAGTAAATCTGTGCCAGCCTTTCCTAGGTGTGTGTGTGTGTGTGTGTGTGTGTGTGTGTGTGTGTGTGTGTGTGTGTGTGTGTGTGTGCACATGTGTGCATGAGTGTGTTTAAATCAAATCTCAAAGAGTGTGTGTGTCAGCTCTTTGGTTTTGGTTTCACAGAGAGGGTGCTGGAGAACTTGGTGTGGATGTTCGGCTCAGGTCTCAACTCTATAGCTGTGCCTGTTGGGAGTCTTAGTGAGCTGAAGGATGACAGATAGTGAATATCAGACCTGTACTGAATGCGTTCCCTGTGTGCTCTTATGAGAAATTGTGTTTGATGCAGAGACCTGCATATGGAAATACTGTGTGTATCTATTTTTGTTCCAGGTGAACGCCCCTCTCCAGTGCCAGTGGTCGGGATTCAAGCTCATTGATTTCTGGTCTAGAGTGGGGATGTCACAATCTACATAAACCTAAGATGTTTCTTCTCTTGGCTCTGCTCTCTATTGCTACATTCTATGAATAAATTACTGGATTTCTGGGTGGAAATTTAAATTAAATTAGGCTGTTCTGTAGACATATACAATGCATGCAATGTTTTCTCAGTAACACTCCAATTTTGCCTTCCCTGTTTTGCATGGAACCATCATCCATTTTACTCTTGGAATATTCTAGATTACATGTATGTTGTCCCTAAACATCCATTTGAACAGTCACGCAGACTGACAAGAGTAAACTGTGAGTCAAAAAGATTTTGTGTTATACTAGATAACAAATGATAGTACTTGAAAAAAATAACAGTAATGGCATAGTTTGCAGTGTTTCTAGTTTTTGCAAACTATAAAGAATGTTTGTCATACAAGAAATGATTAGAAATGTCATTCTCAGGTTTTGGTAAAATGTGATATAACATCAGACTCTCCTTGATGTTTGAGTTATCCTTTCAACCAACAAATATTAGAAATCTTTTTTTTTCTGTGGGTTTCCACACCATAGGACAGATGTGCAGCAACGGTAACACAGATTGGCACATGTAATAAGTGCCCCTGTCTTCATGCATGATGATTCCATTTCTGGCATATTCACAGTTTGATTTTGAACCTTGCTATTACTTTTAAAGCATTTTTTTTTACACACCATTTAATTATATGCCATTGGCAAAATGTCAAAATTTGAGAACGGTTGAATGAGTTTAGAGATTCCTTTTGATACCTGACTAGACAGGACAGAGTTACAAATAAATGTTTACTTGGAAAATTGGCAAGTGTTACTGCCTCCTTGAGGTAGGTGAACTGGGCCTTCTGCATCTCAACTCTTCAAGTGATTGAGCACATTCCTATCTAACGGTGTGTCATTTTTGATCTGTTTCTCTGTATTTTTAGGTACTCCCACTCACAGGGGGTTACATCCTGGGGTGATTGCTTCTCCTTTCCCTGCCTACTCAGCTTTTATGACTACCCAGCTTGATCATGGGGACTAACATTTTTGTCCAGCACTGCTGGAGCCAGAAAACAATCACAAATCTTTCAAATATAATTTATTAACCATATAAAATGTATCATTAGTAATGTCTCACAATAATCCACACATGGACAATTAAATCGGTTTCAATAAAAACAGCAGCTTCATCAATACTATTTGTTTTTGCCACAGAACACCCATTATTTATTACAAAAAAAGTGCATTACTAAAAAATGCATAAATACATATTAATTTAACATTTGTTTACTGGGAAAGTCCAACTTAGAACAAGCCAATTTTCAGCAGAGTGACAGAGAGAACTACTGCAGACACATGCCTTTGTAACATGGGAGAAAACCAGAAAACCAGAGGAAACCCACACAAATGGAGGGAGGTCATGCAGACTCCGCACAGAAGGCAGCCAGCCAAGAATGGAATTGTAGAACATCTTCCTATGAGGCAACAATTTTAACCACTGCACCACTGCACCATCCACCTATAGAAATCATAAACATGCTAAACTGCTAATGCATATAAATTCTAATATTATAAAAATGTGTGTTTCAACTGGTGTTATACCCGGTGTTGGAGACTTTTTCTAAGAATTGTGAAATAGACTTAATGGGTGCATATGACAATGGAAACATGAAAAGAAGTTTTAATAATTTAAATGTTGATGAGAGGCAGGCATTGCTTGAGTTAGAGCATGATGGTGATGTGATTATAAAATCTGCCGATAAGGGTGGTGCCATCATTGTTATGGACTCACAGTTTAATCATGACAGTATGTTAGATTTGTTAAATCATAGGAATGTTTATAGTGAAGTTAACCATGATTATGTTACTTTGTTACATGACAGAGTGAATGCGAGTTTGAGCAACTGTCTTTATAGTGGATTAATATCCAAGGATTTATACAATCATTTTATAGTTGAGTTTCCTTTAATTCCATTGTTTCAAGGATTACCAAAAATCCACAAATGCTTATTGAAACCTCCTTTTAAACCTAGCATGTTTGGCAAAGGCTGGGTTATGGAACCATTCTCTATTTTCATAGAGAAAACGCTGAGGCCTGTGTTAAATGCACAATGACAGGTGTTAAGGGATATTCAACAATGTTTAGGAGATTTGTTTGAGTTTACTAAAGATATGAGCTTTAAAAGACAATATTTTTAGTGAGTTTAGACGTAGTGTCTCTATTCACATGTATTCCACATGATAGGGGAGTTGATATGGTAAAGGAGTTTTTGGTGAATAAGAGTGGCTATGATGTGACAACTATTGATTTAATTTGTTTGCTTCTGGAAATTGTCTTAGAGGACAATGTATTTATGTATAATGAATGGCTGTTCTTACAAAAGACTGGCATAGCTAAGGGCACTAGTTGTGCCAATAGCTACGCCAATACAGTGATGGCTCAATGGGAAGAGAATTTTGTTTTTAAATCTGTTTTTGCCCTCTATATAATATTTTATAGGAGGTTTGTAGATTACCTTTTTTTGGTTTGGGGTGGTACTGGCCAACAGTTAACTGAATTTATATGTTTTCTAGAGAGTACAGTGTCATTTTTATCATTCACACATAAATTATTTGTGAAAGAGGTTGAATTTTTAGATGTTAAGGTTTTAGTAAATGCTTCTTGCAAGTTAACTACAACCTTATTTAGGCGGAATTGTAGGACATATACACTCCTACAATGGAACAGCATGCATCCTGGCCATGTGTTTAAGAACATAGCCAACAACCAGGGTATGCATATATCGAGGTTAAATAATGAGGATGCTCTTTATGAAAGAGATATTAATAATCTTAGACTAGAGTTGCTTGATAGAGGCTATAGGAAGAAGGAGGTTGATGATGCACTATATTTTACAAGGGAAAATAGAAAGGGTAGGGGTAGACCTTATTCTCATGGGTTGCCATTAGTTAATAAGAATTTTAGTGATTTGACTGCAGTTGTCAAGACACTACCTATGTCTATTTTTTATACTAGTGATGTTAATACTGTCATACAATAAAAATAATTGGTCTATTTTACATTTAGATGAGAACATTCACTCTGTTATTGGTGAACAACCTAAGTTTAATTTTAAGAATAAGAAATCCCTAAAGAGGCAATTATTCTATAAGAAATTTACACAGACTAGGGGTGACACCATAGGGATGCCTATTATGCTTTGTTGCTCCAGATGTAATTTTTGTACATTTATAGATCCATTTGTAGATTTTATGCATCCTGTCACAAACAAGGTATATCAGTTTAAGGTGACTGCTGATTGTCGCAGCAGAATCCTGATTTACTTAGTCAAGTGCAAGGCGTGTAGTTGTTTTTATATAGGCAAGACCAATAAGTCCCTTCCTGAGAGAATGAGGGAACATTTATATTGTATACATAGATCTGATGAACGTAATGCGTTGGCTAAGCATTTTATAGAATATGGGAATGAACATGTTTTGGGGTTTAGAGTAGTTGAGACAATAAACTGTAATATGCATGGGGTGATCTGAGGAATTTTACTGAGAACGTGAACTATCATGGATTATTAGTATGCAAGCAGATAGATTTCCAGGCATCAATGGGAGAACCTCTGTTAAACCAGCCTTGAAAGCTAGTGGTCTCTTTAAATGAATAATGGTTGTTTTATTGATTTTGTGTTCTTATTGGATAGTTTCAATTGTTGATTGGCACTGCCTTTGCTATTTATTTCACCTGATTTATGTGATGCATTGTCTGATGAAGCACATTGATTGTGTGAAAGCGCTTACCTCCAATTATTTTTATTAAAACTGTTGTTTATGGTCATTGTCGTGCCTTGGTGCTGTTTTGTTTTAGTTTATATTATAAAATGTATCTGACTAGTCAGCTCAGTGCATCCTTCAGAAATGCCAGTATTCAAAGAATAAAATATGTACACTGCCCTTAAGTTTTAATAGCAGGTCTTTGACAGCAGGTAGTTCCTGGCTATTTGTGCCATCTGATCATGTATCAAATGTATTGAAGAGTAATTAAGGCTTGTACTCCTAAGTCATACTCATCAGCCTCTCTGGACTGGTCAGTCTTGCTTCTGGAGAAGTTTCATGCTGAGACAACACTCGGACTCATGGCTTAAGAATGATTTAGCCACTGCTTGTTCTGCTTTCATTAGGACCTGGAGTTATGAATGCAAGTCTTCTCCTATATGGGTTTTAACTGAACGATCATCATGTGACCTGACCTACATGTATCAATAATGCATTCTAAATGGACAGGTATATCTTGCAGAAGATATCTATAGAACAAGCTCCTCATCAGCATTAAACAAAGTTCATCCCTGTCCATATTCAAGTACAACTTGGATCTTTGGATACGAAATAGAAATTTTACCCACAGAAATCTCCCTGTACTAATGGACAGAGGCAGCTCTTAATGCTTTATCCCATGCATGGTTTTTCCTGAATTTATCTATGGAATGATCCCAGTTACTCTTATTAATGTTAATATATAATTATCAACCAAGGAATGTGTAAGGCCTACCTATAAACAAATGAGATAGGTTAATTTGAACACCGAAAAGTGAAATTCAGTAGGTTTAAAATGGCCCACTATTGCAGCACACTCACCACTCCTTTAGTGGAAACATGAAAAGCCTTGAGATGCTATGCATATTTTCCTCTCTGTGTAGGTATAATGCAATTCTAAAGGAAGGGTTAATTGCCTTTCTGCAGTAGAGTTGTTTGAGCTCAGTCGGTTACCATGTACTTGTGTAGAATAGAATGTATCTGAATTTACATCTGGAGATAAAAGCTCTGGCTTTCTCAGCCTTCAGTCATGGAATGAGAACTTCCCAGGAATTCCATAAGATGTTTTCTCCGTGCAGGAATAGTGTAGCAGTTCCAGCATGGAATATGACTGCCGAGCTATCCAGTAAACAAGGCTCGGACCAAGCACGAGCCTGCAAGCACTTTTCTTGCACGGACACCACTGAATAATGCTAATAACCTTGTTTGCTGGTGAAAACCATGAAAATGAGGTGAATTAGTGATTCAGTAAGCAAGCAGCTATCCGTGCCAGAATAGTGTCTGGTGCAGGAATTTATTCAGCTACTAGCCGAATACATTTCTGCAAAAATCAAAATGGAGGCATGACAGCTCAAAGTAAATCATGTATTATAATCCTTAAGAATGCAAATGGCCAAATATATGGCCATTGGCATAGAAAAGTGTTGCAAAAGTATAAAAATCAAAGTTTTTTTTGGCCGATTTCAGCTGTTTAAGCATAGGGCAGTGGCGTGCAAATGAGATTGTGCTGAAAATAAAAAAAAATGTGAAAAGACAATTGTAAGCGAAATCTGCATTTTGCCATTATATTCTATGGCATGCAGAATCAAAACAATAACAGGCAACACTGGTTGCTAAGGAGGAAGGCTGTGGTGTAGTGGTGTAGCCAGGGACTAAGGCAGTGGGGTATGCAAATGAACAAATTTTACTGAATTAATAAATGGGAGACCATTCTTTGGCTGCACCTAACCATGTAGGAGCTATAAGGCAGTGGTGTATGCAGGAGAAGCAGCTGACATGAAAAGGGGGTGTGTCATGCTTGGTGTAAGCACATTGGAGCTCCACATCTCCCATTTGAGATTAGCTAAGCACAGCTAAGCAAGGGAGTGTGTCTGAGGCTGTAGTGACTTATTCCATAAAATGAAGAGCGTGTTTGCATCCAACGGAGGGCCATTTCTCAGTTTTACTTTAGCTAAACCAGTTTGCACAGCATGCACTTGCTCTAAAACAAACAAAAAAAATGGAAATAGCTTAACTGTTTACATTTGGGCATTGGGTTTGCATGGGAAACTTGGGGCTTAAAAGAGGTGGAAATGGGAAGGGAAAAAAGGGAAATAACAGAATAAAAGCAATCAAGTACAAATAAAATAGCTGGCAGGTGAAATGTATCTTGCCAGCCAATCATACAGGCAGCATCTGCAGCACAACAGTATAAATTGTGCAAACACTATTCAGTCTGTTTTTTTCCCACAAACTCTGCACCATTGGTGTACACACTCTGGGGAATTTTAACTGACAAAATTTTAGGAGCTGCTGTCACTTTGATACATCACTATGTGCTGGAGGCTGATGATGGTGAGGAGGATAATGCTGACAACCACCCCAGACTGAGGAGGATTAGAAGAGTGTTCAGACCCAAGTTAACCTACCAGGGACTACATGATCTGGTGATAGTAGAGCTCTACAGGGTGGACAAAGACATACTTCAGCAAATTATCGAGCTGTGCCGGCCTCAACTCAGACCCAGAGCCAACAGAGGGGAACCCATCCCAGTGGATATTAAGGTAGCCTTAAGAATACTAGCTACAGGTACTTTCCAAAGACCTACTGGAGATATCATGGGGGTCTCGCAGGCATCTGCATCCAGGGTACTCCACCAGTTCCTGGATGCCATGCTACCAAATGCTGGTGAGCTCATTTACTTCCGCAGCACCCATGAGTAGTTGACCAGCAATATGCACCTCTTCCACCATGTAGCGGAATACCTGAACATACTGGGTGACATAGACTGCATGTACATCCACATTTTAAGTACCACCTGGTGAGCAGGGTAGGGTCTACATAAACTGCAAAGGCTTCCTCTCCATCAACTGCAGGGCCATGTGCAATGCCCAGGGCATTATCATGAATGTGTATGCTGGCAGCCCTGGAAGTTGTCACGACTCCCACATCTGGCATTCCTCAAAGCTTTATCAGGGATTTGCCATGGGGAACATCTCATATGGCCATCTGGTGGGGAATGCTGGCTATGCACTGGAGCCGTGGATGATGACACCCATCAGAAAGCACACACACCCACTCAAGAATGCCATAATGAGGCACACACACAAACCAAAATCATTATAGAGCGTGTGTTTGGGATGCTCAAGTCACAGTTCCACTGCCTTGACATATCTGGTGGAGCCTTGCATACTCTCCAGCCACATGTGCACATATGTTCATAGTATGTGCCATGCTACACAATATGATCCTGCAGAAACAGCTGCAGCAGGAACAGCATGGGGAAGGGCCACACAGCCCCCCACCATTGCCAAGGTCCCCACAGGCATAGAGAGACTCAGAAGTGGAAATCCCTGAGTCAGCTCATGTAGGCAGATGGAAGTGTTGGCCTTAGCAAAGAGTCAACAGATAGCACACACACTTACACTTTAGGCACCAGGGACTGACAACTCTCTCTCTGACTCCAACACACACACAGTAAAAATGGATGACACACACATCACACTACCTGTAACTTACCATGTATAGACAGTGTGCTACGTGCATCCAATATTGGCAGCCCTCAACCACCGTCCACACAACTGCTGCAGGCACAAGGTAAGTCAGGCTTCATAACAATAAATTAATGTATCAGTATGTTCTGGTAGCATATCCATGGTATTGCTGCATGCATGCAAGGGAATGGGGTGGCCTACTTGGATAGCAGCAGACAACTGACAGCTATGTGGTACACCAGGAAATGTCTGCCCAGTACAGGCCTCCCCACACTATGCAGTAGTACCCAAGATGGCAAATCCCACTGCAGTATGTGTGGGGGGCAAACTAACTGGGGGTGTCATAGGTCACAGGGATGGATGTCAGTGTGGGGGTCCCATACTCATCCCTCAGTTTCACCCAGCAGGTTAGCTGTAGAAAACCATAAATAAATGTCTAGCAAAGGCCCACAAATGGTGACAATGTTGAATTACCCCCCCTACAGACTTATACAGTGATAGCACAGTAGGTCTTGCAGTTGCAGAAAGGCTCTGAAAGGTACGAAGTCTGAAACTCAAATGTATGCCATTACAATCTGACCCATGGTCTTTAGTGAAATGCCTCTAGTCCCCAAGACAGGGCACAATAGTATGCTAAATGGAACCAAAATGTAGAGCAAATATCAGCACAGTCTGTGAAAATGTGTACAGTTGACAAGTGTGCCCTCCCCCATATTCCCACAGAAATGCAGTAACATGCATGTTTGCAGGGAACCAGCAACAGATCACACATTGCCAGGGTTGTCCCAATATGCATGAAAACATGTTGCATGTCCACAATATGCAGGGGTCAATGAGCTATGTGTATGCGTGATTAATGCTGTCAGGATCTGGCCAGCACTTATTCCCACCTGTTGTGTTGTAGTGGCCTAGGTACAGTGCTGTCTTTGACAGGGCCATGTGCAGATAACTGCAGTGCCAACTAATATGCATGTCAGCTATACCTATTACTCGGCAACTGACATACCTGGACGTCACAGTGCTATGTGGAATATAGTACACATATAATGGACATGTCTGCACAGTAGAATGCACTCTGTACCCACACCCATACCTCTCAACCTCTGATAGCAAGACATCTGGACAAGGTCAGACATAAAAGTGGGACAAAGGCACAAAGATAGGCATGTGTTGTAAATATTGTCCTTGCATACTGAGAAAGTTGGTAGGATGAGGGGTTTGCACTAGCGGGAATTGTCTGAAGGTTATGTAGTCTGAAACAGTAATGCCTGTCATTATTTTGTAACATCAATCTTCAATTATATGCAACTAACTTGCCATAAAAATACAAGTTTATGTAGACTGGAGAAAACATCTAGGCAAACACCTGGAGAAACTGCCAAAAAATGCCCAGTTGCGACATATGGCCACACCAGGATATGAAAACTCAGGTAAGAAAGATACCACACAAGCAGGAGATCTCCAGCCAGTATATCACCAAGTTGCTGGGCTGTTTACACAGCATCATCAGTCAACTGGCTGTAGCCACACCTCCCAACTGGCCTTGTTGGGCAAGAATGTACATATCTGGACTGATAATATTGGACTGTGCATCATACATCTTGTATTCCTCTGGTAAAGCACTGTGATGATCTGAGGATGTCTGTCCCTAGGTAATTACACAAAATATTGCAGTGTCAGACTACAGATATGTCAGAAAATTTCTGCTAAACAAACCCAGTACCACTAGGAAAGACCTGTTTATTCCTGAATGGTATGGCTATAGCACTTGAAAACCCAGACCAGAATACAACTATCTCTGGAATGGAGTCCCACTCTCCCTATAGAAGGTCACACTGGGCATGCTCCTACACCTAGGGAATCACAGGCCATGTTGAAACCCACATCGGACTATATGACTGTATTGTGTAAATATGTCTGTGCATACAGACAGCTATGCACACCTTAACTGTCCCTACACACATCCATCAGACAGGATTACCCTCAGCGAGCTGTAGGTGGCCCATATGTGATATATCTGCTTCCATTGCTTGTGATACACAGATATATGTATGACCAACAGGTAATAATATGTCAAGCATGCACACACATAGATGGGGAAGTGAGAGATAGACAGTGATAGAGAAAGAGAGAGAGTGAGAGAGAGAGACACACAGGGACACACACGCAGAATGAGTCACACACAAAGATACCCTGAATGGCATAAAGTGTTGTCCTGCTGTGATACCCGTTGTAACCAGTCACACATGCCAGCATAAAAGGTGAGCCCTATTGTGTAATAGTACTGAGGTGAGGGTTATAATATCACATCACCTGCCTCTGTGTGTATGTCCGTAAGTCTATGTCTAAGGAGACTGTTCCCACTCAGTACACTTCCCATTGCCCTACTTCACAAGATCTGCTGCTGTCATTCACTTTAGAAGTACCATTGGACACCTGTCAGCCCTATAAGCTATGTAGTGCATGTGATAACTGCATAACACTATAGTACCACTAACAAGATAGGGGTACTAATCTCAGTCCTGGAAAATGTGTGTGTGTGTGTGTGTGTGTGTGTGTGTGTGTGTGTGTGTGTGTGTGTGTGTGTGTGTGTGTGTGTGCGAGAATGAGGAAGTGCTTGTTTATAGGTGAAAGTGTTAGGCCATTCCCACCCACAACACTTCCCAGTGCCCCACTTTAGCAGTCCTGCTGATGTCCTTCTCCTTAGAAGCACCTTTGCACAGCCCCAGCCCTATAAGATCTGTGGTGTGTACAAAAACTATGCAATAGTATAGTACAAATAACTAGATAGGCAGGGGTTCCATTCACAGTCCTGGCAAGTGTGTGTGTGTGTGTGTGTGTGTGTGTGTGTGTGTGTGTGTGTGTGTGTGTGTGTGTGTGTGTGTGTGTGTGTGTGTGTGTGTGTGTGTGTGTGTGTGTGTGTGTGTGTGAGTGTGTATAAGTGTATATGTTTATAGGATGACATATTTTGAGGACCTTCAAACCCACACTTCCCAGTGCCCTACTTTTGCAGTCTTGCTGATGGCATTCCCCTTAGAAGCACTTTTGGGAAGTTGTCAGCCCTGTAAGCTCTGTAGCATGTGTGATAACTGTGTAACATTATACTACAAATAATTAGATAGGCAGGGATTCTATTCTCAGGTCTAGCAAATATCATAAATGTTTGTAGGATGAAGTATTTTGAGGACTTTCCCACCCAGTGCCCTACTTTAGTAGCCTTGCTGATGTCATTCACCTTAGAAGCACTTTTGGGAAGTTGTCAGCCCTGTAAGCTCTGTAGCGTGTGCGATAACAGTGAAACACTATAGTACAAATAGCTAGATAGGCAAGGGTTCTACTCTCAAATCTGGCAAATGTGTGTGTATAAGAGTATGTGTAAGTGTGTATGTTTGTAGGATGAAGTATTTTGAGGACATTCCCTGTAAGCTCTGTAGCATGTTATTGTGTGTGTAGGTTACACCATTTTAAGGCCTGTTGACCCCTATCCATGAGATTATTTTAAAGACCCTGTTAATGGCATCTGTGTCACATGCACCATGTAACACTAAAGAACCCATACTAGTCATCTGTACAGATGTACATGGCATATCCACATGTTTGCAACCTATAAATTGTCTGTGTCCCCTGACAATGAGCATTCCTATGATATCATTGCCAAACATGTCACAGTTACCATACTGACACACATGCAAGCATCAGACATCATGCCTGACTGACACATCATGCTGATACAAAGTCTGTCACACTATCGCATGTGCAGGTATGGGAGAGCAGTAAACAAGAACAATTGCTATGTCTGGTGGGTTATCCCACCACTTACAAGATTACTTATTGTAAGAGGATGTGTGTTATGTCCCAGGCATTTATTGTATGTGGAGCATGGCACGTGTACGCAACACTATAGTACATACAAGTGGATACGTAGGGTTACTAATATGTTTATTGGGAAATGTGTATGTTTATCTGTATGCACAGCCCCTTTGGCTGTCTGCAGTGTGCATATGTGATGGCTATACCATGTTGTATGCCTTTTTCCCCCTGTGAACTCCCCCATTGGCAAACCAGTGTCAGCCCAATGCAGATGTCATCCACAGTACAAGCACAGTTACACATTTTCTAACACCAAGCCACTGTGGTGCAATGGTCATATCACTGGGCATTGTACATTAATAGATGGGTAGGTCATCCATTCTGTCACCTCCATGTGCATGTGTGTCTCAATACATGTCCCCATGCAGCTGTGTGAGTGTGTGTGTGTGTGTGTGTGTGTGTGTGTGTGTGTGTGTGTGTGAGTGTGTGTGATGGCTCTAACATGTTAATGGCCTCTGAACCCACCATTGCCAATCCTGCAATTGTCACCCACTTCAGTAGTAGTGGCAGACACTGCCACACTACAGTACCACAGTGCTATCTGTGTTATGTATCTAGTGCGGTCGGTCATAAGACTGTGCAGGTAGGTTTCATCAGCTGCCCCATGTACAGGACTGTGACTCTGTGTGCACTACCAGCACGAGAGGCCAGACATGCATATGTGATAGCAGACACACATGCTGGTGATTGTCAGGTTAGAATAACACATGCTGGCCTGTGTCAGGAAGACATAACCCAAACCTGTCATACACAGTACCAGGCAAACCCTCATCAACTGCACGATGGTCAAGTGAATGTGACAGAAATGGCAGGTGCAACAGGTACTGATAGCTGAATCTGTTACAGTGAATGTAATGGCTAAGCTGGTGAGGGACCTATGGCCAGTACTGAACTAACCTTCTCTGTATGTCTGAGCCTGCAGGCCTACAGGACATCTAGATGACATGTATGTGGGCTAGGTGGCTGTGCAAGGGTATGCATGCAAGGTCACACTGTCTGGCACAATTGCTCCTCACACACTGTTGCATGTAAACACACCTGGTAAACAGTACAGCTGTAACTTGCCTATGAAAAGGTGACTGTGTTACCACTCTGCCTTACCCAACATTGCTACTGCCAACAGGCCCACAGCCTGCAGATACACAGACACCTGGAACACAACCAGAATATAGTATGTGACACTAGAGTCTGTCAACAATACTAGTAGCAATAGTGTATCATGGCTAACAAGGTACATACACCTCAATGTATACCCATAACTACTGCCAGCAGACAGCATATTACACAGCATGACATTGTTACACTGTACCATAGTCACCCTGTGCATCAGACCTATATGAGCATGTCTGTGCATTGATGGTATGGATAAGAGGGTTGTGCCACACATATCATCACATGCATAGGGTGTGGTGTTGGATTGCCAGAGGCCTATGCTAGACCATATGGTTGATATCATGTGTGTGTGTGTGTGTGTGTGTGTGTGTGTGTGTGTGTGTGTGTGTGTGTGTGTGTGTGTGTGTGTGTGTTTGTCTGGAGGGGTGATGTTCAACTGGGTAGTGTAGAGGAGCTGTGTATGTCTGGTGGTGACTGGCCTAGGACAGGGATGTGTTAGTGTTTGCTGCACACCTGCAAATAATGTGGATGCCCGACAAAGGTCTATGTTGGACAACTGTGGATCGTACATGGCAGGATGTACAGTTCATTGTCTCCCGGCAGAGATGCCATAACTGGTTTTGCCAGGAAGATCAATGGCATCCCCAGGCCCAAGAACAGATGCAGTACTACTCCCTAATAGTGACTGCTGTCTGCTGGACCTGCGTCCCTGATGGGACTGGCCAGGATAACATGCATATGACCTATTTCGGTGTGGTGTGGACAGCACACTCCCTTCAGTAGTGCTTTTGGTACTGTCACTATGGGACTGTGAATGTGCATAGCCATGTTGGGTCACAGCTGATCATGTCACTGACCTATGTCCACCTAGCCAATGCCCTACCCTCACCACATGCTTGAGCACAGACAATGCACGATCAAGCAGTGACAATGTCTCACCACACTGTCTATCCACAACATTGGCAGAATGACATATTGCATCACAACTGCCATGGAGGTGACACGCATGGCAGGGAGCACTGCATGCATTACCCTGAGAATCTGTCTGGTGTTGCAGTCAGTACATGCCTGTGCCTCCCTTATGTACCATAACATGCATCTGGTGACACTTGCCATGGCACTTGCAACTGGAGTTTGATGGGTAGTAGTCCTCTGTTGAGCACCCTTGTCCATTTGCCTCTGTGTGACCTCACCTGCTGTCTGCCTTTGGCTGGTGTCTGCACTCACACTTGCCATAGTCAACACACTAGCCTTTCCATGCCACCACCCTGTCTAATATCAATGACTGCTGGGGACTGGGCAGTGTGGGCATACTAACTGTGTGCGGGGACATGGTGGGGCAAAGTGGTATGCAAAACAATGACATGGGTCCAGGCACCAATGACCCCACCTGTGCCTCACTATGACCACCATCATCATGGGAATCCGCTAAGACACTGACATCAGGTTGTGAGGGTGAAGGGCACCAACCCCTGTGTTTACCTGCGAGGGGAACACAACATATGTAAAGTAATACCCTGCAGTACTGTTTGCTGAGATACACACACACATACACACACACAGACACACACACACACACACACACACACACACACACACACACACACACACACACACACACACACACACACACACACACACTCCTGGTAAAGTCTGGCACAGCTGTGACACATATGGGCCCTTCAAGGCAGACTTTATGGTAGATCTGCCTGCTGCAATCCATCTCTTTCACTGCTACTCTCCGGCCCACAACAAAGGGTGAAAAATCCTACTGTGTGACGGGCCTTGTAGCAGAATGGTAATTGTGGTCAAGACCAAGGCTATTGGAGTGAATGATACAGTTTCACCAAGTGCATTTGCATGTACTGTAAGAGCTGACTTACTGCTATACAGACCACACACACTGACAAGGTGTAATGATATGTGATGATAACTGATGGGGGGACAGGACTATACACTATCACTGTAGTACATACACAGTTCAGACTGGGATTGGTTTCAGACAACATTGCAAGACAGTCTGCAATACATACACGACACATGTAAAGTACTAGGTGCATAACCTCATAAGATGATACCAGGCTATTGGCCCTGATGCCCTCATAAGCCTGGCCCAAACTTTTGCCCATGCCCCTTCCAAGCCAGAACCTGTTTCCCTTGTCCAGCAGGGAGACGAACAGGATCCCAGGGGTGTCTCATTCATTTCCTATGCAGTCATCCAGCTTCCTCTCCTAGAGGGCTATACACGTACTCTGCTAGACATGGGGAGGGAGTGTATTTTACAGACAGTGTACTGTGTGGGACACCACATTATCCCACCAACAAGTACTATACATGTCATAGACCAGGTGAGGGCCTTGCGTGTGTGATGCATAAGTGCAATTTGTCTTACAGATATGCAGAAACGCCATCAAGGCTGGTTTGGACATGGCCTTATATGCCAGACACAGGTCACCTATGATCAGTCTGTATGAGACTGAGTACAGGGACAGGGCTTTCAGCCTACCTATATAGGATAGGTTTTGCAGAGCCTGGAACTGCCTGGTCAGGAACCTCAGTGGTCTCTGCAACTGCTGCATTTGCATGGCAAGGTACACGCCAAAGGGCCATTGTACTTGGTAATGCGTCTGATGAGGGTGGAATACAGGGATGTTGTGGCCTCCTTGCTCCTGGATGACATACCCATATTTGTGAAGTGGGCCATGTACACAGCCTTCCGTACAATGGTGCCCACATGTTGGGACACCATCAGATTGCTACCAACCTTGGTGCACAAGTCACCTCACACCTGATTGCATGCTCAGTACATTATTACTGTCATACTTAGTGTGGATGACATCTGCCACAGCAGGGAGACTGATTCCTCTCATGTCTTTCAGTTTGCGGTAATGCTTCTTGCACCAGTCATCCATTGGGTGAGTGCCTCTTGGGGGATGCTCACATCAGTAGGGGAATGTAAGACAGTGGCCAGCTTGCAGCATCTGTACACCTGGTCAGCCATAGACCACTGCTTTTGTACTGTACCTCAGATATGTATATCTCAAATAGTAGAGGCCTCCAGACCAATCCTTGGGGTACACCGCTTTGGAAGACTCTATTACTAGAGGTGGGTTCCAGTATTTTGACTGAGTGGGTACTATCATTGGGCCAGTTTTTATCCCATTGCAGAGCATCAAATTTATTTAATGAGACAAAGTTAGTGTCATGGTTTTTCTGAAGAAGTCTCAGTTCAGCGGAAATTAAATTATTTAACCTTGTTTGTTTATTTAATAAATGTTAGCTTCATTCAATGTGCATTTTTATTTGTTTATGAAATGTAAGGTCATCATCTAAAGGACTCTAGAGTCTTCCAAACTTGTAGTTTTTTCCATATGTAGTTTATAAACTGGTGGTGGGGGTTGCCCTCCCGAAGCCTAGTCATCAAGTATGATGGTAAATTCATTCCCCAGCCTGACATAATCTGAATGTCATGTCAACTAAGGCAGTGTCTTGAAAAGTGAACTGACCACTTTATCAAGTACCTTGTGTCTCAGTAGCATACTGAATTTCAATTTAATTATTTATGAGAACCTTATTCAGAACTTTCACTTTGAATCAGGTAGCTACTCTAATTTCCTGAACATGGACGTGAGAATTGTCACCTGCTGAATTCTGTTAAAGCTCCTTTTTTTATTCTTGTGTTTTTTAGGGTGTGTTTCCTGAATGATGCAGTGAGAACTCCATAGCTTCAAAAATACAATGAAGCTGTAGCACATTAATTCAGAATTCCCTGACAGATAGCAGCTCTTCAGCAAATCAAATCAAACAGCAGTGCAACTGTGATGCTATTACTGAAGAATAAGGGTCTGAACCATATGGTGCATTCAAAGTGCCTGGACTGGAGAATTTTTTGTCATATCTATGATGTAGAACATAATGAAGAATGTGAAACGATATAACAGCATTATTTAAAAAAGATTTAAAAAAACTATTAAAAATATGTTTAGTAGCCATAAATTATTGTATTGTATGGGTAACAGGCTCAACTTCTTGGGCTTTACCCAGAGAACCAAACATCAACTTTAACTGACATTTCTTCTTTATCAGTTGATCTGTAATGTAGTACCTCCTTGTAATGTATTATGGGAGGAGTTACCCTTGCAAACAGTTTTCATTTCACACCTTTCTATAAAAGTCTTCTTGCTTGAAGAAAAACATATGTCTACAATGATGCACACTGGGACATTTCAATTAAATATGCTAACTCATTCCATGAAAAAACTGTTTGTCTCCTTGCCACAAGCAAGTGCCATTCTACAAATTAAGAATAATGGCAAAGATATGCCACCCCATGGCTAGCACACAATATGGAGATATGCACCTTTCTATCTTACAGGGGCTTTAAGCAGATAAGATAGATAAAATAACTGCCCAGATGTAGGGGGATAGATGGTACTCTTGATCTATAGGGGAGGGTCATCTTCATTCATCTGTGTGATAAGAAGGAATCTGTTGTATCTATCATGGAATACTATTCTTAATGGTCCTCCAGTCATGATGAGTCTCAAAAAGTAAAAATCACTTACATAGATGGAGCAAGACATTCATACCAGGACCAACAAAAAGACTAAGAACAGATGAACTTCAAATGAAGTGGCCTGACTCCAAGTGGCAGTAGGAAGAGGTGTCTTGGGAGGGAGCATTGTGGATCATAGAGCCATGGTGACCAAGTCTGTCAGTGTCAGAGCAAGCTACCACTCAAGGCAGCTACTCTTTGAGAAGCAAACAAGAGTGCCATCTAGTTCAGTGGGAGAACCAAATGGCATCATTAAATTAGCTAACTTCCCTTCCTAGGCAAAGGAAAAAGTGAAAGTCATTCACTCTCTAATGCTTAGGGATGAGATCTCTGTCAACCACAGAACCTGATTTTACTTATAACATCATTACACTCAGGAGCAACCTCTTTCCATTTCCCCTTGGATAACAGAGTAAAGATGGGCGAGACAAGGGAAGAGGAAGGGGAAAGGACAGCCAGATAAAGCAGAAGGCTGTCCACTCCAATCACAAAAGTATCAGAGCATCCAGAAGAAGTACAGCCATAAGAACTGAAGCACCTGACTAGCAAGAGTACAAGGTTAGTAAATATCATTGCTGGCAAGCATGCCCATCAAACAAAAAGTTCAAAACTTTCATTGAACAGCATCACCATGTTGAATAGGATGTAGTTCACACAACATGATGACATCAACCAGTCACTAATTACTTCCTATTATGTTGCCATCCCCATGAGCCCCAGCAGTAGAATGGAAATCCAGCAATAGCTATTCACAATCCCTGCCTGTCAGGGTCAGCGTATCAAACTTGTACATCATTTGGTCCTGTAGAGATGTATTACCACTTGTATGCAATCATGAGTCATTCAGTAGTCCTAAACTCCCTCCCACTGGACACTGGTTGGTCAGTCATGAGTCTGATCAAAATCTACTGATAACCAGTAATTCCATCCAAGGTGTGCAATCACCTGTCAGGAATGAGATCTGGCCACACATCTAAGACAAGAGGAGAAGCCACAACTAATAGCTGACCTGGGAAATCAACATGGGAATGATCTTCTTAAAAACTTTACCTCTCAAAGTAGAAGGCATAAGTAGCATGTGGAGGTTAGCCACAGACTGATATTGTTAACTTCTACCTGGAGGCATGTGCTTCAAAGGAAGGAAGGTCTCAGTCACAGGAGTGGCAGACATGAGACCATCCTTAGAATACTAAAATGGACCACTTTCCCTGACCAGGGGATGAACCTAATAGGCTCACTGGCCAAAATGAATCTGAGACAAGCTCAAGAGCCCTCCTATAGAACAGGAGGGAAAGTGAGCAGCCTGCTCCACATTACATACTGCCCTCAAAGAGGAAGGGGAACAATGATTGCAAAAGAGAAGACTTGCCACTTAAAAATCTAGCCAAACCTAGCTGTCCCCTCAGCCCAAATACTGAGGGGTCCACATAAGGGGAGAACAGACAGGTTAGCCTCGCCCAGTGTTTGTATTGTTCAGACATGTTGTAATTAAAGCCACCCATTCCCATTCAAGACAACCCTATTTGACAAAGTACAAAATACATGTACCTAAACAAAACGATTAGGTGGGGCAACACTCTCAAACATGGCACAAACCAGACAAGGGGACGGCACTTCAGAATGAGGACATCTGTTGGCACCAGTCACAGGGGGAGAATTTCAAAGGCCTATCATTAAGGGAGCAAGGGCAGATAAGTAGACAATCCCCGGGATTCAATAAACTTTATGCAGGAATAGTGCTATTCCTGCATGGAGGGAACCGTGTCCATTTACCATTAACATTAACAAAAGCCTGCCTTGCATATTCATGAAGGCATGCTGCTGCTAAGGCTAAATGGACATGAAGAGTACTGAGTGCAGGGGGCATGTTTAGGTAGTGCATGCACATCTAATATGCCCTCTGCACTCAGACAGTGGCAAACACTGAAATGAAATAAAATTGAGTATTTCAGTGTCCATGGACACTGAAATAGATGGGGGAGCAAGAAACATTGCAGGGGGTGTGTGACAGGTTCTGTCACACACCCCCTGCATTGTAAAAGTGCCATATGGCCATATCCGTCAACTCTACAGTTTCAGCAGAATGCCCAGATGCCTGCCTTGCATACTTCTCACCTTTCTAGAGCAAAAAAGCAGTACAAAGCCATAAATAATAGGGGGAGAAAGGCACAAAAATAGGGTCACACTATAAATATTGCACTGACAAACCCAGAAAGCTGATAGAAAAAAAGGTTTGCAGTAACACAGATTCCAGAAGGGTATGAAGACTGAAACACAAATGTCTGCCATGTGAAAGTGAAGTACGGTCATAGCCGTCAACTGTACTGGTTTCTGCAGAATGCCCAGATGACTACCTCACATACTTCTCATCCTCCTAGTGCAATAAAGCAGTACAAAGGCATAAATAATGGGAGGACAAAGGCACAAAAATAGGGACACATTTTAAATATTGTACTGACAAACCAGGAAAGCTGATAGACTAAAGGGGTTGCATTAGCACCAATGTCCTGAAGGGTGTGAAGTCTGAAAGCCAAATATCTGTCAGTATGCTTTGACTTAAACCTGAGTGATTAGCCAATGATCTGCTAGAAAACTACAGTCACACTTCCTAAGTTTGTAAGAGCAATAGTTAAAATCTGTCCCTATATGTCCCATCACAATTACCCACACTGTGACTGACAAGGAGTACAGATACATGGAAATAAAGTGGTTTTAAGAATTGTTTTATTTTTTTCCATCAGATGCATGTAAATAAAGTGGTTTTATGAATTGTTTTATTTTTTTCCATTCTAAGTTATGTTTAAGCATATCTGAGCAGATGTGCTCGTTATGGCCCTCTGCCCAGTATTGCTTAAACATCCCATAGGAGATAAATAAAAATATACAGCTGAAATTTTCACACAGTGTTAAAATTATTAATATAATTTTAAATTATGTAGTAATTGATATTTGTCAACCAGGGTAGCGTAGCTGGCCTAAAATGTAAATGTGAGTGCAAATAACATGTGAAATCACCCATGTATATACAAGTGTCCCTTACAGTATAGTCACACCCCATGGTAATGTAATGTAAGCACATAGATGGATGTCATGTAAAGTAAATCATATACACTTACTAATATGTCAGTAATGATTAAGTCAGTATCCTGCTATTTTTTAAAATGAAAAGTGAGCAATGGTTAGCAGTGCTCATCTATGCTTAGTCAGTATAAGCATTGCTTAAATGTGAATACTAAGCAGCAGTCAGCTCAGCTAAATGGATTTGCACACTAGTAAACAATGTTCAGCAATCACCCCTTTAAACACTATTCAACCAAGCTTAGCGGTTTGTGCATTATTAAGTTGTGCTCAGCATTTTTGAAATGGTCCAATGATGGCAAAGGCGGGAATATGGCCTAATTTAAATCATGCACTCAAGAATACAGCCATAACCTAATTAGTTTGACCTCTGCATGAACATACCTGGTATTGGGGAGGGAGTATGCTTTCGGGTGCAGCACTGGGGCATCCTGAAGTCCAGGGTCATGGCTGGACACCTCGTTGTACACCATGATGACATACTGCTGCAGGGTGAGTACCAGGGCTCTCAGTACAAAGCAGAGCCCTGGGACCATCTGGCACATGACCTCTCCAGATCCACTGGAATCTCCTGAACTGATGAGCAGGTACACCAATATTATGCTGACATAAAGCATAGGAAGCGGGAGCTCTTGGCCCAATGGATCCAGGATGCTCAGGACCAGCATGCTCCAGCAGTTTATAAGTGTCCCAGATATATTATACCAAATTCTAGCCTGAGTATGTGATAGACAGGTATGCATAATGTTTGTTTCTCACCCCTACAGCTGCAGCAGAGAGGGCTATGAGCATTGAGGCCCATGCAGACTGACAGGGATGTGCTGACAGGCTGGTGAGAACAGATCTAGCAGTATATAGTGCCATAAAGTAGACGGAGTACATTGTTTACTGCCAGTAGGTATATTGTGTAATGTGTCTAATGAATAAAACATGTTTGTCACACTAATACTCATCCACAGGATGTCCATTAATAAAAGTGTCATTTCACTGTAATTAAAATATACAACCAACTGTTGTGTTTATTCTGGTATGTTGTAGAAATGGAATGTGTTCAGGTTCTTTACAGCAAATATGGAGTTGACAGCATAAAATAACTGAGGCTGTTCTGGGAAACAGCTAGTATGCATTACAGTCTTGTGTTAACCTTTGCTTCCCAGATTGCATTAAGACAAAGGAGAAATACACTGTACAGTAATTTTCTGCCATGCATGAATTTCAGGATTACAAGGTCAGACTGTCCAACCCAGAGAGAATTTGTCAGAAATCAGTCAAGCAAGAAACAGCAGTTTCCCAGTAGCTCATTGTAATGGAAAATAGCATAGTTCAAGTCCATGGAGTGGTACTGAGATGTATACAGATATACACAATAGAAACCCTAAAGATTCGTAGAAACAGTCAGAAAGTCTTAACAGATATTTTTCCCACAGATATCACAGGTAAAGAAATGTGTGCAGTAACTGTATGAAGGGTTTACTAACACACCTGAATATGTGTAGAAACAGAATGTGTTAACAGGTATTTTCTCCACAGCTCTTACAGGTAAAGAATTGTGTATAGTAGCTGTATGAATGGCATACTAATACACCTGGATATTTGTAGAAACATTCAGAAGGTGTTAACAGATATTCCTCCAAAGGTCTTACAAGTAAAGAAATATGTGTAGTAGTTGTATGGAGGGTATACTAATACACTGTGCACAACTGTTCCATTGTCCAACCCCATATGCCTGAAATGTCATCATGCCCTCTTCCCACTAACGACAGTCAGAATTAACTAGTTGTCTTTACTGGCAATTTTGTTACTAATATTGTAAACGACAAGAAATTATCTTAACTTGCAACATTTACTGTATATACTGTTGATAATCAATATCTTGTTATTGTATTAAAGCCAAAAACCTGTAAAGTTGTTTACTATTGCTGCAACTTTGTATCTTTATTTATCATGTACATGATGTGGAGCTTTTCTCCCCGGGCATCCATTGAAAAAGGACCTGTGTCCAATTAGAATTTCCCGGTAATCAAATGTAAATAAATAAGTAAATAAAACAATACATGTCTCTCAAGTGTCACACTGTCATGATTAGTGGTCACTGCTGTCAATCAACTTGGGCACAGATAGGAATCCAAGTGAACTATGCTAGTAGCAGACTTACACAAGATCATTGCAGGGTAACCCTTCTATGTCAAGTATGTAACCCTGACATGTAAAAGCCCCCTCCAGTAAAGTAGCCACAATGTACCCAATCTGCCTCATACTATTACAGGTTGACAGTCTAACATGTGGATCACTAGTGATATCTGCATTGCTTACTGTACTTATTTCCTTGTTTCACTTGAAAGAAAGTTACTGTTTGTCGTTTTTGCATTTAGTTACTTGTAACACATTGCACTCAAGTTACCTGGCACTTGCTCACTAAAGCAATTATATAAGTCAGCACTAAAAATTAAAAGCACTACACCCTCACTCCCCACTGGCCCTTGTTTTCAATTAAGGATTTCCCAATATTATTCTAGCATGTCCAAAGGTCAGTTGTCAATCTCCTCTCCGGTCCAGCTGGTGAATCTGGGAATCTTGAGGCAATGTTATAACTGCCTCATGTACACAGACAACCCTCCTCCTCCACATAACACAACTACTTGCGAGAGATGCAGCTATTTAGCCAAACTGGAGGCTGAGCTCTCTCAACTCAGGACTGGCAAGACCAGACAGGAGGAGAAGGCAACCACACACACCACAAAACCAGCCTCACATAATGCTACCACTCCACTGAATCAAACACATAAACACACAAAGACATACTGGAGGCTCTGAGTAAAATTTACCTAAACAGCAGAGGCCTCCAAAGCAGACACCCAAACAACTGCTACCTCAAGACACCCCACAAGCAACACATAAACCACAAAAGCAGTGTGCAAAGCAGTCACAACCCTTAAGGCCAAATACAACACCAAACATACTTGGGGGCCAAATTTGGGTGACTCCATGAAATCAAAAAATTATTGCTAATTTTCTCAAAAGTTGGCCTTGGATGATTTTATGAGTGATCATAGTTTTTTGATAGTATTGATCAGAGATGCCTTCCCATTTAAGGATTTTGCTCTGTCATGTAGTAGCTTTCTCCTCTTGTTGTAGAGTTTGTTTATGGCTGGAGTCCACCAGACCGGCTACCTGCCTTTGGTGGAAAGGGTCTTGATTTTATTAGGGATTGCTTGATCCATACATTCCTGGAGGTGCTCGTAGAAGGCATTTGTAAGGGTTTCAGCAGCGTGGGTTGTGGTTTCCACTGGCTCGGGGGCCTTGAAGGATATCACTCCAGCCTTAAGAAGTGTGAAGTTTGCTTTTGAGAAGTTCTTCACTGTGGTCTTTTTTGCTGGGGGTGGGGGCGGGATGTGGATCTCCAGTGAGATTAATTTATGGTCTGATCTCACCAATGGGGATATACTTCGGTGTGGAGCATTTTGTCCCCATGTTTGTGATGATCCAGGTCTAGTATATTTTCTCCTCTTGTGGGAATGGTGACTAGTTGTCCCATAGCATTTGAGTTTATGAACTCAAGGAACCTTTGGGCTAGGGTGTTGGGGCTTGAGTAATGTTCCCAGTCTATGTTTGGGTAGTTGAAGTCACCCAATATGATGGTGTTTGGAGAGACATTTATACTCTCCAGTGTCTTCCAGGAAGGCTGTGTGGGTTTCCTGAGTTTGAGAAGGTGGTCTGTAGCATGTTACAAACTGTAGGGCAGTTTTACCTATGGTTAATTGCACCTGGATGGTCTCAATGCTTAGTGCGCTGCCACTAACCTGGAGGTGTGGGTATCCTTTATGAATATGGATACTCCCCTCCTTTTGTGGTCCGGATTTTGGGGCCAGAGCATGATATGAGGTATAACCTGATAGTGCTGGGGTGCTCTCAGGAGCCTTGAACCAGGTTTCAGTCACAGCACAAACATCGATGTTCTCCATACTGAGGGCGGCTTCGAGGGCGTGCATCTTGAGTAAGGTTTAGACTTCTGGCGCGCTGTTGAGCAGTATTACCCTTAGTTTTCTCCATTTTTTTGTTTTCTAGAGGTAGGTTTATCATTTGAGCCTTGCCTAAAAAAGGCACTATGGGGGTGGCAAGAGCCTTTGCCAATATCCGGAAGCCCAGGGGTGACAGGTGCAAGCCGTCCCTTACTTGAGAAGCATTGGCTTGTCAAGCATGTCATCCCAGGCAGACAGACATTGGATCCCCTTAGAATGACACCAGTAATTAAGCCAAATCATATACACTTACTAATATGTCAGTAATGATTAATTAAGTCAGTATCCTGCTATGTTTTAAAATGAAAAGTGAGCAATGGTTAGCAGTGCTCATCTATGCTTAGTCAGTATAAGCATTGCTTAAATGTGAATACTAAGCAGCAGTCAGCTCAGCTAAACGGATTTGCACACTAGTAAACAATGTTCAGCAATCACCCCTTTAAACACTATTCAACCAAGTTTAGCGGTTTGTGCATTATTAAGTTGTGCTCAGCATTTTTGAAATGGTCCAATGATGGCAAAGGTGGGAATATGGCCTAATTTAAATCATGCACTCAAGAATACAGCCATAACCTAATTAGTTTGACCTCTGCATGAACACACCTGGTATTGGGGAGGGAGTATGCTTTCGGGTGCAGCACTGGGGCATCCTGAAGTTCAGGGTCATAGCTGGACACCTCGTTGTACACCATGATGACATACTGCTGCAGGGTCAGTACCAGGGCTCTCAGTACAAAGCAGAGCCCTGGGACCATCTGGCACATGACCTCTCCAGTTCCACTGGAATCCCCTGAACTGATGAGCAGGTACACCATTATTATGCTGACATAAAGCATAGGAAGCGGGAGCTCTTGGCCCAATGGATCCAGGATGCTCAGGACCAGCATGCTCCAGCAGTTTGTAAGTGTCCCAGATATATTATACCAAATTCTAGCCTGAGTATGTGATAGACAGGTATGCATAATGTTTGTTTCTCACCCCTACAGCTGCAGCAGAGAGGGCTATGAGCATTGAGGCCCATGCAGACTGACAGGGATGTGCTGACAGGCTGGTGAGAACAGATCTAGCAGTATATAGTGCCATAAAGTAGATGGAGTACATTGTTTACTGCCAGTAGGTATATTGTGTAATGTTTCTAATGAATAAAACATATTTGTCACACTAATACCCATCCGCAGGATGTCCATTAATAAAAGTGTCATTTCACTGTAATTAAAATATACAACCAACTGTTGTGTTTATTATGGTATGTTGTAGAAATAGAATGTGTTCAGGTTCTTTACAGCAAATATGGAGTTGACAGCATAAAATAACTGAGGCTGTTCTGGGAAACAGCTAGTATGCATTACAGTCTTGTGTTAACCTTTGCTTCCCAGATTGCATTAAGACAAAGGAGAAATACACTGTACAGTAATTATCTGCCATGCATGAATTTCAGGATTACAAGGTCAGACTGTCCAACCCAGAGAGAATTTGGCAGAAATCAGTCAAGCAAGAAGCAGCAGTTTCCCAGTAGCTCATTGTAATGGAAAATAGCATAGTTCGAATCCAGGGAGTGGTACTGAGATGTATGTAGATATACACAATAGAAACCCTAAAGATTCGTAGAAACAGTCAGAAAGTCTTAACAGATATTTTTCCCACAGATCTCACAGGTAAAGAAATGTGTGCAGTAACTGTTTGAAGGGTTTACTAATACACCTGAATATGTGTAGAAACAGAATGTGTTAACAGGTATTTTCTCCACAGCTCTTACAGGTAAAGAAATGTGTATAGTAGCTGTATGAATGGCATACTAATACACCTGGATATTTGTAGAAACATTCAGAAGGTGTTAACAGATATTCCTCCAAAG
Source organism: Protopterus annectens (assembly GCF_019279795.1). Classification (NCBI taxonomy): domain Eukaryota; kingdom Metazoa; phylum Chordata; order Ceratodontiformes; family Protopteridae; genus Protopterus; species Protopterus annectens. The sequence continues at coordinate 707,871,446 of NC_056729.1, forward strand.
GTCTTACAAGTAAAGAAATATGTGTAGTAGTTGTATGGAGGGTATACTAATACACTGTGAACAACTGTTCCACTGTCTAACCCCATATGCCTGAAATGTCATCATGCCCTCTTCCCACTAACGACAGTCAGAATTAACTAGTTGTCTTTACTGGCAACTTTGTTACTAATATTGTAAACGACAAGAAATTATCTTAACTTGCAACATTTACTGTATATACTGTTGATAATCAATATCTTGTTATTTATTAAAGCCAAAAACCTGTAAAGTTGTTTACTATTGCTGCAACTTTGTATCTTTATTTATCATGTACATGATGTGGAGCTTTTCTCCCCGGGCATCCACTGAAAAAGGACCTGTGTCCAGTTAGAATTTCCCGGTAATCAAATGTAAATAAATAAATAAGTAAATAAAACAATACATGTCTCTCAAGTGTCACACTGTCATGAATAGTGGTCACTGCTGTCAATCAACTTGGGCACAGATAGGAATCCAAGTGAACTATGCTAGTAGCAGACATACACAAGATCATTGCAGGGTAACCCTTCTATGTCAAGTATGTAACCCTGACATGTAAAAGCCCCCTCCAGTAAAGTAGCCACAATGTACCCAATCTGCCTCATACTATTACAGGTTGACAGTCTAACAGGTATGTATGTGCCACAGAAGCTATGGGCCATAGGTAGATGTAAAGTTAGGGCAGACCTGTAGAGTACTGAGCAGTACTGTTGTGAAAAATAAAATCCAATACAGTTAATGGACTTTGTATTCTTTCCCCCAACCCATCATTTGCATCTAAAATTATTATTCATATACTACAGGTATGTTGTTCTCAAAAACTCTTGCTGGTACGTGTCCTATTATTGTTCATATATTTCATTGATTGCATATAATTATACCTTGTTCAAATACCATTACTGGTGGCTTGTTGCCATCAATGTAACTTGCATGCCGTAAAATGCTTACTGTTGTTCCATTTACATATGTGTTCTGTTTGCTATGCAACTGTTTCAAATCTGTTGGTTTGGGTTAATGGGAACACCCATGTATGCTGTTATAACTAATTTTGAAATGCGTTGTTCATGACTAACCAATATATCCTGGAAAACCACAACACCATAGCGCACTTGGGAAGGCCGATCTCAGTGGATCTGCCTATCCCTCCCCATCTGGCCATGGCACTGGGACCAGCACATCTGGGATCCAACCCAGAGCATCTGATCCACTGGTCCTGCACCACCTTTGGGTGGAACCACCTCAGGGAGTGGGGTCCATCCCTCCCCTGGGCACGGGCACTAAGAGGAGTCTGTCACCCACTGACAGTTCTGAGGTATGGTGCCCAGGTCATCTGCTCAGAGTTGAGTGAGCAGCTGCACCAGATGCACACCTGGAGGAGCAGACTTCCCCTCTTCTCCATCCCACACACAACCACCTTCAGGGCCATGAAGGTGCAGTGGTGACTACCCATGGGTGGGGTTCTCGGTCCCACTGTATACATTTGGAGGCACATGGGCCTCAGATTCCCAACCACCCTCCCTGTCCAAGGTATTTACCCCCCTCATGTGTCATATACAACCCTTGTCTGCAGTGTTGTGTGGCTTATCTGTCTGCAAATGCTACCTATCGTACCCAGCCTACCTCCCCAAAAATACCCACAGCCCTTGTCCAACATCCCACTCTCACCAAAAAAAGTACATCTGTCTCGCAAAAAAAAATTATTGCCGTATACATAGCTCTGTATTTTACCCCCATGTACAGTGAAATGAATCAATCTACTCACAAATTATTCTCCAAATGTCTGTCAACACCCTGCCATGCGAGGTGTGAGGCTATAAATTTCAAATTCTGCACATTATCCACAGCTGTTGCTGGAGATGGAATGTAGAGCTATGGTCCTTTCCTACAACCATCCTGCACAGAAATGTAGAGCTATGGTTGCATCCTGCACATTCCTAGCTGGTTTTACAAATGTTGTACATCCTGCTTGCCCCCATTTCACCACTTTCCTATCACACTTTTTTCTTTTCTTTAATTAAAATTAGTGTGGTTGTAAGTGGAAGTAAGCGGTGCTAAGTGAAGCTAAGATGGCTTAACCGTCTGTTACCATCGCTTAGCTTCGCACAAAACCATGCAAACCTGCTTACAACTGCTTGAAAGTGCCTTAATCACCCTGTCTCCATCAGCTTTTGCTCTGCCTAGCAACAAAACAATCAGCCCTGCCAAATTCTTGAAGCTGGGATGTTGTACATTGTAATCACAGCAACGTACCACTACCCCATCTGAGTTCTTGGAATCTGTAATGCTTTTACAAACATATCATGTATTCTAGTCATTCAACATTAATGAAAAAAAGTCATCACTTCCAAGTCTGGAATCCAAGACCCTGTGAACTACAACCACAACAACATACCTCTACACCATCTAAGCTGCAGGAATTTGCAATGTTTTGACAAACATATCATACATGACAGTCATTTAACATAAGGGAAAAATATATATCTGTAGTACTCTGATATACATATATATGTATATGTACATACTAATATATATATATATATATATATATATATATATATATATATATATATATATATATATATATATATATATATATATATATATATATATATATATATATATATATATATATATATATATATATATATATATATATATATATATATATATATATATATATATATATATATATATATATATATATATATATATATATATATATATATATATATATATATATATATATATATATATACACACACACACACACACACACACACACACACACACACACACATATATATATATATATACACACACACACACACACACACACACACATATATATACATACATATAATATATATATATATATATATATATATATATATATATATATATATATATATATATATATATATATATATATATATATATATATATAGGTAGACATTCATTTGAGCGTCCACACCAACCTCGAATGGGTGTGATGCCGAAACAGAATGTCGAATTTGAAAGTGTTGAATGGTCAGAATGTCGTACTAAACACCAAATGCAACATTTCTGACCACTCTACCACCTAAACAAGCACTGCCATGGGTCAAAAGGTGTTTCGACTATCTCCGGTTTGCAGTTGTGAGAACCTGCTGCACTGCTTTTGCACATTTTCCGATCGGCCATCCACTGGACGATCAAATGCATGTATACCATATGTATGTATATATATATATATATATATATATATATATATATATATATATATATATATATATATATATATATATATATATATATATATATATATATATATATATATGTGTATGTGTGTGTGTGTGTGTGTATATTCATACATTGATATATACCTAGATAACCAGCCTCTTACTGCAAGACATCTGCAAAAAGCCTGACAAAGCGTGGGGATAGAGGGAAAATAATAGTGACATATTTGAAATATTGCTGTCATACACGTAGAGGTCTGCTAGAGTTGCATGGTTTGCTGTAACATATAATTCCAGAGAGATTGCAGGTCTGAAACACAAACAATGTCAGTGCTCACATCATCCCATTGATTTGTCAGAAACCCACAACTGTTACGGGCAACAGACCAAACATATGTGCCATGCATCTGGACAGTGTCTAGACATCTGGCCAGTGGAGAGGTATGACTGCAGTCATGTAACAGAATAGAAAAAAGTGGCAGCTGCCAACCACATCACCCACCACCTTCTGCACCACAGTAAGGCCAACACAACGCTACCCCAAATCAGCTCTAGGGAATTACCCATGAATATCCAAATATATGTCATGCAGTACGGGGATGGAACTGTAGGGAAAAGTGGATATTGGTTCAAAAATGTGCACCCACAACCATTTGCACAACAGTAACAGCAACATAACAGTACCCCAAATGAACTCTAGAGTAGAATGACTGTTTGAACAAACATATCCTGATTGCCAGTCACACACTACACTGATGTATACTGGTACAACTCACAGTTTACTGGGAATCCTGAAGTGTTACAGGACATGTTTCAGTCTGCCCCTACAAATATATACACATGATAGGCCACCAGCAACTGTAGCAGCATGCACAGTCAGATACAAAAAGGATCTATGACACTCACATCTGCTACTCTCCCTACTCAGCCCAACAAACATTTACACAAAACACTGCTACACAATTTTGACAGTCTGCTAACAATGGCCAGACATACATAACTCTCAACTGTACATATTTCCACAGAATGTCTAGGGTGCGGGACCATATTCACGGTCACTGCCACATACCACTTCCAGGAGTCTGCTAAGTCACTAGGATAATACCTGGAGTGCAGTCACTAAATAATGATATACCATACCTCTCAACCTCTTACTGCAAGACATCTGGACAAATCATGACATACTTGAGGCCAGGGGGCTAGACAGATGGACATATCTTACATAATGGTGTTACAAACTGAAACATTTGCTGGTGTTACAGGCTTTGCTGTAACATAACATCCATGAAGGATATGATGTCTGAAACACCAATGGATGTCAACATTTACTGACTACAATCCTCACATTATCCTACTGATTTCACAAAAGCAGTCATTGTCTGAGGAACAGACCAAACATAACAGGCAAATCTCTGGGCAGTCTGTGGACATCAGGACAGTTGAGAGGTATGTCAGAGACATATCATTGTCAGACATCAAGTCACACAGAAAATGCATGTACAGTCAAACCCTGTTAATTTAGTAACCCTCTAACAGTGCTACTTACTTACAATCAGTACCCAATTCTGGAGCTTTGTCCCCCATGATGTTGGGCTGTCTCCACATGTCTTGTCCTGAGAGGTATTCCTACCTACTGTCTGTGAAGCTGTAGCATCCACACTTCCCTATTGTCCTCACACAGGCAAGGAAAAGTGGAAAGATCCACATGAAGGATGTAATTATAGCACTGTGTTGCTATGCCATTGGTTAATGGAAAGACAACATAGCTGCTCTGGATGCAAGTAGCAAGTGGGAGACACCGATTGGTGCACAGGCCATCACCTGCACATGAGCATTACCTACAAAAGGCAAGTTGCTGCCTATGCAACACAGGTCTCAACCCATCTACACAAAGACAGACTGTGACTATACAAACCTAACCATTTGCATTGTTGTGAGGAAACTCTTTAGCACTATAACAGGTATGTCAATCATGTAAGATTGTAATGGAATGCAGAAGGGGGGATGCAATAATGTCAAATAGGACATTAAACACTAGGCCGCAACAAAACCTGCTGGACTCACATGCTGCTATCCGGCAACTATGGCCATTCCCACGTGCCCTGTCTGCATTGACATGGACCACATCTATGGCTTCCGAGTCACACCAACAATGGTCAGCTCAAGTATGACTACTACTGGAGTGTCTGTTTTCCAGTACTGAGTGTGGCACTGCTAGACCAGCTATCTGGAATGTTGTAATTATTTATATGTCGCCTGTGAATGCTACTGTGATACATATGCTTGTCTTACAAATTTAACAGACCTATATAGGGCATGTGCATAGTACACAACAGGTGCAGATGTGTTTATTAAACTGTATGTGATATACTGAGCCCATACCTGACAACCGTCCAGAGTTTTGCAGACTGACCACATGTCTGCCTCATATTTGTAGTCAATGCCTCATACAGTTGTGTATTGTCTGGCATCATCACTGGCAACCCATTAAAGACTGAAGTCATAGCATATTAGCATACATTTGATTGTCAGATGTCATATCCTGCAGAGTAGACCCATGAATGCGACACCTTCTTTGCTGGCAACTAAGTGTGTTTCAGATAGATTCAAAAAGTGACACTATTTAATGACCTTTGCCCAATAGTGATGTGTGTCTTTGTGCAGATGTCCTGCTCTAACAGGAGCTAGGTGTCCTACCATGAAACCCATGTTAATGCAAGCATCCTTGTCCTGTAGGATGCCAACATTTGTGCATTCACTGACACCTGCTTCATAGCTGTGGAGAGCACACCAACCTTGGCAGGTCACTCATCCCATCATATATTTAGACCCCCAAATGGAGGCCCGCAAAGCCACAGGAGGTGCAGTGTTGAACATTATCATACACATACACACCTGCAGGCTGGCCAAACAGTATGATGCATGGGAGACATCCTTAGTGCAGTTAATGGTTGACAAAACACCTACTCAAATCATAGCTAGATACAGGCCTCCAGCCATGGCTATGGACACCCAGCACACCTATTGAAACCTGCTTGATTCCGTAAGGATTCAACCATCTACCCTGCTTCTGGGTGACTTCAAATACCCAACCATAGTGAGCATGACCTCTGCCACCTGAAGATGAATGCACATAGATTTCCCGGCTTTGTCAATGACAATGCAGTGAATCAGTCCACAGCCTTCTGCATCAAAGTACTACCTGTTATGCCGCTGATACTGCTAGATGGATAATGTCATATTCTTTGCAGATAAATGTAGCTAAATAGGCAATGACTTGAGTTGATTGATGGACATTTACTAACACTTACTAACATTGCAGTGCAGAGTAAGAAGGGCACTGCACTCCTGAATGTGTTGTTGTTTGGATGAGATATTAAAAGAGGACCCATCCATTTGACTTGGTGGTATTTCAGGTGGATGTAAATGATCCCACAGCCCCTGTTGTAAAGAGTTGGGGAAGTTCCCTGATGCCCTGGCTAAGGACAGTACTACCTTTAGCCTCCCTGAAAAGAGGCTACTAGCCTACTGGGGCTACACTGGTCAACAAAGTATAAATACATCTGAAGTTTTGTAAATTACTAGAGTCAAGAACTGTGCCAGGGAGGTAATTGTTCCCCTATACACAGCTGTTACCTGACCAATTACTGAATACTGCACCATCTGCCAAGGCCAGCTGGACCTGCACTTAGGTTATGAGAGGATCGTGGTTTTATGCAACCACAAAAATTTGCTCAAGAGAGATTACAGTTTATTTTCTACTTGCAGACTAGCTTCCTAAAATAGCTATCAGTTTCATTAGTGGAGCAGACTACATTTCCCTTTATGCCCTACACTGGTGTCAAGACTAATATTAATACTGCATTCTCACACCATTTGTATGACTAACACTATTAGATGTCCATGCTGTCATAATGTCCAGTTGCAGGTGCAGATGGCGCAGCAACATTGCGTATCATTCCAGTTACTGTCACAGAAGATAATAATCCCAGGTTTAATCTGAAGACTGGCAGTGCCACTGTGTTTCTTTCTCTGGCAGATATGATATATATGCCATTATAAAACAATAACTGTGGAATGGTCAGCCTCAGGCAGTATGAGGACAAACAGTAAGCACAAAAAAAATCCAGTCCAAAAGAAGTGAAACATGAGGTGTGTGTGATCAGTGGAGGGAAGCAAAGGTGATTAGAAAAATTATTCTGATTTGCTAAAAGTGAAAACACAGTAACAAAAACAGTTTGACTAGTAAAGGTAATACAGGATCACCACTGTTTTAGAGTCATACACAGAAAGGAGGGAATGAGAAGATAAAACTTAAAAATAGAAAATGGTTGGAGAAGGTAGGGAAAGAGAGAAGGTCAGGAAGGAATTTGCAAGGGAAGTGTATTGTAGAAAGATTACAAAATGGTATGGATTTTGCATGTTGTCCCTACATTTATTTATGTTTATTTAAGGAAATTCTGATTTCCTGCCTTCTTCCAGAACATTACCCTTGCATGCAATCTTTATTGTATTGTCGTTGTGGCCTGGGTTGTCTGTAAGCATTAGTCGAATTACACAATTTAGCAAATAATGAAATAAATGGATAAAAATAAACTTAAAACAACAGCTATAAGTGGGGCGGGGTGTGAGAAATGCCATTTCAAAGAAGAGTCTAGAAATTATTATCACTGTCATTATTATTGAGGATTTTGAGGTAGTTGAACAGTTTTATGAGGTTTTGTGGAAACACACTGAATGTAACAAGGTATGAGAATTAACTTAGCAAGGGACTCCAGTAATTCAGTACAGGCACGTGAAGTGATTGGAATGCCATGAAAGAAGAAATTGATAATAGGAGATGAGAATAGTGTCTATTTTTGATAGTTTTCATGCCATTTGTGACCCTCAGTCTCTCCCCAGCCATCAAGTCTATCATCATCATCACCCCCTTTTTCCCATTTTCAACATGGGGTCAGGGTGTCATGTCAACTGTCATCATCACTCTCAATTCAATATTATGTTCCACCCATCATTTACAGTCATGCCTGATTGTCACTGGTCTTGTCTCACACAATCCATCTACCTCTTTGCTGGCATTCTTGTTTACCCTAGCCTTCTTCTTGTCTGTCCCAAATCTTCACCAGTTGTGTTCTGCTTTTCAGAAAATGTGCCTGAATTGCCATAATCTAATTGATGTTCTATGCAAGTGTGTCTATTTTTGATTCTGCACTGATTCCCTCAATTCTGCTTCTGTCACACAGTGTACAGCCTACCACCCATCTCAGGCACTTCTTCTCCATCACCACTAGCCTCTGCAACTATTCTGCCTTTACTGCCCAGGTTTCTGTACCATACATTAGTACTGGTTGAAACCACTGTTTTTTTACACTTTATTTTCAGCTTCTTTGATGTAGCCACTCTGGTCTCCAGTGTACTACAATTTCCCCAATACCACAATACTCAAACACCTTTATGCCTCTAAAACTCACCTCCTTTGTACTCCTTCCTCTTCTTCTCTTCCTAACCTACCTTTACCTTCTCACTAGTCCTCTAAATTCTAATCACTCTCCCTCCTTTCATATAACTTCTACATAACCCACATGTTAAACACCCCACAACCAGTATATCCCCTCATCTCTATTTCTTCAATAACAACCTCCTATTCCGTTATAAACTCATTTGTGTTTATTGCCTCTCATCCCCAATCCCTAACAACACTACTATAACACAACACCCAACTCTCAAACAGGACACTGTTTATTTATTTGCAATTTGATTACCGGGGGAGTCCACTGGGCCGAATTGATCATTTCCAGTGGAGGCCCGGGGAGAAAAGCTCCAAGATGCATTATATAATTTAGATGCAAATGATAGTTAATATTAAAAATCTTATGTAGAATAGTTACTCATAAATGCATTCAATATCATGCATAGTTAAATTCATTAAACTTGAAGGTAGCTTAAGCACTCTAAATTCCTCTTTTCCCATATTCATCAACTTATTACCAACCTTCTGTTTGGTGACATTTACCCAAACCCTGGTCCCTTTCCCTGTCTTCATTCAAACCTATCCCTTCCCTCTCCCACTCATCCTGCAAATCCCTCCTTTTCACTATATTGAATGTTCGAAGCTTATATAACAAGATTCCAAATGTCCATGCCTGGCTCTAACATAACCACCCAGATATCCTATCCGTTACTGAAATCTGGTTAAAGCCACACATAAAAGATCCTGAAATCACTCCCCCCAACTACAATATAATTAGAAATGACAGAACCCTCAAAAAGATGGTGAAGTAGCTCTTCTCTACTCTTTCTCCCTTACAGTTACTCCCTTCACCAAACCCATACCCCAATTTACCAATGCCGAACTAACCCTGGCCGTCCTCCAGATGAATAGAAACAAGCATATATGTATAGCCACTCTTTACATTCCCCCAGAAGACAATATCCCTATTCTTGAGGATATCCTCAACTCTAATATGACTAATGAGACCATAAACCTTTGTGACGTCAATATTAACTGGACCGATATTCAGTCTCCTACTTCTCCACACAACATAAACTTATACAACTTCTCACAGCTAATAAACTCTACTACCAGGCCCTCGAAACACTTCTCTGGTACTACTCTTGACTGGATTCTTGTTTCCCACCCCCAATACATCTTTGACAGCAGCATCCTACCTGACACTCTTAATGATCATCTTCCCTCTTTCGCTTGTCTCCTTCCCTCCTCCTTACAACTAACCTACACTTATATCTCCTCCCGCTTTCTGAAAAACTTCAACACTGAAATCTTCTCCAGCTCTCTAAAACACACAAACTGGAGTCCTCTAAAACCCCTCTCCCTAGATAATGCAGTAGCCTACTTTAATACTACATTCTTAGTTCTGTTAAATATCCTTGCTCCCTCCAGAACCAAAAAAATTAAAAGTAAAACTGTCCCCTGATTAAGCAAAGAAACTACAACCATTATGCATTTCCGTGACAAAGCCTGGAAACATTACCAGAAAAATAGAACTCATACAACCCTGAC
>NC_056729.1:707886702-708124202 GCF_019279795.1 Protopterus annectens
GGATACACAGGATGCCAAGCCTCTTCCTAAACATCATGTCATCTACTATAAGGCCACAGCCTGTCTGTGAACCTACATTAAATGTAACAATTCTTAGTTCATGTTTGGCAGGTTGATTTGGTTTATGTCCAGCTTTCACTAAACAGAGCGATCCCAGGTAACCCAAGCTGGACAACTTGCCAATGGCCAGCCAGTAGCTTATTGACCCATAACAGATGGGCATTATGTTGGGCACACACTGGCCAGTACGGGCACATGCAACACCCCCATCATTGGCATGAATTCCTGGCTTAAGTCAGAGTAGGCCAAGCTCCTCAACCCACTTATTACAGGCAAATACCCATGCCCATTTGGTGACACTGAATAATTTGCCCTAAACTTCTCAGCTTTGAAGGACATTGGACATGAGAGGCAAGAACTGAGGACTGTGATGAGATAAAAGATTTTACCTTTAAATGTTTCAAATAAGCCTACTTCAAGGTAACACAGTCTGCTTAAACGTGTCTGCACGTTCCAATGATGGTGGTGTGTGTGTGTGTGTGTGTGTGTGTGTGTGTGTGTGTGTGTGTGTGTGTGTGTGTGTGTGTGTGTGTGTGTGTGTGTATGTGCATGTGTGTGTGTGCATGTGTGTGTGTGTGTGTGTGTGTGTGTGTGTGTGTGTGTGTGTGTGTGTGTGTGTGTGTGTGTGTGTGTGTGTGTGTGTGTGTGTGTGTGTGTGTGTGTGTGTGTGTATGTGTGGAGTACTTATGAAGGTAAACTGATAGTTTACTAATATTTTAATATGCTTTTTGACAAAATATAAGTTAATGGATAAATACATTGTTTTGGTTTTAACATACAAAGACAGCATACATTCCTAATACTTAATTTGAAATAATTACTTTTTTTGGATCTTGTTGTCATTCTATAAGCAATTCTCAGTATTCCACATATCTCGCTTGGTACCAATGATTCCATTTCACCCTGGGCTATGACCAATGTCAAGAATGAGGTGAATGTAGAAAATAATGGAGTCTTGCAGGTTGGCACTGCTAAATACCTTTGGCCAGTTTATTTTTCTCTTATGGCCTACCTTTGTTACTTCCTATTCCAATGACTATGGGTTATGTTTGAGGGATAGCTATGCAATGGGATCATACAGTGTCTCACCCACCTCTGTAATAGCTCAGCAATATCCCCCTCCCTAATCCACTGTTTGGACTATACCCTCCAGTGACATTCCCAACCTCCATCAGGGCTCATCATGGGGGTGACCGCACATGACTGCCTCCCACCATGAGATGAGCATGCCTCACTCTGCCCCTGCCAGCATATCTTATGCCAGAACCATTAATCAAACATGGATCAACTGGGTCATACTTAGGGTTTTATTCCATTATGTCATGACTCTCTGGCTTAATTTGACACAATGTTACAACTAGGAGGCTAGCAGGTGGGAGGGGGTTAAGGATGGGGTGTGGTGATAAGAGAGTGGTAAGCTCAGGGTCCCCACCTAAAGAGGCCAAATTGGTCCCAGACATTGGTAAGTTAGACCCTGCTTTCTGCTGTAACTTAATCACACATTATCAGTTATAACTGTAGAAGGTACAAAACACATTTTTAAGGAGAATCAAAGTGACACAAGATTTGCCTTATGGTCATGAATACAAACAGCTTTCTATCTTCTGTGTATCTTAATGCCTTCTTTGATGAAACCTACACATGACATGCAGAGCATTAAGGGATGCCTTACTGGCTGAAATGTATTCCATCTGCTGAAACCAGAACACAAGGGGATACTCAACCTCACTAAAATTAATATTGATAGTACCATGGAATGTGACAAATTCAGATCTCAAAGACTTGTACCCCTATGGGATAAACTCACACTCCTAATTAAACTCAGCCTATCAAACTATATCTTTAAGTAGGAATTAAGTGACTTCCTGGACACCTTTATGTACCATCATGGAATCCAGGGCATCAAGTTCCTTAATAGCCAATATACCCTGGCTTTGTACAGGCAGCCTTTAATATTATCTACAGCATAAAATGATGTGCTGAGATCTGCTGTAGCTCCTCAATGAATGTACAGCAAGAAACTGTGAAACTGAAGAGGCCACTATCTGTATGATTTCAAACGGTACCTGGAATGCTTTATGCAATGCAGAGCTACAGGGTTGGCATCTCTACAGTCCAACACTGTAAAACTCCATTTGTGCACCAGGCAAGGGTGGGGAGCTTAGCATAACCAGTATGTGCTGAGTGCAGTCTAGTGCTGTTAAGTGTTATGCAATGTTAATGAGCTGTGAAAGGACATAAACCCCTATGCTCAGCCACAACTAGCCATTCAGGATAAGATTTAGCGTCACCTGAGTTAGGCATTATACCATTTAAAACACCTGTGTTTTGAGACAGTCCCTAATTGTGTGATACAACCCTGAAGGTTTTAACAATTTAGGCTGTCATCTATATGGCAGAGAATCATCCATCTATCCTTCCAATCATGCAACAATCTATCCTTCGATTTTCCATATACACTCATGCATGCATACACACACGCACACACACACGCGCACACACACACACACACACACACACACACACACACACACACACACACACACACACACACACACACACACACACACACACACACACACACACACACACACACACACACACACACATACACACACACATTCATTCTGCATACAGCTAATGTTATCTAGAGTCTTCCTGACTATCTATATAAATATCTTTTGAGATGTGGTAGAATACCCCAATGAAAACCTGTAGAGAAACAAGGGAATGCAAACTTTACACATGAAGCTTATTTGATGTGTATTTAGAAAGTTATTTGCTGAAGTGGTAAACTTAAAACAATAATACTTTCATCAAAAACACTGAGCATTAAATCTCTATATAGTAGGGAATATATTGGGCAAATTGTTTACCACCTGATGCAGTTAGGATTCATCTGTTCCATAGCTTTCCCGGATTTCTTGAAAAAGGTAGAAACAGTTATATAAGTTCAAAGGGAAATATTAGGCAAATCAGTCCCAGACTATTATATGCCTAACCAATAACTAGAAGGTGATTAAAGCTGAGAATCAAACCCTGCACGTTGAATCTTTGAAGTAAACATCTTGACCATTACACCAACCCCCAAACCCCAAGCCCCAATTCCCAAGTTTGGTGTAAATTAGGAAAAAGCCACCTAAAAGGGAAAAGATCAAGAGCTGTAAACAAATTAGCTGCAGATATGTCTGTGACAGCATCCAGTTACTCTTTCTCAAACTATAGCAGGATTAGAATTCTCCACTAACATCACCAGGATGCAGGTCATACGGCCAGCCTCCTGAGGATGCAATACATTCTGCATTATTTGGAGATGCAGTACAGAATGCAGGCATAATTTCTGAAGATGATTTTAGATCAGCCTAGCTAAATAAGCTATACAGGGCCATTATGACATCATGAGCTTTAATAGATGCTACATGCTTAACTTCACACTCTCATGGTCTACATTGATGTCACAGAGAAAGGTTACTATCAGGTGCATTCCAATAAGTCCATTGGGTATAGGACACCATATCATTAGACTCCTCATCAAAGGACCATTGAACAAGTATCATTCGTTGCATGTCCTATTCATGAAATAAGATCTCTCCTCATTACTTTATAGGATCATAGGAAGTTACTAAGTTTACAAGCCTAGTCAAGTTCTTACCCCTATTTCCATGATCAGCACCTATTGCTACTGTCCAAGAGGGACACAGTTGGAACCCCCGGGGTGAATTTACAGTCACCCATCCAATCATCCAGATTACATTTGAAGAGAGTCAAACAGACGCTCTGTTTGACATGAGGTGGGAGTCTGTTCCAAAGGTGTGGTAGCCTCTGAGATTCAAATCTGTCCCTCCATCAGGTTTTATTAATGTCACACACTAGGTTAAAGCCTTTAGAGCAATCAACCCATGTACCTTTTGACTTACAGATATACAGCATTTGCAATAAAGTAGGGTCAGATATTTCCTTGTATGCAAGGCAGAGATAATCTCTGAGTAGTCTATATGAAACAAAATAAAGTGGCAGTGATTTCAGATGATCTCCATAGGACAGATGCTGAAGACCTTGAATGTTCCTTGTAATGAACCTTTATGGTTTCTCTAATTGCTACAGGTGCTTGGAAAAGTACATAGCAAAAGGGGCTTTGTACTCAGTTATTGACCTAATGAAGAAAGAGGACAGGGAGGTTACAACTTCTTTTTTTCTGAAGGCAATGCCCTTACTTATGAGATGAGCAATATAGAATGCACTTCTTACTACTGTGGAGACATGGTTGTCAAAGGTAAGGTTGCTGTCAACCTGTGTGCCCAGGTCTCCCACCACTGAGTGCATACATAAGGTGCTGGTATTGATGTGGTAGGAAGGAATGATAATACATTTTTTACATTGAGTTTAAGGCCATGAATTTGGCACCGATCATTTGTTTGTGTAAGACCCTATTGTAGGATGTTGACATCATTTGGAGATTCTATGGCCACTCCCAGTTTGTAGTCATCAGCAAACTTTGCCAGGCACAGATCTTTAGTTTTTGCTTGTATTTCAGAGAAATAGATTGCAAACAGTAGAGGTTCCAGGACTGATCCTTGTGGAACACCACTGGTTACAGGTCTGCTGTTGTAGGTGGATTCCCCTATTTTAACCATTTGAGTTCTATCAGTGAGCCAGTTAGTGACCCATTTAATAATATAAGGAGTGGTGCCTAGTTGGGTAAGTTTGTCAATGATGCCTGAGTGGGAGTGTCAAATGCCTTGGTTAATTCCAGGTAGGCTGTATACACAGATGTCTCTTCTTCCAGGGCCTTGGTGATTGTCTCAAAGATGTCCACCAGGTTTAACATGCATGATCCCCCTTTGACAAATCCAAACTGAGTATGGTTAAGTGTTTGGAGATTACCTATATCTTTGTTGAAAAGGTCCATGATGATTCGCTCCATGGCCTTGCAGATAAGTCTAGTCAGGCTAATAGGTATATAGGTCTCAGGGTCAATGGAAGCACCACCTTTCTGGAAGGGAAAAACAGTGTCTGTTTTCCATTCAGCTGGTATGAAGCCAGTGCCCAATGGTGCTGCTAAATCATATTGAAGCCCATGTAGGATGCAGCCTGGGATGTTATCACAACCCATAGATGTTGTGTTTTTGGCCTTAGAGAGGGCATTTACGACCTGGTCTTTAGAGTTACAATGTAGGGGACAGGTGGTAGGGATGTTAAAGGGTACATGTGGAGGGGATAGGGGAGTGAAGTTTTCACAGAACTTGTTGACCAACAGGTTAGTGATGTCTACAGGCTCACTATATGTGATATCATTAACTACCGGTTTAACAAGAATATGGGTCTTTCCTTGTAGATTACAAATGTAACTATAAAATGCCTTGTGGTTGTCCTTTGTTGAGGAAGCTAATATGGACTTGTAGTTTGCTTTGGAGCACTTCACAAAAAGTCTTATTTGCTTGATTATGCTGAGGAGGGAGTGTTTCCAGTGTAGGAGGGCTCAATCCCTCTTAATCTTAGACAGCAATTCTTTCCTGTTGTAAAGCCTGCTAATGGCAGTTGTCCACCAGACAGGTTTGCTCATCTTTGAGGAGCTTGTTTTGGTCTATGTGGTACAGCCAAGTCAATGAAGATATATTGGTGCTCATATAAAGCATTGGTGTACAGCTTGGCATTGTTGCAAGTTCCATCTGAGGGAGGAAGTGTAGTGAAGCTATTTACACTATCCTGTGAGAGGTTATAATCTGCTTTGGAGAAGTTTTTTAGTTTTGTTGCTGCTTGGGGGGGGGGGTCAGATGTGATAGTAACTTTGAATGAGACTGATTTGTGGTCAGATCTCATCAGGGAGGACCTCGCAGTGGTGGTGCTACAGTGGTCCGCCATATTGGTAAGCACAAGATCCAGGATGTTGACAACCAGTTGGTCCAGGACACTGGAGTTAACAAAGTTGAGGAACCTTTGGGCAAGTGAGTTTGAGAATGAATAATTTACCCAGTCAATGGATGGGCAGTTAAAGTTGCCCAATACCGTGGTGTTGAGATGTATCTTCATAGACTCAAGTAGATTCAAACAGGCAGAGTGGGTGTCCTGATTCATGGTTTGGGTCTTGTAGCTGGCAATGACTTGAATAGGTGTCCTATCAACAGTTAATTGCACCTGAAGTGTCTCCAGAGAATCATACTCTTTAACCAGTCTGGAGGTGCATTTATCTTTAATGAATATTAATATACTTAGTCTTCAGTTTGAGGTCTGAATGTGTTGAAGGAGGTGTAACCTGGTATGGCTGGGGTGCTCTCCATAGCCTTAAACCAGGTCTCCATGACTGCACAAATGTCTGCATCTTCCACGGTGAGGACAGCTTCCAGTGAGTGCAGTTTTTTGTTGAAAGTCTTAACACTTAGCATAACCATGAGGTTGTTTTTAGATGGAGTTTTTACTTTGGGAATTTTGTCCTTGAGACATTGCCTAAAAAGACACTATAGGAGTGTCTAGAGCCTTAGCCAGTAGCCGAAATCCCAAAGGTGACAGATGAAGACCATCTCTGTCAAAGCATCGAGGCCTGTCGATCATGTCATCCCAGGATGACAGATAGTGGATCCTCTTAGAATGACACCAGAAGCTAAGCCAGTTATTGAAGTCAATCATTTTCTGTTTGTATTGAGGCATCATCCTAGGTGAAGGTAAAATTCTGCTTAAGGCTAGGTACATACATGCCTGAGACATAATGTCTGAGAACTCAGTCATTTCTCGCTTCATATATTCCAGAGATTTACATCTCAAATTGTTCACACCAACATGGACTATGATGGAGTCATAACAGTACCTGTTGTTGAGAGACTTGAGTGCATGTATGATATGGCATATCCTGGTACCTGACAGCTGACCATTACTTTGTCCTTATCCAGCCTGGTGAGAAGGATATTAGTGTGTCTCACGATGGAATCAGCTATGGTTAATATGTTTGATTTTGTGTATTGCCATAAGGGTTTGACCAGTGAGACACTGGCGCATGAGCTATTATGTGTAATGTGTTCTGCAGAGGAAGTATTATGTATAGCATGCTTATGTTTGTGTTTGGGAGGACTTTGGTGTTTACATATGTTTCCGGTGAGGACCTCCGCATATGTAGGTATGTGTGATGTGGCTTTGGGTGAAGTAGGAGGTGAGGTGTGCATGCTGTCAACCCGCTCATTGTCATATGTACTGACTGGTGTGTGAGAGAGCATGGATTCAAGGTTCTTAATATAGTTGCATCTCACACTCGTGTTTGTGTGAACTAGGAGTAAAGGGTTGTCAGTGAACATGAGGCAGTTGTTACACTGCCTAATGATGCCCATGTCGCCCAAGCTGGCTGGAGAAACTATAGGAAATTGTCCATCCATAGTGATAGGTACATTTATATGATCAGGAAAAGAGGTCACACTTAGGAGTGGCTAGTGGTTGAGAGGTGTATTGGTACCTCTGAAACTAGGCTGTGTTCCACCTGACAGTAGGCAAACTTTTCCTGAACCACGTAATTAATTATTAAGAAGAAAGAGGAACAGTTGTTTATTTTTTTGTTGTTGTTTGTTTTCATAGTTGTGAGCATTTCCTTTTTTTTCTTTTATTATGATGTCTCACAGTATTTATGTAGAGTATAGATTTTATAATGTATTTAATAAGCCAAATAAAACTGTAAGTATATTATGAAGATGTTACTAGAGTTAAACATTTTCACTTCTGGTATGTGGTTAAACTAAGTGAATTCCAATAAACTGTATTTGTGCCAGTGCCTTGCAGTGTGTGTCTTTAGATGTGCTAGCCAAATCTGATTCCCAGAATACAGTGAACACAACAGTTATGGCACATCTGTGCTCCATTCATTTTGTCAAGAGTACTGTCACAACTAAGAGCTGTGCTGCAGCCCTACATTTGTAGGTGCTTTTTCCTTTTTTGCTAAACACATTCTGTACATTAAAATATACTTTTCCTCTTTAATTTGTCTGTTTTCATACTACATTTTCTAGATTACACTCTCAGTTATTGCAATATAGTGTTTGTGCTGGTATTCAGCAGGGACTAAAGCATAGTTCACATCCATAACATGCTGTGGCCTTCTGTTAAAAGAAATACAAAAGAGCAGCCAATGTACGCTTCTACAAGTTCCACTAAGTTGTTGTCCCATGATCTGTTTTTGAGGAATTCAGACTGTTCTTGTTATAGTTGCCTTTTTTGATATAATCTAAAATAACTCTACTGTTTCTGCTGTTGTGTGAGAATCCAAAACAGATTCCAGAAATGTGACAGAATTATTTAAATGTTTACTCACTTTGCTTTTTGTGATATTTACATTTTGTCTCAGATAAGCACACTGAACATCTGTATTATTATTACTTTTCAAGACTCCACATTTTATTCATCATTAATAAGGCTGGCTAGATTCATTTCAAGCATAATGCAGTTTTTTATATTGGAAAACTGTGCAGAGAAGGACAATCTACTTGTGTTAAATGAGATGTCAAATTTCTTTCTAATTGATGGTGCACATATGCTCCAAACAACAGATTTGATCAGAAAGATTTGTTGTGGTTAGATTTTTTAAAAACTCTATAGATTGGTTATGCCTTTGTCTTCATGACTGATAGAGGGCGTTCTTACTATTTTAATTTACCTTGTTGCTACCTGGAAGGTTTAGCCTTTTAAAATCTGACTTGGAGATAATAAGACTCATCTACAACAAAATATGTACAATACTTCCTTTAGAGTACCTCTTCATAAAAAGGTGACATCATCTGTAAAACATTCCAACATTAAGAGGAAAATAACAGACAATGTAAATATCATCTTTTGGATGGGAATTATGCAATACCAGCACAATGGGTTTTGGGAAGAAGGCATATATCTATCTATATATATATATATTTTTATTTATTTATTTTACATTTGTTAACCGGGCTAGTCTGGCTGGATACATGTCCATTTTCAGCAGAGGCCCGAGGAGAAAAGCTCCACTATCAGACTAAGACAATACATGAGGAATACTTTACTAAAATAGATCAATCTTTTTTTTAAAGAAAACAAAACAAAACAAAAATGTACAAAGACAAAATACAGTTTGTCTGGACTAATTTAACTAGGTTACAGAAAGATTTCAATCAAAGTTCACATCATGTGGCTGAGGAGATAAGCTCAGGCACCAAAATATAAAGTTGAGTTAAGGATATCTGAAGTATAGCTACATAAAATTAATCATTGGTCAGAAGGTAGAAGACAGAATTGGAAATTAGCAGAGGGAAAGAAAACTAGTAGTTAGAAGTGTAAAAAAAAGCAAGTTAGAAGGTAAACAGGTATATAGGTATTGAAGTTAAGGGAAAAAAAGGGATAAAAGATAAATAGAAAGTGTGGATAGAATATGTTTACATAGGGTAATATCATTTTATCATAGTTAAATGTTAAGCAAGTCAAGTTGAAAAGGAGAGTGAGGTATCTAGGCAATGAGATAAAGGAAAAGGGTGAAGGTCCAGAGAAGGGGCTGAGGATGTTAGTCTATGTAAGAACGGGAGAGTAAAGAATGCAAGTAGCAGACTGTTCAGAGTAATGAACATTAGTATGCTCAGTCAGGATTAGAGCAGGGCAAAGCCAGTGGATTAGTAGGTGGTTTTTATCTGTTTTTTGAAAAGGTGACATGATGTTAGGGAGGTCAGTTCAGTGGGAAGTTTATTCCAGTAAGAACCGATAGTGTTTGCAAATAGGGAATCACCTGATTTGTTATGAGATTTCAAGGTAGTAACTAGTAGCTTGTTGGCTGATCTGAGTGTCTTGAGATTCTTATAAGGTGTGATGACATTATTTAGTATTGGTATATTGGAGGGGTAATGAAGAATTTTGAAGGTGATGATAAGTTGTTGTAGGAGTATAAGGTTTGGGAGTTCAAGCCAGTTGAGTTTCTTTGTTAAGACAGTGGTGAGTTAGGAAAGGTGAGCCAGTGGCAAATCTGGCTATACTGTGGTAGGCAGTATTCAGTTTCTGAAGATTACCTTTAGATAAGTTGACAAAGGAGGGGGAGGCATAGGTTAGTGTAGAGATAAGGTGAGTTTGGGCAAGGGCTACTCGGGAAGATGCAGTGAGATAAGGCTTTAGCCTGTATAGGGCACCAATCTTTTTATTAACAGTTTTGATAGTTAAATCAATGTGACAGTCAAAGTTAAGCTGGTTATCTATGGTGACGCCTAGGAGTTTAGTGCAGTTGTCAGGTTTGATGATAGTGCCATTACAGGATGTTATAGAAAAAGAGATAGGGGTGGATTTAGAGGTAGGGGTAAAGAGTAGTAGTTTGGTTTTTTTGGGATTAAGGAGGAGACAGATGTGTTGAAACCAGTTTTCTGCTGCAGTAAAGACTTCTTGGGTAGTGGAGTGGAGTTGTGCTGGGGTAGGGGCGGAGCAGATGAGAGTGGAATCATCTGCATATTGTATGCATGTGGATGTTGGTAGGAATTGGGCAGATTGTTGATGAAAATGGAGAAAAGTAGGGGCCTAGGATAGATCCTTGTGGGACACCAATAGTGACCGGGAGTAGAGTGGATAGATGGCTGTCCCACAATACAGCTTGTTTTCTATTAGTCAAATATGAATTGAACCACTGTAAGGCTTGAGAATCAAGTGATAGAGATTTTAAGGTATCAAGGAGAAGTAGATGGTTGACCATATCAAATGCTTTTGAGAGGTCTAGAAATAGTGCAGATGAGAATAGGTTTCTATTTCGATTTTTATTTATGGTATCAGAGAAGGAAAGAAGGGCAGTAGTAGTGCTGTGGTAGGGTCTAAAGCCATGTTGAGAGTCTACAAGCAGGTTGTTATTTAAGAGATAGTTTAGGAGTTGATGGTGAATACAGCTTCCATTATTTTGATAGAGGCGATAGAAGAGCAATAGGTCTAAAATTGATAGTTCATTAGAGTTTCCACCTTTGTGGAGTGGAATAATGTGAGATTTTCCAGCAGGATGGAATTTTGGATTCTGTTATGGTTCTGTTTATTAAGATGGATACTGGGTAGGCTATTTGTTTTGCAGCTAATTGAAGGTATTCAGCTGGAAGTTTGTCAGAGGGTGTACAGGGTTTTAGTTTAGACAGTAGTTTCTGTATATAGGTAGTTGAGACGGTTTCAAGTTTTAGTGTATAGGTATTGTTGGGGATGGGGTAGTTTGGAGGGGGGGGGGTGGAGTCATTGTGCTTGCAAGTGAGTTTACAGTTTGAGAGAAGAAATTGTTAAAGGTGTTGGCTATGATATTAGGTTGTTTTTGTGCTAAGCTAGCTGGGGTAGGTGTTTTGGTGTTGCCTGGGTGGAGTAGTTTATTAATTCCTGACCAGAATTTTTTAGGGTTTTGCTTTTGGTTTTGTTGATGTTGGAAGTTATAGTTTTTTTTGTCTAGGATGACAAGTTTCTTTGTTTTGTTTCTTAGATGTTTGAAGGTTTGATGGTCAGTGGGGCTTTTAGTGGATCTCCATTTTGACCATGATTTATTTCTCACTCTCATAGTTTGTTTAGTAATAACAGAGAGCCATGGAGCTGCTTTGGATCTGATTCTGACTAATCGGGATGGGGCATGTTGGTTTAGAATTTGTAAGAAGGTGTTGTTGAAATGCGTTACTGCTTCATCTATTGGGAGGTATTTTAGGGTTGACCAGTTATATTCTTTGAGTTCAGTTTGAAAGGATGTGAGATTAAATGCTGTTTTGTTGTATTTAGTTCTATAAGTAGGTTGTTTAGGGATGTTGCATTTTTGTTTGGTGATAAAGGTAAGGAGGTGGTCACTAATATTGTCAGGGAGTATACCTGTTTTGTAGGAGAGGGGATTGTTGTTGGTTAGTATCCAGTCTAGGATTGTTTGTTTGTGGGTGGATTTGTGTATTCTAGTAGGGGAGTTAATGGTTTGGTGAAAGTTAAAGAGGTTAAGGTGTGTGGTGGATTTGGGGGATATGCAGGAGTTCCAGTCGATATTAAAATCACCTAGGATTATGGTTTCCTGGGGGAAGGTGCTAGAAATCCAGCATAGGATATTTTCTAGGGTGTGGATGTTCTTGCCTGGGGGGATGTAGGAACATATTATGTTTATAGCTTTGGTTGTGTTAATTTGGAGTTTGGTGGAAAGAATTTCAGCATTTCCTGGTGTGGGGGGGACGGAGTTAATTAAAGCTAGCTGAAGTTGGGATTTAAACAGGAGGGCCACTCCTCCACCTTTTTTATTAGGGCGGTCTTGTCTTAAGGTACTATAGCCTGGGGGGGTGAATTCGTTGTCTTTTGTACTAGGTTTAAGCCAGGTTTCTGTGAGACAGAGGATATCAAAGGCATAAAAATCAATTAAGGCATGGAGTTGAGTGACTTTGTTATTAATGCTACATATATATATATATATATATATATATATATATATATATATATATATACACATATATAGGTTTACTATCAAACTTTCAGACAACATTCAGTTGAACTGGGATAGTCAATAGGTTATTTTCCAGTTCACAGAAGGCCTAACTGAAAATCCACAACAGCAAATGGTAGTGTGCATTCACAATTGTGAGGTCAACATTCTGCTCAGAGATCACAGTACAATGGGGATTGGGAAATGTACCTTTTCCTCACTGTAGTGTGATTTTGGAGTTTGTATATATAATTAGCAGGGAGTGTGGGTGGCACAGCCCCCCACATGGGAAGTGCAGGGGGGCTTGCCTCCTTGCAATACATTACTTGGAAATGGCTGGTAGGCAGGGTATGCTGGGTAATGTCGAGTAAGATGAATGATGATGTGTCGACATTACCAGTTTCGTTCATTTACATGAACAATGTTATTTTCCTTTTCTCAGAAGTCATCATTGCATTTCAGACATATAATAATAAACATGTATATATATATATATATATATATATATATATATGGATCTATCTTACTACGTCGACAAGTCAGAACGCCGACAGCGAGAACACCGACGCCAGAAGATCGAAAACGGAGAAGACCGACGGATCAAAACCCCGACGCTGAGAACATCGACATGGGAAAAGGCTGTGTATGTATGCGTAGTGACGGACGTTAGGGTGCGAGTAAGGTAAGTGTGCGACTGTGATAGTTTGTGGGTTAGGCGGGTTAAGTGAGTTAGGGTTAGGCGGCTAGGTAAGTGTGCGACTGTGATAGTTTGTGGGTTAGGGGGTTAAGTGAGTTAGGGTTAGGGCGGCTAGGTAAGTGCGACTGTGATAGTTTGTGGGTTAGCGGGTTAAGTGAGTTAGGGTTAGCGCGGGCTAGGTAAGTGTCACTGTGATAGTTTGTGGGTTAGGGCGGTTAAGTGAGTTAGGGTTAGGCCGGGTTAGGTGAGTGTGCGATAGTGGCGGACCTTAGGGTTAGGGTTTGGGTTAAGGTTGTAGGTAGTTGTGTATGTGAGGTTTAGTGTTGGTTTGTAAGCATTTTGCTGTGCTTGTGTTCTCTGTGTGCTTTTGGACCGGGATTTGTTTTGTTTGTTGCTTGTCAGGATTATGGTGTGTCGGGCATGTGAGGTTTCGTGTTTGTGAAATGTCGGTTATGTGGTGTCGGTGATTTTGTTGTCGGCGTTTTGACTTGTCGACGTAGTAAGATAGATCCATATATATATATATATATATATATATATATATATATATATATATATATATACTGTATATATGGTATGTTATAGATATGGATACAAAAAAGAAATAGTTATTTGTTAAAATGGTCATTGCATAGCATCATTCCTCTCCATTAAAAAAAAATTAATGCTCCTGCCAATCATTAGTGGACTGGAGTTCCTCTGTGGCGACCCCTAACCAGGAAAAGCCGAAAAGACAAACAACAACTTAATGTCTTGTTTAACTCCCTAAGGATAAATACATGTCTTTGTTCCATGAAAGATGGCAGATGTGAAATGAGCCTCATGGAAGTAGAGGAGCAAGGAGATATTTTAAAAGTGGTAAGAGAAGAAAAAAATGAGAACATTTACCCTTGTTTCAGGTAAGGGACTATTTGTTGAAAGGAAACAGTACAAGCAAGTGTGATAAAAAGTGATGACAATTAGCATTTCTGGGTGATATCACAGAGTTTGGGCATCTCCCACTGTTACTGGCTGAATGAGGGAAAACTAAAATTAGAGAAATTCTTCAATGTCTTTCTTTATGGGTTTGACTAGTGGGTATGAGGCACCTAATGGGTAGAAAGAGAGTTTCTTTAGAATTAATCTATGAAATTGCAAATTAAGTTCATAGTACAACAGAATGGTTTCTTTTTTGCAATGATATTACTGCTCAGCAGGACACACAGCATGATCAGCTCAGCATGATCTGGGAACAGCTAAAAGCCATTTATCTCCCTTTGTTTGTTCAGTGGGCAGGTAAGAAATCAGTGGGCTACCTGGCTACACATGCAGCCTGTCCACAACAGCAGAGAGGAGTAGCATGACATTTTATTATGCAATGTGGCCAGCTTGTAAATGAAGTGCCCTTATTGCAGGAAATGAACAATTTATCTTAACACAAATATCTGTCTTGTAGTTTTGATTTACAGTACTGATGCAGTTACATAATTAAGGAAAACACTATTGTGTCAGGAAACATCCCAAAGGTAAAACTAATATAAATGCACACAGTGTTGCTTATTGCATAACAGAACATTGCTGAAGTAGTCAAGCTGATGAAAGGAATCTCTGCATGAATAAATGCAACTTTTCTATTACTAGTAATGTGCTCTGCTGGAAAGCATCTGTAAGATTCATAGACTGAGCAGTGATTGCATTAGCATCTTAAGCATGGTGTGTCAGATTACGGCAGTCACCCATAACAGACTACAATGTCACAATGTCCTGTTCATAACAGAAAACTGAAAATTGAATTTTAAGGAAGTATATCAGAGACAACTGCAAAACGTGAAAGACTGATTGCTATACCTGAGATGAGTAGCAGTAAATCATTTAGCTATGGTATGAGTAGTGCTTCACATATGGCCATGATCTGTCAGAAACATCACACCAAAATAAAGCCCACTGTTCATTACATGCCATTGACAAAATTTAACAGAGATAGGAAACTGTTTAATGGGATTTTCTTTTACACAGATAAAAGTTCTTTTGTCCTTGATGACTCTAACTTGAGCAGCAGTTGAAATTTTGAACAGTTAGAGCTTAGCATGACTGGTTACAAACTTTAAATAGGTTGGAAACAGAATACTGTTGTTCTCAAAATGAATCAGAACAAAGTGAAGAGTGTGATGAGCTACCAGGAGGTACAGGAAGCAGGCAGGATGTGAACAAGAGCATTATGAAAAAAGAGAATATGGTAAGGCCTCTTTTTTCAACAAGCTGTTTACAACCCAGAAACCTTGGACCATGCAACTGTAGTCTGAAAAACAACTGCAGAAGAATTTGAAGATGAATACAGGAGGAGAGAACAAAACATATTTCAGCCCAAAATGTCTGGTGAAACAAGACCACGAGGCAATAATATGAGTAGTAAAAAAAATACTTAAGCTAGTACAGCAGTAGTGAGTTCATCTTTACAGTAATATCAGTAAATGAAGCCTCATATGACCTGTCAACTAATTTCATGACTTTAATTATATACTGAATTAGGAAATGGGTCCATCACTGTCACAATATTAGAAACCCTAAACATTTGGAGAACTGACAAAAAGGTGACAGAACTAATGTTTGCATAATAATTTGGCTTTCCCAGGCTAAAACATGTTAAATTTGTAATCAGTGCTCTACCATAGTTAATAAATGTAAATAAATAAACAGTACTGGAATAATAGTAAACAATTTAAACTTTGCGTACTGACCATCAGTCAGCGTCAGAAAAGTATATTTTTCAGTCCTTCTAATGCCAAAGGACATGTCTAGTCAATACCACAAACATTGTATCACAGTGTTCCTCAAAATCTTGGGCCTGACCCATTAATGAATAACCTGGTACTATGGTTAACAATGTTGCATTTTGCATCATTCAAAGAAGCTACTTGAAACAATTTTGAAATTCTTGATATAGTAACCATGCAGTTGTAAAACATGAACTATGCAGAAAGGGTTCAGTAATTGTCATTATTTTCCATTTCTTTTAGATTACTTAGTAATGATCTCCATTTGATCTATAATGCAATGTCTAATCCGGTTCTACTTTAATGTCAATGCCTGAAACATACCTCTGAGGTAGCTAATGCCTGCTGAGGGAACCTAGTATTAAAACTACCTACAAGAACAGAATAAATAGATAAGGAATCGATATTACTCTGTGCGCAAAGATTATGCAATAAGTTGCCCCTTACAATCAACAGTGTTAATTTCCACTTACATGAAGTAGAAAATATCAACATGTGGTTATGGCACTCAAGCTACTTGAAGGCCAGGCATTCATAAAACAAACTTATGACCCTATGTCTAAATACTAGTTTCATAGGTAAGTACAAGGCTAGATGCCCTTGCAGGCCATTCTAAGCCTAACCAATTTCCATTTAAAAGGTGAGAGAATCAAAACCTGTGCTCTCTGTTTGTGACATAATCATCTCAACCATTGTGCCAACCCCCAATAAATAGTAGAACTGTATCTACTGAACCTCTTACAGGTATCTGGCTTAGAATGTAGCTAATTAACAAAGTAAGCAAATATGACTTAGATAGGAAAACATCACTTACTTTTTTAAAGATTTGTATTCATTGTAGATCATTCTCAAATTCAAACAGCAGCAAAAGGAGGAAACTATACCAAGCTTGCACACATTCTGGAGAGACTTTTGAAAGTTTTTATGGTTTGCAAAAATGACAAGACAGCATAATAGAGCTCATGGAGGTGATTAACAGGTTTGTCATAATTCTGATGTCCTTCTTCATCACTGTTGTAGTATTATTTACTTTTGGGATATCCTACAGAGGATAGCTTAATGTCCAGTCAGGATAGCAAAGCCTTAATACCTTCCTAGCATCATACATAAGGCATATGCCCAATGCAAAAGGCATAAAGTACATATGTGTAAACTGACACCTAATCCTCACAACCTCTTTGCTGCCCATCTGAAAACAACTTCTGAATTTAGTCTGTACACTGTCTGCTGAAGTAAGTTTTGCAACTTAGCCTGCCACAGATAAGTGCCCCATGGTGGTTCCTTCCATTCCTTTTTTCTTCTTGCATTTTGTTTTCATGTCATCCTGATTGAGGAAATGTGAGTAAGGGAGAAAGATTCCACATAATGACAGACATGTGAAGTGCCTTTGTTGTTTGGGTGCTATGCATGACCCTACAGAGTGTAATATCTGTCATACATTTGTCCATAAGACATTCCAAACCTTTGTGTCTTCCCTTTCTGTTTACCTGGAAAAACAATTTCTGAAGTTATTATCCCAGAGTACCATGGCTGAATCAGGTCTATATCACATAGTCGAAGTTACGTAACTTTGAACACCTAATGGTCAAACCATTATGTTTGAGGTAACATAACTTCGACCACCTAAAAAAAAAACCCTACAATGGAAAGCCCCCACTACTTAAATACACCAACTGTGAAATCGCACCACATTGAAATGAATGGAAACCTCCGCCTTTACATGCTTGAACTTTTACAAATCCAAACATATGGTCTCGGCCATATGTGGTTCAAACTTGTAGAAGCTCGATGACGTGATAGGAACCAAGCTGAATCTGGCTGTCCCAATGTTCAACTGACTCTTAAGAAAAAAAGCTAAAGGAGTTAATTTTGAATCTGCTGCTTATAGCCTCCACCAGACGTCTTCCTTGGATTGGATGAAGAACCTGAGGACAGTGTTGATGCCAGTACCTTCTGCTGTGACCCACTTAATGACAGACACTGAACTGCCTACATGCATATCCACTGAGGCTGTGCATATGTTTGGTACAGATGTTTAGGTGGAACCATGGCTGGCTATATCTGAAGGTCTTAGGGGAAGTCCCCAGATTTTAGTCAGGGAAGAGGTGTCTGGTGTCCTCATTGAATCTAAGCAGGGCTCTGAGCCTCCTAGATTTGTCAAGGCAGATGCTTCCTTAAAACAAAAACAAAAAACAAAATGTGGCTACTATAGATAAGGGTTCTCACAAAGAGTAGTAGGTCTTTATTCAAAGGCTTTTTAATGCCCTCATGGCTCTGAAACTGCCACAGTGATTGTCTGTCCCTGCTGCTGCTGCTCCCTGGTTATCCACCCCATGTAGGAACCCTTTGGATTCTGCTTCTTCTGATGAGGAGTTGGGGTTTGTTGACGAATCCTTAGAATATTCCTCACAAATACACACTGCTTTGGCATTGTAATCTGATGAAGACAATTTTTTTGTCCTCTGGTTCTCCTTATGAAGAATTATCCTTTGGGGGCGCAGTGGTCTGTATGATAAAGCACTTTAACTGTGATTGTTCCCAAGTATCAGAAGTTCAAAAGAAGTATCATGAATTTTAGCAAATGAACTCGCCCAGACCATCTGCAGTCCCTTCTGTCTTAGCCACCCTGTTAGACACCTTTACAGCAGATGTCCTGGCTCTGACTCTAAATCTCTGGTCCCTAAGAAACCGGACAGAATTTATTAGCTACCTGAGGATCTTACATACTTCTATAAAAGCCCATTATCTAATCCTGATTGTTGTCTCCATGCCCACAGATAAGCCACCCAAACTGCTTTCTTCTTCCAAGTTTCTGCCATCCTTTCAAAGACAGCCATACTTTGGAGAGATATGGGATGAAGTGTGTATTTCTGCTACTTTGGCTTTTAGAGCCTTCAGCTATTATTGTGCTAAGAGGTTGAAAGGTACTGTTTGTTCTGGTTTACAAACTGGAGTATTAAAGCCTGATAAGTATTTTTACTGCTTCTAGTCTTGATTCTTTTGCTGTTAGCAGTACTAAAAATCCATCTCTCCATTTTGTTTCCATTCCCTGATAGGCACGTTATCACAGCTGAGGTCAAAATAAGCAGTTCTGCCATTTTCTCTGCTCTGTAGTCTGTGCAGAACATGACTTTTCCCTCCAGTCTTAAGATGTGTGATTTCTCTTCATGATGGTCATTCTTATCAAGGACAATCAATAGAACTGTTTATTCTCACCTGAGGGTTTCATAGTTATGTAAGCATAATGGCTCATGATGTGGATGTTACAGGAAATTAATGGACTGGAAAGGGTTGTATGAGGCCCAACATTGCAGGCAACAGCCTTCTATACCCCTGGAACATCCATTATTTTCCTGTAACACCCACCACAGAGGACATTACTGAGCTTATAAGTGGTCATTTAAAATGTTTTGTACTTGTATTATTAGTATTTTATATATATATATATATATATATATATATATATATATATATATATATATATATATATATATATATATATAATTTATGTAAAGCAGTTCCTCTGTTTACTGTTTCAAAGTTGTTGCAGGATGTTATTATTGTTGGATGAGGTATTTTATTTCCAAAATGTGCAATATGTAAATATTTAATGTCTACACACACACACACACACACACACACACACACACACACACACACAGTTTCCAGCAATTACAGCCACTTTTGTGACTGTATTCACCTCAAATACTTCATTGTCATTGGATAATTGAAAAATGCATGCAGTGCAAAGCATTGCAGTTTCCCCAGTAACTCACAGCTGTGCCTGGTTTTCCTGAATGCCCCATATTTTACCTGGTATTTTTGCTCTGTCCCTCGTAAATGGTTGATGGGAAATGTCATACTCGATTAACTTAAGCTGAAGTAGGATTCAATTAGAAAAACATCCCTGATATTGGGTTTTTGCACCCCATTACTGATGAACTGCCCAGAATGTTTCAGTAAAGTTAAAATGTATGCATACTCTTTCTCTCTTGCTTACTCTTTCTTACATAGAGACATATACACACACACACATAGTTGTAATACTTTTTCTTTTTTTGATTTTTGTCCCACGCTCACGTATTGATTAGAAAGTAAAAAAGCAAGTTCTTGTAACTGCTCCTGCAGTTACTTTTGCTATTTGATCTATTTTATGTTACTTATTTTTATTTTATTTTATTTGTTTGCTTGTTTATTTTATACTCACTAAACAGACACATTTAATAAACATAACAAAGATGGTGGCTGTTTTTTTTCGGTCCATGCTTCACAGTGGCTTAAAACACTGTTGTGAAGTAGCAGACTTGTTTTTACAGGGCGATACCTGTTCATTAATAGCCTATTGGAGAACGTCCATTCTCTAGTAAAGTATTGTTTCCAGTTTAGCCCATTTCCTAATTTCATTCAGGAACAAATTTGCTTTGTGCTATGCCTGATTTAACCTACCATACTGGAGATTATTTAAGTAGTTTCTTTTTCTTCTAAACGCATGATAAGCTGTAAAAATTAAAACAGAAATTAAGTATTAGATTAAAAGAGAAATCAAATCTTTATTGGTAATTGGGTTACTGCATTATTAATTAATGGTATAAGCAGCACTGTTCAGCTCCATCCTACTTGCTGGCATGACAACTGCACTCCAGACAACTCTATTCTTCTACACAATATCACATAAAAATAACAAAAATAAAGGGCAAATCCCAAAGTCACCATAAGACACCATGTTCCAGTACTATGGAATAAACTGCCAGTTAAGGTAGGCATACTGATATTTGACCTGTATTAAACAAATCTAAAGTGCTAATACCTTAAGATAAAGACTACTTAAGGATGAGTTATTACTGAAACAAGTTTAGTAGTAGCTGTTGCTTTACATGTTATGCCAAAGCTCTGATAATACAGTTATGGCTCGCTCATCATGTTTCTGTTCTGTTAAGATAAAACTGGCATTACAGCTATGCCAGTAAACAGTGGAATGTAATGAGTGGTCTCAAACCATTGAAAACAAGCTTTAGAGTAACATTTAAGATCCACAAATAATGAATAAGAATTACTCCCCCTCATGAAACCTTACAGGTTTGGAGAAGACTAATTATATAAACTTTGTATCTTCATTGATTTTAACACTACCTGAGCAAGACTTGCTGGCTTGTTAATCACTTATAATTCTTGTATGAGGAGGTCATAAGTAAGTATCTTTCTAGGTGTTTCTCATTTCTTCTGGTCATTACCTTACAAAATTACATTGTTTAGCTGCATAAAGTATCTGAGTGCTAAACTTTAAAACCCATAACTCATTGTGATGTCTACTTGAGCACTTGTTAACTGGATATTTTTCTCCATGGCTCTTGTCCAGAAAATAAACTACCATACATTCACATGAGCAATAAAAAATATAAATCTAGTAGCAGTCTAGATTCTGTGGTCAGGGCTGCAGAGAATATATCTACTATGAAAATACAGATTATACAATTTAAATGGTCTGAATCTCAACAAATGATAAAAATACCACAGCAGCAGCAGTATAAATGATCTTTAATCTATATTAAAAACAATTTATTGTTAAAACAGATTAACCATTTTCATCCTGAAACTTAGGACTTCTTCAGAATCAGTTCAACAAATTAACAGTCTTCTTTTATATGGTTAACCCAATATAATTATCTAATTCCCTTTAAAGGAACATTCCCATTTAAAAGTGTACATCCCGGATGATGACTAACCAACACACTTAAGAACTGAAAACATTGCAAACACAATTAATTGCCATTTTTTTAAAACTCATTCATTAAAAACCTCTTATAACACAAAATTAAAATTAATATCTCACTATAACTAGTGATAACTAGCTTTAATATTAAGGACAGATTGCAAGGAAATGTTTTCATTTAGTCCTGGAAATATAAAAGCATGTAGTTTAGCCTGCCTCCTCATTTCCTTCTCTAATAACTTCAATTTAGTATCCCCACCTCTGGGGTTTTGTGTAATGTGTTCCAAAATTGCAAAACCATGATTTTTATACAAGGGGCATTTTGATGAGTGTTTATAAAGGGTGTTGTTTTTCATTTTTGTTATTTATTTGATATTGATGTTCATATATTCTCTCTTGGAGAGTTGTTTCAGTTTTAACTGCATAAATTGTGGGGCATCCCGAGCACTCTGCTAGGTAAACTATCCATTTTGCTTGAGAATTACCATTCATAAATAATCATTTCACAAAACCAATTCATCTCCTTCAAATATATGACAACATTGAGGACATCTTCCACATTTCTTAGCCCCACTTAAAACCTGATTAAACCAGTTACTAAACAACCTTACTCTTTCAAACTTCTCTTTAAAATTAGGACCAGTTTTAAAAACAAATGAAGGATGTGGACCTAACACTTTATAAACCTCCTGGTTATACTTTACAATAGTCCAATTAAACGGAAAGTATATTTTCACTTCTCTGGCTAATGTTCCATACTCAACCACTAAAGCACTTTCAAAATTTCCTTTTTTCTTTTCAGCTTCATTTTTGTTCAGTTCGACCCCAAGTAATGGTTTATACTCCCTATGACACTCAGATTCAACATAATTTCTTAATTCTTCCACTAAATCCAGAGGGTAACCTCTACTTAAAAACATTTTAGCTACAACATTTAACTCATAAGCCACATTCTCCTGTTGTGAAGTAATTCAATCTACTCTAATGTACTACCCCTTGATAATACTTTTTTTCTTACTCATGGGTGACAGCTACCATACTCAAGATGTGAGTTACTATAAATTAATGACTTTAAACATTTTTCTGTGTGACTGATAAAAGTAACAAGATAATTCATACTATCTCTGTTATACATATTAGTGAACTTAAGGATGGTGGAAGATTGATTAAGATATTCCATAAAATTAAAAATTTCATTCTTAGGCCCTTTCCATAAAATAAAGATGTCATCCAAAAATCTAACATAAAGTTTCACATATTGATAAAAGTTGCTGTTAAACATTTTTTCAAATTTCCAATCCAATAGAACCATATTGGCATAAATGGGGGAACATGCAGCACCCATGGCGACACCTTTAATTTGTTTAAAATATCACGATAAAATAAATAAAATTGCAGTCCAGAACTGAAGCCATGACATTAGTAATCAGATTAATTTTATCTTTAGTAAGATTTGTAAAACCAAGCAAGCTATTATAAAAATGGCCCAACACATAATCTCTAAGGATAGAAGAAAATAAGTCTACCATATTAATTGTTAAAAAGAAAATTCTTTATCCCAAAGGTCCATTTTTTAGCTGCCTAAAAAATCTCATGAATCAATCATCAAATGAGCTGCATTGTCATAAACCACTTTTAACAACCTGTCAATACATACCTCAAAAGGGTATGTCTTAGAACCACACCCAGCCATAATAGGTCTAAATCGTGGCTTTGTTAAAATTTTGTGGCCCAGCCATAATAGGTCTAAATGGTGGCTTTGTTAAAATTTTGTGGATCTTTGGTATACAAAACATAGTGTCTACGGTGGGATTTTTAACCTGTAAAATATTATATGTCTCCACCATGATTCTCTGATCCAAAAAAAATCTTCAAGGAAAAGATCAATTCTTTGTTAACTTTGATAACTTACATTAATCTCATTAATAGAAACTGGACCTTTTATTAATATGTGAAACTTTATATTAGATTTTTGGTCGACATCTTTATTTTATGGAAAGGGCCCAAAAATGAGATTTTTAATTTTATGGAATATCTTAATCAATCTTCCACCATCCTTAAATCCACTTACAAGTATAATAGGGATAGTATGAATTATCTTGATACTTTTATCAGTTACATGGAAAAAGGTTTTAAGTCATTAATTTATAGGAAGTCAGCATTCAGTAACTTGTATCTTGAGCACGGTAGCTGTCAACCCATGAGTCAGAAAAAAAAGTATTATCAAGGGGCACTACATTAGAGAAGCTCAAATGACGTCACAACAGGAGGATGTGGCTAATGAGTTAAATGTTGTAGCTAAAAATGTTTTTCAGTAGAGGTTACCCTCTGGAATTAGTGGAAGAAATAAGAAATTATGTTGAATCTGAGTGGGATAGGCAGTATAAACCATTAACTGGGGAAGGACTGAACAAAATGAAGTTGAAAAGAAAAAAGGAAATTTTGAAAGTGCTTTAATGATCAAGTGTGGACCATTAGCTAGAGAAGTGAAAAATATAGTTTCTATTAATTGGAATATTTTAAAGAGTAACCAGGAGGTTTATAAAGTGTTAGATCCACAACCTTCTTTTGTTTTTTAAACTGGTCCTAATTTTAAAGGGAAGTTTATAAGGGTCGGGTTGTTTAGTAACTGGTTTAATCAGGTTTTGAGTGGGGCTAAGAAATGTGGAAGATGTCCTCAATGTTGTCATATATTTGAAGGAGATGAATTGGTTTTGGGAAATAATTTACATTCTAGATTAAGGGTTGTGAAAGGTAATTGTCAAACAAAAGGGGTATTTTACTTAGCAAAGTGCTTGTGATGCCCCGCAATTTATGTACGTAAAACTGAAAGAACTCTCCAAAATAGAATATATGAACTTCAATATCAAATAAAAAAACAAAAATGAAAACAACACCCTTTATAGACACTTATCAAAATGCCCCTTGTATAAAAATTATGATTTTGGAATTTTGGAACACATTACACAAACCCCAAAGGTGGGGATACTACAATAAATTTATTAGAGAAGGAATTGAGGTGGCAGGTTAAACTACATGCTTCTGCATTTCCAGTACTGAATGAAAACATTTTCTTGCAACCTGTCCTTAATATTAGAGCTAGTTATCACTAGTTATAGTGAGATATTAATTTTAAGTTTGTGTTATAAAAGGTTTTGTAATGAATACATTTTAACAAAATTGCATTTAATTATGTTTTCTTGTTTTCAGTTCTTAAGTCTGTTGGTTAGTCAATATCCAGGGTGCATTCTCTTAAATGGGGATTTTCCTTTAAAAGGAATTAGATAATTATATGGGGTTAACTTTATAAAGGAAGACTGCTGATTTGATGAATTGATTTTGAAAAAGTCCTAAGTTTTAGAACGAAAACACTTAATCTTTGTTTAACAATAAAGTGTGTTAACATGCATTAATGTCCATTTATTTGGCTGCTACTGCAGTATTTTTATAGTTTGTTGAGCTTCACTGTTGCCAATACCATTACCTGTCTGGTTTTATTGGTTTTAATTTACATTATCTAGAAAATTAATAACACAGAATTACTTGATCATGCTTGACAGAAATAAAGAGAAAGATCAAGACAATTGCCAAAACCTCAGAAGTGACATTTAATTTCAAAGCTGTTACAGACAGCTTGTTGGTGATGGATAACTACAGTCTAAATGAGTGTCTCTTTAATTTTCAGGTTTTCTCAGTGCTAGGATATATTTCCTCTCAGTACGCTAGTTTTCTGTGAGAACATGTTTTTCTAACTTTAGTAGATGCTAATTGACTTGCTACACTTAATTGTGTGAAATGTGTACAAAACATTTTGCATTTGCCTATGTCCTTATCTCCATGACAAGACTATAAAGGGTCTAAGAAAGGCCAGTTCACTTTCCCTGATAAATTAAATTAAACTTTGAATAATAAAAGACTTTAGACAGAACAAAGTCAGTGTGGGTTTAGGCATGTGTGTGTGTGTGTGTGTGTGTGTGTGTGTGTGTGTGTGTGTGTGTGTGTGTGTGTGGTACACCTGAGTGTGCTTTGTATGATCAGGCTAAATAAAAGGAGCCAGCCAGCAGCCAATTTGAATATAGGAAGGAGTATATTAGAGTTAAAAGGGTGCCCAAAGGGACCTGTTAACAGAACTATTCATCGGGATTGCTCAAAGGCTCTTTGCTGAATCATGAACTGTTAAAGTTATTTAATTGCCACAGACTTGAACTTTTGGAAGTTCTTATTAAGGACAGTCAAAGGACTATGTACAGTCTAATTCCTGAACTTACTGAATTGCATGGTTCCATTTATAAAGATTCATTGTTTAATTCTCATCAAAGTTATGATTATAATGTTTTCAATAAAGTTACAATCAAAAAGGAACAGAAATTGGATAGGGACCAGAAAGAATATGAGAAAAGATTTATGACCACAGATAATGCTGGGATTTATGATAATGATGTCAATGGCTAGCTCGTTGAAGGTGACAATGATTTTCTTGAAACAACTGTGTACCAATCTAGATATATGGGTTATGGAACCTAATAAAGGACGGAGAATTGTATTAATGGATAAAATTATATATGAAGAAAAGATGCTCTCTCTCCTGCAGGATGTGGAAAGATATAGTGAGG
This sequence comes from Protopterus annectens, assembly GCF_019279795.1. Lineage (NCBI taxonomy): Eukaryota > Metazoa > Chordata > Ceratodontiformes > Protopteridae > Protopterus > Protopterus annectens. The sequence goes on from NC_056729.1 coordinate 707,912,915, forward strand.
TATCAATCAATGAAATAAACATTTCTTATCATAAAATTGATTTAGCATTGAAGGACTTGTTTGATCAGGGGGTCAATGATTTTCAAACATATTCTTATTTGGAAAAAAATTCACCTAGAATACCATCCATATTTGGTATTCCCAAGGTGCATAAGCATGTGGGGGACCCCCCTTTCAGACCAGTAGTTGCATCAAAAGGTTCTAAAATAGCTCCACTGGCCAAATTTCTGGATTGGAAACTTAAGGATATATGGGGGGACGCCCCCATATCCTTAAAGATTCCTGGGATTTTTTGGCCAGAATTAGACCAGAATGTTGTGTTGAGGGACTAACATTTTTTATGTATTGATATTGTTGATTTGGTTTCTGTCATTCCACACGACTTGGGGTTGTCATGGTTAGAAGAAGCATCGAGAATGAGGCAAAATACTTCAGAAAATGACATTTTTCTTTGTCTGAAATTAGCAGAATTGGTCCTTAGAAACAATTTCCTGTTTTTTGAAGGGGAATTTTACCGGCAAGAAAAGGGAGTTTCCATGGGGGCTAGTTGTGCCCCCACCTATGCAGATATTATTTTATCTGTATGGGAATCTAAATTGATTCTCACTTGTCCTTTCTCACACTACTGGAAACTCTACACTAGATACCTTGAAGATATCTGTATTTTTTGGATAGGAGACCTTGTTTTGTTGGTAAAATTTATGAATTATCTCTCTGTAACTACTACTTTTTTTACAGTTTACACATCAGGTAACATTAGAAAAATACAATTATTTAGATGTGACTATATTCAATACTGGTAAAGGATTTAAATCAGTAGTTTACAGAAAACCTACATTTTCTAACACATATATTAGTTACAACAGTGCACACCCCTATTATCAGAAAAAGAGTATTATCAAGGGACAAGATGTTAGGGTTAGCCATATGACATCTTTGGATTATGATTTTCAGAATGAATGTAAATTATTAAGGAAAATGTTCATAGATAGAGGCTATCCTACAGTTCTGATTAATAATATACAGTCAGAAGTGGAACAAGGGAGAGAAGACAATTATAAACCCATGTTAGGTTCAGGCCCACTGACTCATATAAAATGTACAGTACAATAAAACAAGTCAGGAAGACTTCAGTAGAACTTTTGTGACCAATTTCAGTGGAACAGCATATTTGGTCAAATCCACTCTTGAAACAGAGTGGAAAAAGTTTACTGACTTCAAAGACTTAGAGGTATTTAAGAACAAACCTTTAAAGGTTATTTTTAAAAAAGGACAGAATATCAAAAATGTACTGGAACAGGCAGCGAATATACAGATGTTCACACAAAAAAGGAGGGGGACATACAGATGTGGTGCCTGTAATCAATGTAAATATATATTACAAGGAGAAGAGGTATGTGTACAGGCAAGAAATAAAACAATATATAACAAAAATTACTCAAATTGTAACTCAAAGGGACTAGTTTATTTAGTTATATGTGGTTCCTGCGATGCCTTTTATGTAGGTAAAACTGAAAGACAACTGAAACACAGAATTTACGAACATCTAAATGATTTGAGAAAAAAAAAAACAGTACAAATGCTTTGTTTAAACATACATTAGAGTGCAGTAATGCAAAATTCCTTTTCTTTGTAATAGAGATGGTTCCCAGGAAGCAAGAGGGGGTCCCTGGGAAACCAAATTGGAATTTAGAGAAACATTATGGCAGATAATTCTGGAAGCTAATAAAGCCCTAGGACTTAATGATTCCATTTCAATTCTACCACTGTTAAAGCTCAGATCTGCTAAATTATAGAGGAGACCTCTTAGGAATTAGTTGTGTATACATATTACATTCCTTCAAAACATATTATCTTTTACAATTGCTGTATAGGTATTTATTATCAAGTTATTTGTCTATTATATTTATCTATCTATATGTCAATATCTGATACTGTTTGAACATTATATGGGCATGAAATTTATCAATGGTGTGAGTTTTATAATAATATATATTTTATTTACTTATTTTTAAGAATTTTATTAAATAGCAACATGTTTTTAATGACATAATTGATTAATTAACTAATAAGGGGAAGGGTATATAAGCATGCATTCAGAAGTGTCTATTATCATGTCTGAAGAAGTCCAGGAGGTTCTTAAATGAAAACACCTTGTAGAATATTCAGCGCTAATTTTTGTAAATAAAATCTTCTGCGTACAGCACTTCCTTGTCTGGTTTTCGGTTATTGGGTTTACTTTCACCAGTATATTTGGAATGTTTTCAATAAAGTTACAATCAAAAAGGAACAGAAATTGGATAGGGACCAGAAAGAATATGAGAAAAGACTAGTATTTACGACCACAGGTAATGCTGGGATTTATGATAATGATGTTAATGGCTAGCTCATTGAAGGTGACAATGATTTTGAGAGAGATACTGATTCAGTGGCCTCTTTAGATGTATCCCAGTGAGAAGATCCAAAAGGATCTTAAAGGAGAAGCCTGTATCATACAGGGGTCCCTTTTGAAAGACTCAGAGGAATGATTGGTTTCAGTGGATCAAAGGGGGAGAGAAGGGGTCAAAGACCAACAGGTGGAAGAGGGTTGGGTTTAACAGGTATCCAAAGGGCCCCAGTCACAGGAATCATTAAAATGTCTTAAATGACTCACAAGATTTTAAAATTTATAGCCACAGTGGTTGCTGAGTTACAGTGGACCATGCAAATTTGTTTGAAAAAGGGAACACATTTGTTCCCAGTAAAGGTGTCAATGCAGGTCAGTTACTTATAGGCTTCAAGTTGTTTACAAGGAAATGTAAATTGCAACTATGGTTTAGGAATGACCCTAACAACAATGGTGGGAGTTATGCGTTGAGAAGGATGGGTTTATTTAGTCTCCCTATTGAACCCTTTTGGGGTTTTATCTGAAGCGATATGTGAATACAACATTTCTTACTTTTTGAGCTAAAAGAAAAACAAACGGGAATGCTGGTTCAACCTGAATTCTTATGAATATGAATTATTACAGTTCATATGTGATAACAAAGATGTTAGGCTTATGAAGCTGGACAAAGGCGGGGGTTTAGTGGTCATGAAGTCCCTGGATTATTCCAGTAAAATGTTAGATATTCTGAATAAATATAGCTTACAGTACAATGAATTAATGGTGATCAGTTTAAATACATGGAGCTGAAAGAACCATTTATTCCATCCATCTTGGGGATTCCCATGGTGCATAAAGATTTAATGGATCTCTCATTAAGGCCTATTGTGGATGCAGGAATTTCAAAAACCTGCCCTTTGCAAAATTTATACATTTTGAGTTAAAAGGGGTATTTGATTCATCAACTTATTTGATCAAGGATTCATGGGAGTTCTGAGATGTGTTAAAATATAATTTATTTAAAGAAAATATATTACTTGTTATCATTGATGTGAAAGATTTATTCTCAATTATCGCACATGAAGTGGGCTTGGAATGGTTTAATTAATATCTGTCCACTACTACATCTCTTTCTACTGAGATGGTTAATGTATTAGTTTCTATGATGTAGACGATATTAAAAACAATTATTTATTTTTTGAAGGTAAATACTACCACCAGACAACCAGCAAAGCTATGGGCATGGTCTGTGCCCTGGTCTACACAAATGTTGTTATGGCCGAATGGGAGAGAAGGTATATTTGTAATAGCAAATATATTACACAGTGGGGGTTTTATACTAGATTCTTGGATGACATTTGTTGTTTTTGGTGGGGGTCCAGGAAATATCTAGATGAGTTCATTGAATTCATCAATAGGACCACTTCCTTTTTGAGTTTTACATTTGAAGCATCTAGTAATAGTTATGTTACCTTGATGTCATCATATCCAAGGACCTGGCCCATAAGAGGTTTGTTTCCAGGATTTATCAAAAACCCACATATTCTAATTCTTTCTTACACTATGATAGGTACCTTCCCCTCTTTACAAAGAGGGGGGTTAGTGAAAGAGCAAATGGTCAGGCTTCCTAAAATGGTGCCAGATGATGCCTTGTTTGACAATGAAATTGTAGTGCTCACCAATATGCTTACTAAGAGTGGTACCCCATGAATTTACTATCAATGATACAAGCTGATGTTGTAACCAAAAATGTAATAGCATATTTCCCTGATTTTGGGAATGGCTAATCTTGATTTTGCCTTAAATTCATAAAAGGTACATTAGGAAGCATTTCTTGGGTCCTTGTCATGACATATGCTGTGGACAAATTAGGGATTGTATTGATAGGAATTGACTAATTTTTGGTCTTAATAATATTCTTGATATCCTGGGGAACAACCCAGGGTGGTTTATAAATGACGGGCAAATTCTAATTTGTTAATGCAGAAAGGATACAAATCAGGAAAAAGATATATTAAGGGTACTTTTAAATGCTGTAAATGTAGGCAGTGTTGTTTTATTAAGGAGGGTGAAAAGGCCCAATTAAGAGTAAATATGTGACAATGCCAGATAGGCATTAGAATTGTGACACCAAGGGGGCAGTCTATGTTGCCACATGTAAAACATGCCCATTTTTTATACTGGTAAGACAGAGCACAATTTTAGGGAAAGAATGTATGAACATAACTATGATTGTAGAAACAGAAAATACTGTCAATGCTTTGTATAGGCACATCAGTGCAAATCCAGATCACAGTTTTGGTTTCCGGGTGCTTGAAAAGATGTAAATAAATCCACAAGAGAGGTCATGGAAGGAGCATTTAGAAAAATGTGAGTTGAGATGGTAGCTGAGAACTGATGCTGAACATCCTTCTGGGCTTAATAACTATTCTTCAATAGCCAGTGTATTGAAAGTTAAGGCTATGGCCGTGTAAATCTTGATAACATGATATTTTTTTATTTTGTTATAAGAGTAGAGTTGGCTACTCATCAATTTTTGGTGTTGCCAAGGTAGTTTTATGATGTGTTTTTACTGCCTCTTTAAATCTTTAAATTTTAAATTATGGGCTGGTTATGTGTTTTTAAACATGTTTAAATATGGCAGTTGTGCGATTTTGTTATTTGATTCTGAGGAAAGTCTAATGATTGTGAAGATGAAAGCATTTAAAATTTGTTACAACTAATAAGGTTATATAAGTTTTTGGCTGTGTTGCTGCATTTTTCTGTTCACCTCCTTCTGAGCATTTTGGCATTATATAATCAGAATGTGACCTGTGATCTGTAAGTCACTTTGGTAAAATGCATTTGAGGTAAAGGAGGTCTCCAGGTTACATTGCTTTCCCTTAGAAATGCAGTGGGCAAAAAACAGCAGTAGAAAAGACACCAAAAAGAATGTCAGAACACATTAATACATTATTGCTGGTAATGATCTGCAAAACATTTTTGCAAATGTTACAGATTCATTGGTTCAATTGTCCCACCTCCAACCTACTGGTCTTCAAGGAGATTGAGTGCCATAACTTATGCTGACATGTTCTGCTTCCATAAAACACATAAATATTATTTCTGAAGGAAATTAAGGCTCTCTTCTACTGACAGTATGTAGAATACTATCATATAATCTTGGCAAGAATAGAATAAAGCATTTGTCACAGTTTTTCTGTGATATTTATTTTACCTGCATGATAGATGATGACTATGCCGTACAGCCCTGTGGCCTGTGTTGGTATGATATTGTTTGATACAAAGCATAGTGAGTCAGTTCACTCTACTCTTACTGCATTCAAAAGACATATTCCGTGTTGTACTTGTTATAACTCATTGCTGTGAACCATATGCTTGATCTTTGCCAATTGTAAATCATTATGTGTGCATATATAACTTTAAGAAGCTATCCAAGGGCTTGCACAAGTGTATAAATACTGATCACATGCAAGTTAGAGTGCCATTTTGTAGTAAGCAGTTGAGATGTAAGCATGTATGCATATAAGGTTGGTTCGTTAACTAGTTCATTCGTATTTAACGATGCTGCTATCCATCCTGATGTGTTTCTATGTATTAGAGCATCTAAATGAAAACCCCAGCCTTTTTGTCATATGTGTGAGAGATGAACAAGCAACATGGTGCCAGAAGCAGCATGCCTAAGGACAAGGATTCAGAACCGGCATATCCAAGGGGCATGAAGTTATAAGTGGATTGAGTAAAATGACTAGAGGCACTTGCCTAGAGCTGGAGGAATATAAACGAGCCGATCATCCTTAAAATGTGTAAACTTCACAAAACAGACAATCAGAAACAAATTTCCTGTATTAAAACTTGCTCAGAAATATTTAATTTCTCATAATATGAAATGAGGCATACAGAACATTCTAAATGATTTTTGCATAAACAGATATGTATGATATTGATAAAACTATATAAATTACTACAGAAAATGTTTGAAATAAAGTACAAATTGCATAAAACTAATAAAATAAAGGGAAACAACTGCATTTTTGCAAAGCATGTATTTTTCGTATTAAGCAAAGATGTCCAAGTTATCCGAAGTGTATAAAGTGTTCGCATGTTTTTGCAGTGTTACAGTAAATCTGTTTTATAGAGTACAACCATTACAGGGTATATTTCACAGAATACAGCCTTTACAGAGCATATTTCGATAGGTACAGTATTTCAGAGTTTATTGTGTATTTGAATGTTATTACAAGCTCACAAAACTGTTTGTTCATACATAATTACAAGGGCCAAATTTTCAGTGTGTTTGTGTATACTTTGTGGACATGGCAGATGGATTTCGAAAACCCAGTGCACTTATGTTTGACAGTAATATTGTTGAGAACTGAAGAGTTTTTGAGCAAGAGTACATTTTCATACAGGCTGCATTTTCTGATAAAGATGACTGCACAGAGGCATGTATTCTACTTAATTTAGCTGGATCAGAAGCCATAGAAAGGGAGAGTTCATTTGTGTATGCACCTGCTATCTATACAGGAGTGGGGGAAAACCATCATATTGCTGCACCGGCTGAGTCAAGGGAGGACCCTGAGTGCTTAAAATGAAAATTTAGAAAAATGTGTAACCCTCAGACAAACGTTACAATGGAAATACACATTTTATATAAGGGATCAAAAGCCTGGTGAAACTTTTGCAGCATATATAACTGACCTGAGAAATAAGGCTAAAATCTACAGATCTCGTGACTTAAGGGATGAATTGATAAAGGACAGACTTGTGTGTTGTATAAAAGATGATGCTGTGAGAAAGTCTTTGCTTTGTGACAGTGATTTAACTTTGAATAAGGCCATTGAGATCTATTAGATATATGACATCAAAGAAAGGCACACAAATATGCTGACAAACAAGAGCAGCTCTAGAAGGCACAGTGATAAAACTCATGTTGCTAGTACGCGGCACATTATTAAAAGAAAGAGACCCAAGCACATGGCAGTATCTGTAACCCCTGCAGTACTCACTGGTAAACCCCAGAACTTTCTAACAAGTTCTTAAGTAAACTTTGGAAATCGCACAGTCTCAGTGAAACATAAGAGTTAGCAAACCCAAAGCATGGGCTTCAAACCAGTTTCATTGTCAACTGTCGTAAATGTGGTGGAAGCCATGAATCTAAAAAAGAAAAATGTTTAACTTTTGGTCAGCAATGTCAAAAATGCAACTAATGGAATCATTTCAAAAGGTTTTGTAAATCAAAAGACCCATATTCTTTAATTAAAAGGGAACATTTTAAGAAACAAGTTGATCAGTTAGACAGTTTCTACTCTTTATGTTGATGGCATGTCAGTATTTCATGAAACGATCAAAGCAGTAGCTTTAAGGGCAAGGAATTAAGTATTTTGTACTGTTCAGATAAATGGCAAATCCATACAACTCAAAGTTGATACAGGTTCTAAGTGTAATGTTATGTCAGCAGAAACATTTGCCAGAGCATGCAAATGTGAAAGGCTTGATTTGGCAAAGGGTGCAAAGCTTGTTGCTTACAGAGGTGAAAAAATTCAAACTGAAGGGTCAGTAGTATTCTCATGTTACTCAGATGGAAGAAGTTACAGCTTGTTATTTTATGTGGTCAAGAGGCATGTTCAATCATTATTAGGGCTCAGAGACACTTTGAAAATGGGAATGCTTTCATTTAACAAGGAAGTCCATCATGTTAGCTTAAAGACCACTACTCTAATTTTGCCCAGTACACCTTTTCTACCTATGCTGATCTGTTCAAAGACAAACTAGGCAAGCTTCCAGTTGTGTACTCCATGAAGTTAGACCCAGAGGTCAGTCCAGGTATCAGGCTGGCATGTAAAGTTCCAGTAGCCATGCAGGACAGAGTCAAAGCTGAGTTAGATAAAATGGTGCGACAAGGTATGATTTGTCCAGTTGAAACTCCAACTGAATGGGTATCTTCCATGGTGGTAGCTCATAAGAAAAGCTCAGATGATATCAGAATATGTATTGACCCACATGATTTCAACAATGCATTAAAAAGACCTCATCATCCAATGTGCACAGTCGAAGAAGTTGCAGCCTTGATGCCAAATGCCACTATTTTTTCTGTCTTAGATGCAAAGAGTTCATTTTGGCAAATTCAGCTTGGCAAGAAATTATCACTGCTCACTACATTTAGTACTCCATTTGGCAATTACAGATTTTTGAGAATGCCATTTGGGATAAATTCTGCAAGTGAAGTCTTTCAATATGCTGGAGGTTGGCTTAATGGCCAAGGTGTTTGCCTTACAAACACAAAGTGCAGGGTTTGAGTCTCACAAGGGATAATTGGCTACACTTAAAATGGCTCACAAGGGCAGTTTGCTTAGTACTAAACTATGAACCTATGCAATAGAGCAAATTCTTTTCTGGGTATCCTTGTGCTGTTATAGTAGACGATATACTGGTGGGACGTTGTGATGAAGCAGAACATGACAGAAACCCTAGAAAAGTTCTGGGAAGGGCACATCAAGTGAATCTTAAGCTCAATCTACAGAAATGCAAGTTCAAGAAAAAATAATTTACTTATGTTGGTCATTTATTTACAAGTACAAGCCTATGTCTTGCATCATGGTCACCCAAAAGAAACTGCCATTCTTTTTGATGCCAGAACTAAACAATGTCCAAGCCCTGTAACATTTTCTTAGCGTGGTCAATTATCTAGGCAAGTTCACTCCAGACTTGAGCCAACTTTCAGCATTACCTAGAGAGCTGACCCATAAAGATGTATCCTGGTCTTGGTTAGACTAACAGCAAAGAGCATTTGAAGTCCTGAAACAGAGAATTGCTAGTCAACCAACTCTCAGATACTATGATGTTCACAAGCCAGTAACAATTTCCTGTGATGCTTTGAATGTTAGTCTAGGTGCAGTCATTCTACAGAAGATCATCCTTTTGCCTGTGCATCGAGAACTCTTACCCACACTGAAATGCAGATTGCCCAGACAGAGAAAGAGCTTTTGGCAATTGTGTTTGGGTGTTCAAAGTTCATGATTATGTTTATGGTACACCTAGCCAGACTGAAACAGACCATCAACCATTAGTCACTATCTTGAGAAAGCCTATGAATTCAGCTCCAGCAAGACTGCAACATATGATACTGGGATTGCAAAAGTACAATTTCAATCTTGTCTACAAGAAAGGCAAACTTCATTATCTTGCTGATACCTTATCCAGATAACCCAGAAATACCACAGAACAGCACGAGAATGAGAGTCTTAATTTTGAAGTCATGGAAGTGAGAAATGTTTCTTCCACATGTCTTGATGAGCTGAGAGATCACACAGCCACAGATCCAGTTTTACAAAGACTCAACCACTTTATCAATCACAGATGGCTGTCAAAACAATCTAGTTTACCTCAAGAAGTACAACCTTATTTTCCATACAGAGATGAGATTTTACCTGCCAAAGGTATCATTATGAAAGATCTGAAAGTAATTGTTCCAATGTCCTTGCAACCTGAGTATATTACTGTCTTGCATCATGGTCACCCAGGTACTAAATCTACCAAAAGAAGGGCGAGAGACTTAGTATTTTGGCCTTCTATGTCACAAGACATTGAAAGAGCACTTTTATCTTGTTCTGTGTGTAATAGTACTAAGCCACATTAACAGAAGGAACCACTTCAGCTTAACCAGATTCTAGAACTATCTTGGTCGATAGTAGCCACCGACATTTTCAAGTGGACTCTTACTCCAACTGATTCAAGACTGACCTACTTCTCAACCTAGCATCCAGTACTGTCATTACTAAGATGAAACATCATTATACAGTCCTTGGTAGTTCACACAAAGTTATTCTGACAATGGCACTCAGTTTATAAGCCAACAAAAGATTTGCTGAAGAATGGGAGTTTACTTATTTGACAAATATTCCAGAGTACTCGCAATCAAATTGTTTTGCAGAACATGCCGTTCAAAGTGCAAAACAGTTACTATTGAAGTCACAACATGATAATAGTGATGTTTTCCTGAATCTCTTGAATCTCAGAAATGTTCCTCATGATAAACATCTTGGTTCACCTGCTCAGAGACTTCTGTCGCGACAAACAGAACCACATTACCAATCAGTAGACAATTGTTTGTTTCACGTGTCAAGAACAACAGGTTAATGAAAGCCAATCTGTTGAAGAAAGACCTAATCCAGAAGTCCTATTATGATAAGACCAGCAAACCACTCAATCCATTACGATAGGAAGAAGTGGTAAGGATGCAAAAATCCAAAGGTTATGATCGGATTGATGTCATGAAGAATATTGGTCCAGAGCCGAGATTGTACATTGTGGAGTCAGAAGGAGCAGTTTTTAGGTGGAATCAGAAGCATTTGAAACTGGTGTCTGAGTCTATAAAATGGCACATAGCCTGTGAGAAAGACTCTTTATCTCAGAGTGAGTTGTCCAGTGTTCCAACTCCAATGGAAGTCCCAGAGAACATTCCCATTCCTATAACAAATCCAGAAGTTCTGAAAACCCAGAAGAATATGAGTTGTGCACCGCAGACTGTCCCTGTTGCTAAATGTGGCCCATATTTTTGTGTTATGAGATATGATTGAATATCTAAACCCTGTAGCAGATATGAAGCAACATGGACATGAACATTGTGTTTTGTTTCCAATGTATATACAAATGCATGTCTATCTCTGATATTGTTTTGTATAAAGAGCAATCTTTTTAAGAGGGAGGATGTAGATCAATATGTATGTATATACGTTTAAGAAGCTATCCAAGGGCTTGCACAAGTGTATAAATACTGGGCACGTGCAAGCTAGAGTGCCATTTTGTAGTAAGCTATTGAGATGTAAGCTGTACATATGTAAGGTCTGTCTGTTAACTAGTTTGTTCATATTTAATGATGCTGCTATCCATCCTGATGTGTTTCTATGTATTAAAGCATCTAAACCAAAACCCCAGCCTTCTTGTCATATGTGCTAGAGATGAACAAGTGACATCAGTGCTGCAATGTATTGCATCCTCTTCTTTCTCACATGGAGTATCACTCGCTGGTACCACATCGCTGGTTGCTTTGGTGGCTCCTTTCCTACCTTCTCCCACACTGCTACCAAAGGTATGCTGCATAGTAACTGTTTGTGTAGCACCATACAGTGTAGCAGGGAGGAGACCACAAATACCCTGATGCAGATTTCCTGAGCGTATAAGAGTAGATGACTAGATGTATCCAAGCAGCAGAAATTGGTCTCCAAAAGTCTGAATGCATGTTCAACCAAGGTTTCTTTTTGTAAAACTTTCTTGAATTATCACTTAAGACTTTGACAAATATACATTTACCTAAAAGAAAGCAAACTATATAAACATGTTCCTAGTTACAAACATTATAAATCACAGCTTTTTATATATAACTATTATCAATCCAACATTACATAAATTGCTCAAGTTCTGCCTTCCCTTAAATTGTGCACCTCCTTCAAAACATTCTTCATAAACAGTTCAATTTACATTTGTCTATATAATTTGCTCCAACAATTTTCCAATGATCCCACTTCCAGTTCTTTTATCTCTGTTAAAATATTCAGTACCTTAAATACAGTTCAGTTCCATTTCCTAATAATTGTTTTTTGGCATCCACAAGAATTAAACTTAACAAAGCTTTACTATGTCTAGACAATTCAGATCCTGTATCCTGGCTCAAAAAATAATTTCCTTACTTCTATCTATTTGCTCACCCAATATTTCTGACAGAGCACTGTGTAGGGAATTTTTGAAGTCTGCCAACTCATTACACTCCCAAAACATATATTCCCAAGTTACCTTTTTCTTATCCATTACACTTCCAACATTTGCCATCTACCTGAAGAAAAATTCTTTGGTTTCTGCTTGGGGTATAAAACTACCTATGCAAACACTTCCAAGCAAAAATCCTAAATCGTCTATACTTTGTTGCATACTTGAGAACCATACAAATGTTCTCCAACTGTTTCTTTGTAAATTGCTTCTCCAGTCTCTCTTCTCAATCTTTTCTAACCTCCTCTGATTTTATATGCCCTACTAACTATCACTTTTTAACAGCAGTGTAAGTTCTAGATTCAACTAAAAACTCTTACAGAGCAGGTCTTTCACTTAGGAGTCCCATATCCCTTTTTCTTTGCCTGTATTAATCCCTGATAGGGAAGGCAGAATCTAGCATGCAGTCCAAATGACTTCTTGGCCTTTCTCTCTCAGGTTATTTGCTACCAGTGCCTTAGTTTTTTGCCAGTTTTCTCCAGTAAATTCCATATTTTTCTCACCTATTCTCTGTACCCTAATTGTAGTCATTCCCATCGCAAAATCTCCTTTCTCAATTCTTACATTGGCTTAGTTCTTAGAATATTTTCTACTACATTATAAATATTATGAATATTCTGTGTGGCTGTTGTTATTCCCTTAAAGATCTTCATCCAAAATCCTACTCTCTCCTTGTTTCTTGAATTTCTCACTTGTTTCATCATCATTGCTTTCCACTTTGAATTATAGCTTTATGTTTGTTTTGTGTGTGTGTGTGTGTGTGTGTGTGTGTGTGTGTGTGTGTGTGTGTGTGTGTATGTGTGTATATATATATATATATATATATATATATATATATATATATATATATATATATATATATATACATATATATATACACACATACATATATATGTATATGAGCCTTAACTGTGTAGCTCTAAAATATCCCTTCAAATCGGGTAAACCACCTTATTCTGTTGGAAGTATCAACATATCGCACTTGAACCTTCCTTTCTTCCCATCCCAGATAAATTCCTTCAAATTATTATTAACTATTGTCCACAACTTTTCCTCTGGTTGATAAAAATATGCCTGACCTGTATATAAAACTAAAGGGGCTAAAACATGTTTTACTGTTTGTATCTTGCTATCCATATCCATAAACAAGAGTTTCTAGTTTTCAGTTATTGCATTTTAATTTCTTCCCACATACCCTTAGCTGCCATAACTGAATCCTTTTTAATCTATACTCCTAAATACTACATTTTATCATGTCACCAAAAACATGGGTAATGCTGGCCCAGTTTATGTGTAAGTACATAGTTTACAGCTGTGGCCTTTGTTTTATCATCATTAATGATATTCCCTGAAAAGACTTGAAACTGTTTCAAGATGTTCTACAACACTGAGAAGTCCTTTTCTGGTTTTATCAGGTACAAAATATTCTTATCTGCAAAGAAATTAAACTTTTCTTGTTTGCCATACCTTTTCTTGTTTACCATACCTCTGCACAAAGGTGGGCCATCTACAGACCCTGGAAACTACAGACCCATAATTCTCACTTGTCTTATATGTAAAGCCACTGAAAGAATTATCATGGAAATTATCAGTAGTGATATAGTAAACCACCAGGCACTGGACCTAAACCACTTTGGTTTCATCAAGGGCAGATCATGCTTACTCAACCTAGTGGACTTCTTTGAGAAGGTCACCAAAGCAATGGATGAAGGCAAAATGATTCATATTGCCTACCTTGACCTGGCCAAGGCATTTGACACAATACCCCACTCAGGCATTGTTGACAAACTCGGAAGGTTAGGTACAAACCCATATGTCACCTGGTGGATAGCCATCTGGCTCACAGACAGGACCAAGGAAGTTAGAATTGAGGAGTCCACCTCTACAAAGTGGCCATTCACAAGTGAAGTTCCTCAGGGATCAGTCCTTGGACCGCTCCTTTTAGGCATTTAGTTCTCTGAAGTCAAGACCAATGTCAATGGTCTCTAGCTGATTAAACTTGCAGATGATTGCAAATTAGGAACTGTCATTGAATTCCACACTGACACAAATGTTCTCCAGGAGGGGCTGACAGAGACCAACAAAACTTGTCAGAGCAATGGACTAAAACTAAATGCCAAGAAATGCATAATATATCCTTTGAGAAGTCATCCAACCCTGGTAACTATCATATTGACAACACACCCCTTAGAGTTGACCCTGTAGTCAGGGACTTAGGGCCACACATAGATAATAATCTAGCCTTTAACCATCATCTGTCTACAGTAGTGAGGACATCCTTTTATGTTGCGCAACTTATAAACCACATTATGGCATCTAAGTCCAAGGAAGTCATTGTTCCATTGTATTTGGCATTCATCAGACCTATCATTGAGTACAATGCTCCCTTTGGTATTTAACTAAGTAGACATATCCAATAACTGGAATGTCCACAGATGCTCCTCACTAAAAGAATACAGGGCTTAAGTAAAATGTCCTTGGCAGACTGCCTCAAGGCTCTATCCCTGTATTCTGTCTCCTATAGCCTTTTGAGGGGAGATCTATGACTGACATACAGGGCATTTGCAGACCCCACTCTGATGAACCTCATGCATATCCAGAAAACAAACAGCACCAAAATTACCCATTCTAAAGACTTAAACCTTGCCTGTGATATAAATAGGACCTGCTAGAGAGACAGGTATGTATCCCAGAGATTACCCAGTCTCTGGAACAGGCTCCCCATCCATGTGAAGCAGATTTCCTCCTTAACACAATTCAAGTGCAACCTGGATAATTGGATGGGGAACAGGAAATTCATCCCTGGTTTGGCACCTATGTGTCTAATGGACAAAAGCAGTCTGTAAATGGTTCATTTCCCAAGACCCTAGCTTGTAAATGGTTCATCTCCCAAGACCCTGCTTGCACTTATCAAAGGTATCAGAAGTTGTAACAGATTTGGGATGATGGCTAAGCCCTTGTGGTTGTAAGCCTAGTAAACACCTGTGAACCTATGAACCTATGAACCTATATCTTTAAATTCTGAGTGCTTTATTTTCTTTAACAATGACTCTAAATATAAAGCAAATAACAAAGGGGGAAGAAGATGTCCCTATCTGGTTCCTCTGTTCAGACAACCTGTGAGAGAGGAACACTCCCACTATAATTTTTGCCTTGGATCCCTCATATATTCTCCTTATTATTGTATCAGGCAATGCAAATGCTTCCATTGCACTACTCATAAAGTCCCAGTTTACTCTGTAAAATGCTTTGTCTGCATCAAGACCCACCAACAACTGGGGTTTTCTCTTACATTCTGCTTCCTTCTAAATTATCATTGTTTTAATAATGTTGTCAAATGTTTGCCTCCACTTCACAAATTCACACTGATCGACATTAATCAATTTTGGCAACCTTTGCCATTCTTTTAACTATTATAGACATAAGCACTTTATAACTGTGTTTAAAATTGAAATGGGCATGTATGAATCTAGGTCTGATGAGTGTTTATCATCTTTAGGGAGTACAGCCACCACAGGTTTCCTCCAAGATGTCTGTGCTTCCAATCATTTTAAAATAATGTTAAACAAAACCTTCCAGATCTTTATCACTTTCTTTCCCTCCTGATTTCCAGATTTGCACAGGAATACCATCTACACGTGGACACTTTCCTAAAGATTGATTGTATGTTACCATGTTTATCTCATCTCCTCATATCTTAGCTATTAATTCTTAAGCCTCACCTACCTCTAGCCTTTGCATACTTAAGTCTTCCATAAATATTTCCACGTGTGCTCTTTCTTGATTTCCACATTTCTCTACTTTATACAAATTTTCATAACATTTCCAAAATATTTCTAATACCTCAACAGGATCTCTGCTTATTTTTCTTGTTACAGGCTCCCTAAGTCTGGCAATAACCCTGTCTACTTTCTGTTGCCTAATTCATGCTAAAAGTTTTTGTGTTCTGGAATTATTATCAAAGAACAGTTGTTTTGTAGCAATCTTTCTAAACTCGTGCATATTATCCAGATACTCCCTTATTTTCTCTTTGGCACTCTGCAGTTGCATCTCATTGTGTTCTGTGAGATTCCAATTATTCTGCATTTCTACCCTAGTTTTAAGCTCCACATTCATTTTATCGCACTCACTAGCTGTAACTTCTGAAGATATTTTTATCTTCCCATCTAACTCGTAACAATTTCTACTACCCATTCATTACATTTTTCACTCTTTATAACAGATAGGTGGAGAAGTGTCAGTGTCTCATTTTTACCTCAGTATTATATTAGTTGTTATTAATGTATGATCTGAAATGGTTACTGGATGTGTGTCAAAGCTTTCATTTAAAAGATCATGTTCCTGTGAATTATAATTTATGTTTATTTTAGCTTTATTGGGGAAAAATAAATTAATTCGCTCTGAGTTCCTAGTACTGAGTGCATGTCTTTTATTCCAAATATTTTCATAAATTTCTTTCAGAAATCTTTCCTCTTTTGGAATATTTTCCCTTCTAGTTCCCCCAGATACATCACAAGTTTTTTGTCTACAACAGTTTGGTATTATATGTCATCTTTACAGAGTGTGTGTGTGTGTGTGTGTGTGTGTGTGTGTGTGTGTGTGTGTGTGTGTGTGTGTGTGTGTGTGTGCGCGTGTGTGTGTGTATGTGTGTGTGTGTATTGAGTGTGAGCTAGCCTGTTTGTTTGAGTGTTTCTGAGTATCTCTCCACGTGTATGCGCATGTTACTGAATATGTATGCATAAATGTGTGTGTGTATGTGTGTGTGTGTGTGTGTGTGTGTGTGTGTGTGTGTGTGTGTGTGTGTGTGCGTGTGTGTGCGTGTGTGTGCGTGTGTGTGTGTGTGTGTGTGTGTGTGTGTGCGTGTGTGCGTGTGTGTGTACGAGTATGCATTCCTTTGTGTGTACATATGTGTGTGTGTACGTGTGTGTGTCTATATGTCTGGGAGGGTGTTTTTGTATGCATGCAAGCATGCAGGCCTGATAGTATAGAGTTAAGTTCAGAGAGGTGGCGATGAGCTTGTAATGAGGTGTTTCTCAGCATATCTTTAGCATGTCCCTGAAATAAAAATTTCTCAGTATTTCAATAATTCACCAGCCCATGCAGAGGTGAATTTTCTGAATCTTGAGGTAAGTATTTCCACTCTTAGAAATATCATCACTTTGATCTTTCAGCCCAAATGTTCTGTTAAGGTCTTTAGGCATATCCTTACAATCAGGTGATCTACTGTGTCAAGCCATAAAATTACATTTGCCTAATGTGAAATACACAGCTTTGTAATTAAAGCATTTCCCATTACTTTGTGGGAATCAAGATGCTGTTTTCTCTCTCACTCTTTCTCTGTCTCACACAAATCCACACACACACACACACACACACACACACACACACACACACACACACACACACACACACACTCACACACGCACATGCACACACACACACACACACACACACACGCACATGCACACACACACACACACACACACACACACACACACACACACACACACACACACACACACACACACACACACACACACACTACTTGCATTCTGGACTGCAATGGTACAGTTAGGCTCCTGCTCTATACAAGTAAAAGATTAACCATTTTTTCTGACATCTGCAGCACATCTCATTCAGTTTGTTGACTGTATCAGTAGATGAATCTGCTGCTTTTTTTAACTGAAAACAGCTGTAGGGAGATAATCACCAAGAAGTAGATAGCATGCCCCCAGTCACATAAATCTAGACCAAACTGGGGTGAAACTGGCAACAGCACAAAAAAAATCAGTTTTGTTTATCTACATATCTGAGGTCAGGGTATGTGTCACAATAAGAACACAGACTCTTCTTTCATTATTTGAAATCCACACGGTTGTCCCTCAATAACTCATCTCCAATCATTCAAAACAGCTGCTACTTGTGATGGACAGTAACTTAATTTTTTTTCAGGGAACAAACTCCCTGCACCACCCCCATGTGGGGTATCAGCCTACATACCTCCATTCTGTAAATATATTGCTAATAAGGTCACACCATTTCAAAGAAATTATAGTTAGTGCTCAATTGTGTGTGTGTTTGAATCTATCACATTCAAATACACAGATGAGCGTTCTGTTCTGAGCAGCAATGTCAGAATCAGCTGAATGTGGGGGGTGGCTATTAACTCATTCAAGCCTTCAACAATTCTTTTGTATACTTCCATTAAACACCCAAAGCTCCTTATACTGTTATGCAATTTTTTTAGCCAAGCTTCCTTTTCTAAGTGGCTTACTGATTAATAATAGGCAGAAAAAGAATGAACAAGATGTACATAACACAATAGCATTAATATTTCTAAGCTAGTATGTTCTGTGGTGGAGATATTAATCACTGTTTTGTCAATTGTTTATTTTTTTGTATTTACATTCATATCTTCAGAACTGAGGAAGATATGTTAGGGTCTATATTACGTAATTGAAAATGAACTTAGTCGAACCGGATTTAATATCAAAATTCACTTCATCAAACCCGATCTTGTGGGAGGCTGCGCCCCCACACCCCCTCCTAATTAAATATACCAATGCCGAGATTGCACTACAGTGAGGAAAGGGCACATTTCTCAGTCTTCACTGTACCACAATCTCACTGTCAGAAGCTCGATTAAGTGAATTTTGATATTAAATCCGTTTCGACTAAGTTAATTTTTGATTACGTAATATAGACCCACATGTTATTGAGGGGAATGGTTTGACAGATCATGATCTCAGGCAGGAAAAATATATTGCTACTGCCCATGAGGACACTACATTGGAGACATTGCTATGAAGATATGCAGTATTTCCATATTTACATTAATATTTCTAAAACCAAATGACTTACACATTATTGCATGGCATCCAAAGAAATACTAGATGAAGCTGATGCAAATGTCTTTAAGGTGTACAGCTTGACAGATATTCAGTGTTTTATATTGCTAATTAAGCAAACAAGCACATTTTTTACATTTCTGTAAATATTTCAATAAACAAAGGGAGGTATTTATAGTCATTGTGCTTAGGTGCAACAGGAATTTGTTTGCGCAAGTGGCACCTAAGCTCAGCTAAGCATGATTCATTTACAGTAGCTAGACTTAGACACAACAGTTTTAATGGGATTTGGAAGATTTTTTGCAAATGTGCCACTGGTGGCATGTAAATAAAGACTGGGTGAAAATTCTGTCACTATATTATGTAGTAAGCCACCATTCCTGCCTCTGTGTAATTCTTTAATGTGCAGCATCACTGTGCAAACAAGCCTTATATAAAGTGAAGTTGCACTTTGTATACCTATGTTGCAGTCCACAAAGACACTTGCTGTAGTTCCTAGCCTCAGTATCTCCTGTTGTAAGTTGCTTGTTGTGAAGACTGTTAGAGATGGGTGAAGGCTGCCAGCTTAGCCAAATAGAATTTGATACATAATTCTGGTATTTGTAAATATAAATGTAAAATACAGGCTTGTGTCTTAAATGTAAAAAAATACTGTTTCAACAATGTGGCAACATTGCCCTCTGCTGTAAGGAAAACTAAGTCAAGCATTTCAAATCTTTCTTTTGAAGTTAAAAAAAGAGCTCTGAGTCAGCCTGTCTGAACTAGAACATTCTTTCTATTGTTTTATCTTAAGGAATAATGACCAGAATTTACACGTGGAATGCCCTTTATTGCTCTAAGTGTTAGATTGTTAAATAATGTAGCCTGTGGTCTAAGTGTCAAAGAAATGATGTAATGGGAACTAAATGAGAATGATGTTATCTGGGAGGGCCCAGCAGAAATGTCTGTTAGTGATTTTAAAAACTATTGCTCAGAGACAGACTAGAAGCATTTTGATCTTGGACATCTAACTCTGCACTACTTATGCTCTCTTAAGTAAGTTATCTTAGAAGTGTGTTTTCTTATAGAAATAGTTAGGACTATAAAGATTAGACTAAGTCTTTTTTCTGTTATGTCAGAACTGTACTACTGAATTATTTTAAGTTTCTGTGTGATCTCTGAACTCTTGAATAGCACTGTGGTGCAGTAGTACTGTCTTGTGTTTTTAGTACTTATTATTAAATATTTTTAAACCCTTTTCAACTGTGGCTGGTTTATGTAAAGATAATTAAGCTCTAGAGTACATTGCATGCTTATAAGTGATTCTGTAATAAGCCCTTCCAATAAGCTTTAAGACTGTTTAGTCATATTTACCATTGGATAATAATATTGCACAGTAATAATTGGACATCCTTTTAAGGGCCTTTGAGTAGCTGATAATTATTAGCTGGTGTTGGCACAAATTACTACCATGTAGTCTGGGCATAGGGGTACAGCTGGAGAATCTGTGCCAGCCTTTCCCAGGAGTGTCTGTGAAGTGCATAAATACTTATCTCTAAGTGTGTGTGTGTCAGCTACTTGTGCAGGGGCACGAAGCACTGGTTGGACAGAGAGGGTACTGGAGGTTTTAGCATGCCAGCTAGGCTGAGATCTGGACCCTATAGCTGTGCCAGTGGGGAGTCTTATTGGGGACCTGGGGAGCAAGGGAGCATCCAGCCCTGGACTGACTGTGATCTCTGTGTGCTCTTAAGGGAAATTGCACTTTACTGTGTGTATTTGTTATCCTTTCCTCTCATATGAGATGCCCTCTCTGGTTTTAGTGGTGAAGATTAAGGCTACTTGATTGCTGGGCCAAGGCACAGCCGTCACACTTGTCTTGACCATGCCAAACCCACAGGCACCCAATGGTGCCTGCAGGCTAAGAAAGTGAAGGTGTTGACAAAGACTGACTCATTTTAACTTTACTGAATATAAAATTCTTGATATATATAGAGTGTGCAGGGATATAGTGAGTTTGTATGTCCCACAGATGAGAAATGAAGATGTAGATACTAGGGTATTTAAAACCTTCACTAGTATTGCCACAGAGTTATTTCAGAGATAAACTAGGGTATGTTAGGTGTCTCAGAGGTTTCTATGTACTTCAGCAATTCCTCAGCATTCCCTTGACACCTGTGGATCAATACATTCATTTCTTGGTGTCACCTCAGTACCATCTCAGTACCATGCATACCTTTTATGGGATGACACACTCCCTTGAGGTGCTTGATGAGATAGATTGTACCCATGTTGCCATTAGGGCCCTAGCTGGACCATAAGGGGCAGTACCAAAATAGGAAGTGCTACCATTCTATCATCTACCAGGTAGTGTGGGATACATGGGAATGCTTCAGAAACATTCTGATCCAGCATCCTGAAAGTGCCCATCATTTTCATATTAGCCACACAAGCTCACTCTCTCTCCTCTTTTCCTGCATGGTAGGATTCCTATTGTCACCATGCTGGCATTAGCAAACTTTTTTCTATCATAGTAATTTCTGTAGGTATAGATTGTAAATGGTATTCCTGAGTAACCCCTCCCCCCCGTTTTTCATTGTTCTTCCTCTCCATTTATTGTTTTGCAGGTGATGTAGGCTATCCACTATAACCTAAGTTAATGATGCCAGTCTGTAACCCTAGGGGAGCTGCTAAAGAAAGCTTCAACATCTCGCTGTCCCAAACACAGATAGTCACTAAGCAAGTGTTTGGCCTGCTTAAAGCCCATTTCTATTGACTGAATGGGTCTGGGGTTACCTTTCATTATGACTCTGTTACTACGTTCAGGATCTTTACGCATGTTGCATTCTGCACAGCATAATCATTTCTCTGTCTGGTGCACAAATGCTCCATAACAGCAGTGCAGCTCCCACTATCATTCCTTCAGCTTGTGATGATAGTGATGGTGGCCAGCTGACTTGAGCAGGTTTGTGCATTGTATATGACTTTGCAGACAAAGAGGCAGTGTTTAGGTATGTGGAGTGGGCTGTATATGGCTGTTGAGACAAAGAGGCAGTGTTTAGGTTTGTGCACTGTATATGGCTGTGAAGACAAAGAGGCAGTGTTTAGGTATGTGCGCTGTATATGGCTGTGCAGACAAAGAGGCAGTGTTTAGGTATGTGCGCTGTATATGACTGTGCAGACAAAGAGGCAATTTTTAGGTTTGTGCAATGTATATGGCTGTGTAAACAAAGAGACAGTGTTTAGGTTTGTGTATTCTATATGACTGTGCAGACAAAGAGGTAGTGTTTAGGTTTGTGTATTGTATATGGCTGTGCAGACAAAGAAGCAGTGTTTAGTTCTCAACTTGAGCCACGACTTTCACTAAGTGAAAGTGAAACAAACAGTCACATAGATAATAACTCATGAATGCAGTGTTATTTGTGGGCCATGCTATGTGGTGCGCGGTCAACTGACACAGAAAATCAGATATTTTTTTTGTTCCATAAATAAAAAGTATTTTTCAAAGATGCAGCTGAATGTTTCATTATGCATTGCATTGGAGAACATTGCAGCAGTGAAATCTACTGTCATTCATACCTCTCAACTGTCACCTGCATCATCAATGGTAAAGGCATAAAGAGTAATGATGAAGATCTACAGTTAGGCACTGATTTTATATGATTCTCCTACTAATTATTTCCCAAGTAATTGCCAGGTTCAGGATGGGTGCAGCACAGATGAGATATACCTGACAGGTATACTGGCAGGATGTCGAGCATGATTAGAAAATAAGGTGAATTGCAGCAGGCATAGGAATAGTATTAACATTCTTCACTACCATGGGTACAGAAAAGTATCCTGACAACACCACTGTTAAAGTACTCATACTTTATATAAAAGTGTTTTCCCTTTTTTGTGGTGTGATATTATCACATTACAGATTTTATGATACAATAAAAAAGCCACTGGTCTACACAGTGACCACATGCTGAGTACTGAGGGTGTCATACTGAGCTGTGTTATGTCCCATGTGAATGCAAACAGTATGATGTTTATGCTGCATGGTGCATGGTCAATTGCCACTGTGCATCAGACTCTTTATGTTCTTTGAAACAAGCATTTTGCTTCAGAAAGGTAATTCAGTCATCATTTGTACAATGCTGAGGGATACGTGTCTATGATGTTAGTTTTACTGGTTGGATTGTACAGGAAAGTGTATCAAGATATGCATGGGAATAGTAGGAGTGGAAGCTACAATATTTCCTACACTATAAAGAATTAGTTTCTTGGTATCATCTCATTACTGTTTCTCAGAGGTAATAAATAATTATGTATGGATACCCATGACTGGACAGTAACTGTTGGGCGACCTTTACTTAGTGAAGTTTTATATCGTGACTTAATATATCAGACTTGTCATGTATGGTGTCCCCTAAGGATAGTGTATGTAATGGCCCTATAGATCATGAGCAAGTGCTAGCAATGAGAACTTTATGCTGTCTTGCCAGGATCTGCTGGATGCCTGACAATCTCTAGAAAATGATAGGACAGAGCTGTTGAACCCAGATCATGACTGACAGATTCTGCCATGTGTTTCAGAAGTCTGATGAGGCTCTTCTGTCTTCTTTTGGGTTGCATGCCCTGGAATCTATGTACGCTTTCTTTAGATACAAATGGGGTCTGACCTACTCATCCCCCATATGCATGGACAGTACCTCTTCCACATCCAGGATGTTTTCTATATATGTTTGCTAAGCCTTTACTAGTGTGCACATGGAGGTGGACATAGATGTTGTGATTTAAACAAGCTGTGCATGAGGATCATCAAGGCATTGTCCCTGGTCTCCAACATTCTCATGTTCTGCTGAAATTCCTCATTTATAACCTGCAGCACTCTAAACATTTCTGCCAGACTCTCAGTGGCACCAGAATTTACCTGAATGTCATGGCACATCTGGTGTTGTACAGCCAAGGTGTTGCACATGTTGGGAGCTGTAGAAATTCTCACCTGGAACCTTTTTGTACAGGTGTGCCTGCGGGTAGTGTTACCTCTGAAATGTTAGTTTCTTCTTATTAAGCATTCAGGCTTTTCGCAATTAACAGGTGTTGAGCTGTGCAGTTCACCTCCTCCCCCTCTTGTACTGCCATATTCGCATTCTGCTGAGTGTGTGAACCTGTGTCAACACCTATGGAATTATCCACCTGCTGAAGAATAGGTGGTTCTGATAGCACACCTTTTGACTGTGTCAGTCACTGTCCTCAGACTGTGCCATGAATATGAGAGTTATGGCATTAACATCGACAGCCATTTTACTGTCAGTATCAGCTTGCTACAATGAAGCACTGGAAGTGGTTTTTATGGTGCTGACTCTGAAGAAATATGTGAGTATATGGTTAATAAGATCTGTGGCAGATAAAATGATTTACCCAGAAAAACACAATGACTATACTTACCATGCAGAGATGGTTGACTTTGTGCTAGGCTTGATGTTGATGGTCCAGCTGATGAGGTCAAGCTCAATGTCAAATAATGTATAGTTATCCCCTTTGGGAAAAAACACGTACCCCTGAATTACCACATAGGTGGCAGTACACTAAACATCGAAAGTGTGATAAGAGACTTAGGCATACAGGTGGAGAGTGGTGTCACCTTCGATAACCACATCGCCACAACAGTCAGGAAATCCTTCTATGTGGCACGCCTTATCACTTAGGGCTTTTCATCCAGAAAAAAGGAGGTCATTGTCCCACTGTACTCATCCCTCGTTAGACCCATTATAGAATACAACACCCCATTTGGTATGTACCTCTCAAGACATCTGCAACAACTGGAAAGGCCACAGAAATACCTCACTAAAAGAATCACAGGCCTAAAGCAGATGCCCTATGCTGACCTTATAAAAAAACTCCATCTATACTCTGTTGCATATTGTCTACTCAGAGACGATCTCTGCTTAACATACAAGGCCATGTCAAACCCAGAGCTGTTGGACATGCTACACTTAAAGAAATCCCAATCCCTTAGACCCACATGCTCCAGGGATCTAAACCTTGTCATAACAATAAACAAAACATGCTGGATGGATAGGTTCCTGACCCAGAGACTCCCCAGACTCTGGAATAGACTGCCCATTCATGTCAAGCAGAGCGCCTCTTTGGCCCTCTTCAAAAGGAACCTTGATGATTGGATGGGAGATAGGAAATTCACCCCAGGGATCACATCAGTCGCCCTGCTAGACAGGGGTCCAGGGAAGTAAATACTGTGGGAAGAAATTTCAGGGGAATTGTTATGGTTAGGCTTGTATAGGCCCTAGGGCCGATAGTCTAATACTAACCTATGAACCTATGAACTTATGATGGGAAGTGCTAATAGTTATATGTAGACTGGTACTGTGGACAATATGTCTCATTATAACATAGTGAAATCAGCTACACATTAACTTTCCACACTGCATGACTGCAGTTGCTGCAGTGGCCTGAAAGTATAGTGTCCACAGCACCTCCGATGTTTCCAGTAGCATCCTCATCTGTGTCAAGGTTATCACCCCTTATTGACAGAATGTTCTCCTCATTTGGTAACAAAGGTTGTAGTGCTGCTGCCAGCAATTGCATTGTGCCTAGCTTTTGTCCTTGGATGTCCCAACATGTCATTTGCTGTTTTCCTGCACAGTGCCAGGATGTGATTCCTTCCCCCTACAGTATTACAGTATTAATGTTAGTCACTGCTTGATTCAATACCTTAGGTCTCCCTGCCTGATTTAACACCCCCCCCCCCCACTCACACACACTTTGCCAAAGAGATATTTCCCATGTGTCCTCAGAGCATCTATAAAGATGTGGTTTTCTGCAAGACTAACATTGTCCTGTGTCTTGTCTGCTGCTGCTTCAACATTTCATAATCTGCAATGACATATTGGGCCAAAATTAAACAAGTTTTCCATTCATGGCAGTTAATTTTCTATTGTTTCCTTAATTGTATTATAATTCCACAGCTGAGGAGAAATGAGAAGTAACCATTAAAAATGTCAGGACCCACTTTAATGAGTCTTGTAATGCTGAGACTGACTAGCCAAAAAATGGATTTAAATATTCGAAGTCCAGGATGGCCATTTTTCAGAATCTTCACTTTTTACCAATGTATGGCAATCTCAGAGTTAGCATATGTAAGTTTTGGTGGGGGTCCAGGGGGAACATAACTATGTAAAAAAAGAAGTTTAAAAAGAAACCTATTAGAGAAATTAGGTATATGTTGGATTAAGTATCTGTCATGCCATCTGGTCTTGTTGATGTGACAGTGTAGGTTTAAATCTCTACAATGGGTGTTTAATTAGCCAATTGTTCTATTTAGCTGAAGGAATTAAAAAAATACTGGATTATTTATAACATGGAAAGCTAAGCAGAAATCACCCCTCAGATGTCTGTTGGGCAATGAATAGAAAAACAGAATTCTTAGTCTATCAGAGTATTTAACAGTACTGTCTGTCAAGCTGGTTTAGGTGTGGGTGAGGTACATGCCAAAGGGTACATTATATTCAATGAATGGCCTAATAAGGGATGAATAAAGTGGGACTTTAACTTCTTTGAGAGCTGACATGAAAGATTTGCTGTGTAGGGCAGAATGATTTTCTAACCACCACAGAGACAAAGGAATCAAGTGAGAGTCTGTTGTCAATGTATGTACCCAAGTTTCTGATGACTGTGTCAGATTTAAGTGGAATGTTATCTATATGGTAAGCAGTAGGCATGCTTGATTTTCCAAAAGAAACCATGTTGCATTTATTGGAGTTAAGGGTAAGCCCATGATTAATACAACAGGGATTTATTTGTCCAGCCCTTTCTATGGAACTTGAGTATCAGAGCTGGATATGATAACCACCCCCAGTCTGCAATCAACAGCAAACTTGGTTAGCCAAAGAACCTTGATATCAGCTTTTATGTCACAGAAATATATGCAAAAGACAATGTGACCCAGGATAGAACATACTATTCTTGACATTTTTCTGTCTAGAGCAAATACCCCAAACTGTAATGGTATGTTTTCAGCCAGGCAGTCAGTTACCAATCCAGTGAATTGTCTATGGGTTAATGTTGAGATGGGAAAGTTTGTCAGTAAGTCCCATATGGGGGATAGTATCAAATGTCTTGGCAAGATATAGATAAGCAGTGCAGACTGTATGCCCCATATCCATGGCTTCAGTAACCCTGTCAAAGAATTCAACCAGGTTTAGCAGGCATGATCTGCCTTTGACAATGTTGAATTGATGTGTATCCAGGGTTATAAGATCACCTATATCATTGTTTATTTTTTCAGCTATAATGCATTCAGGAGCTTTTCAAATAATATTAGTGACAGTAATAGGCTTGTAATCCACCAAATCAGTAGAGGGACCACCTTTATGCAGGGGTACTACAGCTGCTATTCTTCACTCATCAGGGTCATAACCAGCGTAGAGTCTCAAGCTGAAGAGTGTATGGAGGGGTTTTGTAAGAAGGACTTTACGCTTCTCAGCAGATATCCAAGGATGTTGTTAGAAGCCATTAAAATACTACTTTTAATTATGGAAAATTTTAAAAGGACTTGGTCCAAATTGATAACAGGAGGGGAAATGTGAGGGAGAATTGAGGCTAGAGAGGGGAGGGTTGGTGGATTGAAGAAAGACAATTTGATTGTGGTAATATTGGCAATGGCCTTGAGATTAAAGTTGGAGGTACCAATTGAGATAAGTTTGATGCAGAATGTATTGTATTTCCACTCTTTCTAATACAGCTGAAGAAGGTAATTGAAAGGAAATGTCCACTTCTGGAGCTAATATACTACAACCCAGAAAATATTTATTTTTAAAAACACATAAAATAAATGATATCCACAAAGATAATCCACAATAGTCAAGCGCTTTCGTCAGATTACTTCTTCAGAACAAAATTCCATGGTCTCATCTCATTTTATACTTGGTAATGACTCTGGTTAACAATTAATTAACATTTAAAGTGGCACTGTAAAATACACGTTGTTATATACACATATAAAACAAAGGTATTATTTAAAAACAACTATAAATATTAAAACTAAAGCTAGTATGTTACAGCTTTGTAGCTCTGAACCTAAGTTTGTGTTTAATACTGATGGGCTTGTGACTACTGTAGTTACATTTTAGAAACCCCCAAAGTTAGATTGGGTTCATATGAAATTGAAGTTTTTTTGGCCCGGGTTCATGTATAACCACAGGTGTTGTCTACTTAGCTTTATGTAAGGCCTGTGAGTACGTTCAACCCTCCTTTACACCCTAGCTTGAAAATATTTGAAGAACTTACAGAGAAAACATTCAGAGAGAACCAAGTTATACATTACGATTCTCCACCCAATTTTAACAAACACTTAAGAGAAATAGTTGATTCACTAAGAAAAGAAAAAATCAGGGTCATGAAACCTGATAAAGGGGGAGGGATGGTACTCATGCATTTTTTTGATTATGAAAATGCTATGCACAACATATTGCAAGACACTGACACCTATGAACAGTCATCTAAAAATGAACTAAATGTTGCATATGCCAACATAAAATATATCTTGCATGACCACCTACTCCAAGGGGCAATACACGAAGATTTATTCAACTACCTTAATGTTCCTTATCCTAAAACTCCTATTCTGTTTGGGATACCAAAGGTACATAAAGGAATAGAACCTCTGAAATTCAGGCCAATTGTGGCCGGAGCAGGTAGCATTACTGAACCTTTGGGTAAATTTGTAGAACACAACATCAAACGTTTTGTTTCTACACTTCCACACATTTGCAGAGATTCTTGGGAATTTCTAGCCAGTATTCCATCTGACATTTGTAACCAAGATTTGCTTATGATAACAATAGATGTTGTTGAACTATTCCCCAGCATACCCCATGTTACAGGTTTAGACTGGTTTACTGAGATCCATGTTAAGGAATCTGATTTAAGTAATAACTTGGTCAACCTTTTGACTGAATTTATGAGCATCATTTTGCACAATAATTACATCTTTTTTGGCGGGGAATTTTTCAGACAAAGCAAAGGAGTTGCTATGGGCTCCCCATGTGCATCATCCTACGCAAACATAATTCTACACAAATGGGAGCAACTATATATTCACTCAACTAAATGGAAAGAATTTATTTTATTTTACAAGCGTTATTTGGATGACATATGCATTTTATGGCAAGGTACTGAGGAAATGTTCATCCAATTTTTTGATTATATTAATTCTACAACTGATTTTTTGTCTTTCACTTACGAACTTAGTAAAGACTCTCTGCATTACCTTGATGTTTTATTATCTAAAGACAAAGAAAATCACCATTTTCAAACTAGAATTTTTAGGAAAACCTCTTTTTCGAACACATTTTTACATTTTGATAGTTCGCACCCTCTCTACACCAAAAAGGGGATAGTCAGAGGCCAACTTATCCGAGCCTCCAGAATGTGCAGTTCACTTGAATCCTTTATGGAAGAAACAAGATTCTTAGCAACTATGTTTGAGGAAAGAGGCTATCCTACACAACTTATTAGCTCTTGCATCACAGAGGTTCTAAGAAAAAGAGATCTAACCTTCCCACCCCTTTTGAGTAAGGGGCTCCCCCTCTCTACTAACATCAGACAAGGGCAAGAGGGTTCACAGAAAAGTTTCACTTACACATACACCAGTGATGCACACTTTATTGAGAACACTTTACGTTCTTTTTGGCCCCTTTTAGCATCACAAGATGACATTAAAACTCTGTAGGGGTAGTTTACCTGGGTATTTGTTTATTTTGCCACGGTTTTTATGTAGGGAAAACCACCAGAATGCTTAAAAAAAGAATTTATGAACATTTATATGAAATTGAAAAGAAGAAAAGCTCTAATGCATTCTTTAAACACTCACTAACTTGTACTGGCATGTCTATAACATTTTTTGTTCTTGAACGTGTCTTTCAAGACCCTAGAGGAGGTGATTGGGAAACCTACTTAGAGAGCAGAGAATTAATTTGGCAACTCAAACTGGATGCCTCAAGAAACCCAGGGATGAATGATAGTATTAGTATAAGTAGCATTTTAAAGGCTAAAAGGAATAAATTGTAGTCTACTCATTTTTTACACATACATAATCTAACCACTCAAGTTTTACACTATTATACTAGTGTTGGTTGCAACAAACACATCTCTTCTTTTTTGCTAGAGCTAAACATCCACAACATTTATTTTTTGTAAAGGACAAACCACTTCATTGAGCTTTTTGTATTTTTTTAACTTCATAATTGTTTAAACCTGCTGACCATGCAAAGTAATAAGAAACATCAGAGTGGTGTAATATTTTTTCTCTGAGTAATGGGTTAAATTAGTTTATTTACCCTTTAAAATATTTGCAATCTAATCAATTAAATTAGCGCACTTATTCTTAAACAATCACAAAATATTCTTTGATTTTAACCGTGTTCAGAAATAGTATGTACAAACTTTTGATTTTACTGATACAAATTGATTATATTTTATTTGAACATGTAGGAATGTTTGTATTTATGAACACTTTTAACTTTAAATATGAGTAAGTTTTTTAAATGCACTGTTGCACTTTAAAAATTAGAATTGAATGATTGTCATCAATTAATGTACTTGGCCCATTAGACTGAATACAAAAACAGCAAGGCCACATACTCAATTTACCTTGAAAAAGCCTGAGACTTCTCAGGTTAAAGCGCTTGGATTTTACTGTTCTTTCTCATCAATAAAAGAAGTTTCGTTCTAGTTTTGCCAATTTGTGGTTTGATCGCTTGACTTTTGGATTTTCACTAAGCAAAGATTTTTACTTAAGCCCTGCTTGTGGATATTCTTTTTCACTACTGGAGTTACTGGCTTTATTCTGTTGACTGAGTTGGGTGGTCCTCGCTTCTGTGTTTTTGGTTTTGCTACGCCTCAATTTGTTCTTTGGTTTCTATGGCGGAGGAACTACTGGACTCAGACCTTTTGAACACACCCCTTATTTTAAGGGAAGAGCACGACGAAGCACCCGTCACACGCAAAGAATTTAATCAGGTGCTAGCATTGTTAACAAACATTAACAATGCTCTAACTGGTCAAGGTAGCTCTACTTCTTCTTTTTTTATTCCGGGAAACCAACAGCAAGGGGGCACGTAATGAACGGAGACCTCCTATGGTACAGGAGCCGAACGGCACTGGCACTTTGAGATCTGGTACGCAAATGGACAATCACAATCCCTCTCTTCAAGAAGAAAATACATTTAGCAACCTTGCACCGAACAGTGAAGTTGCTGACAAGGGATTTAATTTCAAAGCATGGACTGAACTCCAACCGGAGTTTAAACAAGGTACTTTAAACACCAATGCACAACAACTGGATATTGATTTCGACATTTTTAGTAAAAAACTGTATGCTTATAAGAACTCACAACTAGAAATCAACTATCTTAGGGAATGTATCAAAGTTCAAAGAGTTCCTAAAGGACTACGGTGTTTTAAATTTCCTAGTAATGCCACCGTGGGCTCTGTTTTATATTCACAACTAGTTGAATTGTTTGATCGTACAGGTTTAGAAATGTTGGATTTGATGGTTCAGGACTACCAGAACAAATGTAACACGATTCTCAATGAACTTACTGTACTTAATGATAGTATTGTTAAACACAAGAACTTTCTTAGGCCCAAAAGAAAGTATGATGAAGTTTTCACCGAGGTGGATCAGCACTGTCTGAAAGTTTTAGATAGAAAGGCCAAGAAATTGGATAGGGATATGTCTGAATACAGGGAAGGGAGGGCATATCCTACACTTTATGGACAGAAACACAGTCATTCCACCACAGAAAGTTTTGACTTTAGAGTGGGGAACCAAAATGCTGCTAATGTATCCAACACAGAACCACTACGTAGGAGTGAACGGTTAGCACAGAAAGGAGGTAACAACTCTCCTCAGGGTTCTCATTTACCCCAGGGCAGACCAATGGGGAGGAATTACAATGCCCCTCACCAACAGAATTGGGGGAGGGGACGCAACTGAATGCTGCTCTAGGTGACCCCACTTCAGTTGATTTTGAATTGACGTGTTCTGGTGGTAGTCACATAGTAGTTACTTATGACAATTTTAGTATTTACAATTACACTAATCTAACTATCACCCCTGGCTTTTTTGAACTTTTCACTAAGGGTCTAAATTACATCCCCACAAGATTCTCATATCTGCCTAAACTTCTTATAGAACTAAAACTATTCATTAGAAATCTGAACCTCTCTCTCTTTTTTAAGGGTCAACAAACCCCCACAAAAGTTATTGCTAGGTCTAGTACGTTCAACCCTCCTTTACACCCTAGCTTGAAAATATTTGAAGAACTTACAGAGAAAACATTCAGAGAGAAACAAGTTACACATTACGATTCTCCACCCAATTTTAACAAACACTTAAGAGAAATAGTTGATTCACTAAGAAAAGAAAAAATCAGGGTCATGAAACCTGATAAAGGGGGAGGGATGGTACTCATGCATTTTTTTGATTATGATAATGCTATGCACAACATATTGCAAGACACTGACACCTATGAACAGTCATCTAAAAATGAACTAAATGTTGCATATGCCAACATAAAATATATCTTGCATGACCACCTACTCCAAGGGGCAATCAACGAAGATTTATTCAACTACCTTAATGTTCCTTATCCTAAAACTCCTATTCTGTTTGGGATACCAAAGGTACATAAAGGAATAGAACCTCTGAAATTCAGGCCAATTGTGGCCGGAGCAGGTAGCATTACTGAACCTTTGGGTAAATTTGTAGAACACAACATCAAACTTTTTGTTTCTACACTTCCACACATTTGCAGAGATTCTTGGGAATTTCTAGCCAGTATTCCATCTGACATTTGTAACCAAGATTTGCTTATGATAACAATAGATGTTGTTGAACTATTCCCCAGCATACCCCATGTTACAGGTTTAGACTGGTTTACTGAGATCCTTGTTAAGGAATCTGATTTAAGTAATAACTTGGTCAACCTTTTGACTGAATTTATGAGCATCATTTTGCACAATAATTACATCTTTTTTGGCGGGGAATTTTTCAGACAAAGCAAAGGAGTTGCTATGGGCTCCCCATGTGCATCATCCTATGCAAACATAATTCTACACAAATGGGAGCAACTATATATTCACTCAACTAAATGGAAAGAATTTATTTTATTTTACAAGCGTTATTTGGATGACATATGCATTTTATGGCAAGGTACTGAGGAAATGTTCATCCAATTTTTTGATTATATTAATTCTACAACTGATTTTTTGTCTTTCACTTACGAACTTAGTAAAGACTCTCTGCATTACCTTGATGTTTTATTATCTAAAGACAAAGAAAATCACCATTTTCAAACTAGAATTTTTAGGAAAACCTCTTTTTCGAACACATTTTTACATTTTGATAGCTCGCACCCTCTCTACACCAAAAAGTGGATAGTCAGAGGCCAACTTATCCGAGCCTCCAGAATGTGCAGTTCACTTGAATCCTTTATGGAAGAAACAAGATTCTTAGCAACTATGTTTGAGGAAAGAGGCTATCCTACACAACTTATTAGCTCTTGCATCACAGAGGTTCTAAGAAAAAGAGATCTAACCTTCCCACCCCTTTTGAGTAAGGGGCTCCCCCTCTCTACTAACATCAGACAAGGGCAAGAGGGTTCACAGAAAAGTTTCACTTACACATACACCAGTGATGCACACTTTATTGAGAACACTTTACGTTCTTTTTGGCCCCTTTTAGCATCACAAGATGACATTAAAACTTATATACCAGAGAATTTAACATTCACCAGAAAACGTGACATCAATCTTAAGGGCATGTTTGAACAAAACCCTCATTCAAGACAATCTGGTAATGCTATTTTATCCCACAGAAAGAATGGTTCATATAAATGTGGTATGTGTAATCAATGCAGGTACATGTTAGATGCTGACCAAGTATTTATACCATCCAGGAATTGCACATTAAGAACGTTAGGTCATCATACCTGCAACTCTGTAGGGGTAGTTTACCTGGGTATTTGTTTATTTTGCCACGGTTTTTATGTAGGGAAAACCACCAGAATGCTTAAAAAAAGAATTTATGAACATTTATATGAAATTGAAAAGAAGAAAAGCTATAATGCATTCTTTAAACACTCACTAACTTGTACTGGCATGTCTATAAATTTTTTTGTTCTTGAACGTGTCTTTCAAGACCCTAGAGGAGGTGATTGGGAAACCTACCTAGAGAGCAGAGAATTAATTTGGCAACTCAAACTGGATGCCTCAAGAAACCCAGGGATGAATGATAGTATTAGTATAAGTAGCATTTTAAAGGCTAAAAGAAATAAACTGTAATCTACTCATTTTTTCACACATACATAATCTAACTACTCAAGTTTTAGACTATTGTATTAGTGTTGGTTATAACAAATACATTTCTTTTTTGCTAGAGCCAAACATCCACAACATTTATTTTTTTTGTAAAGGACAAACCACTTCATTGAGCTTTTTGTATTTTTTTAACTTTATAATTGTTTAAACCTGCTGCCCATGCAAAGTAATAAGAAACATCAGAGTGGTGTAATATTTTTTTCTCTGAGTAATGGGTTAAATTAGTTTATTTACCCTTTAAAATATTTGCAATCTAATCAATTAAATTAGTGCACTTATTCTTAAACAATCACAAAATATTCTTTGATTTTAACCGTGTTCAGAAATAGTATGTACAAACGTTTGATTTTACTGATACAAATTGTTTATATTTTATTTTAACATGTAGGAATGTTTGTATTTATGAACACTTTTAACTTTAAATATGAGTAAGTTTTTTAAATGCACTGTTGCACTTTAAAAATTAGAATCGAATGATTGTCATCAATTAATGTACTTGGCCCATTAGACTGAATACAAAAACAGCAAGGCCACATACTCAATTTACCTTGAAAAAGCCTGAGACTTCTCAGGCGAAAGCGCTTGGATTTTACTGTTCTTTCTCATCAATAAAAGAAGTTTCGTTCTAGTTTTGCCAATTTGTGGTTTGATCGCTTGACTTTTGGATTTTCACTAAGCAAAGTTTTTTACTTGAGCCCTGCTTGTGGATATTCTTTTTCACTACTGGAGTTACTGGATTTATTCTGTTGACTGAGTTGGGTGGTCCTCGCTTCTGTGTTTTTGGTTTTGCTACGCCTCAGTTTGTTCTTGCGTAAGAAGGACTTTACGCTTCTCAGCAGATATCCAAGGATGTTGTTAGAAGCCATTAAAATACTACTTTTAATTATGGAAAATTTTAAAAGGACTTGGTCCAAATTGATAACAGGAGGGGAAATGTGAGGGAGAATTGAGGCTAGAGAGGGGAGGGTTGGTGGACTGAAGATGAAAGACAATTTGAGTGTGGTAATATTGGCAATGGCCTTGAGATTAAAGTTGGAGGTACCAATTGAGATAAGTTTGATGCAGAATGTATTGTATTTCCACTCTTTCTAATACAGCTGAAGAAGGTAATTGAAAGGAAATGTCCACTTCTGGAGCTAATATACTACAACCCAGAAAATATTTATTTTTAAAAACACAAAAAATAAATGATATCCACAAAGATAATCCACAATAGTCAAGCGCTTTCGTCAGACGACTTCTTCAGAACAAAATTCCATGGTCTCATCTCATTTTATACTTGGTAATGATTCTGGTTAACATTTAATTAACATTTAAAGTGGCATGTAAAATACACGTTGTTATATACACATATAAAACAAAGGCATTTTTTAAAAACAACTATAAATATTAAAACTAAAGCTAGTATGTTACAGCTTTGTAGCTCTGAACCTAAGTTTGTGTTTAATACTGATGGGCTTGTGACTACTGTAGTTACATTTTAGAAACCCCTAAAGTTAGATTGGGTTCATATGAAATTGAAGTTTTTTTGGCCCCAGGTTCATGTATAACCGCAGGTGTTGTCTATTTAGCTTTATGTAATTGTATAATAGCAATAATCCACTGCTGTTTGTGGGTTTATCAGGATTTACCCATAGTTGCCTTTGTTTCATCACAGCAACTGTGAGTAAATCCTGATATAGCTACACACAGTCATGGATTATTGCTTAATTACAGTACTGATACAAAGACAATGAAAGCTCTATTATCACTGTAAAGAATGTTTTTTGCTGATATTACTGTTACTTTTACCTTTACAACAACATGTACTGATCACAGTATATTTACATTTGTTTGGCTTATGCTTTTTAACTTGATTCTTTCCGAGAACATTCTGGGATGTAGGGATTTCAGTAGCCTTCCAAAGAAGTGGCTTTCAACACTGTTCAGCAGCATTAATAAATTCATAATAGAACTGTATGTGAACATTATTATTTATAGTCTAGAAACTGAGCAGAAACAGTATGTGAGCAAGATGAATTAAATAGAAATTGTCAGTAACTACTAATAACACAGAACAAATGCAAATAAAGCCTTTCAGACAGAATCACATCAAATAAATGGGAGCAAGTATCAAGAGGCAGCTAGTTCAATTTACATTTT
Organism: Protopterus annectens; assembly: GCF_019279795.1. Lineage (NCBI taxonomy): Eukaryota > Metazoa > Chordata > Ceratodontiformes > Protopteridae > Protopterus > Protopterus annectens. Next base: position 707,949,401 of record NC_056729.1, read on the forward strand.
TATTTTTAAATTTCAGTCATCAGTACTTAATACTGATTCACATTCCAAGAACATATATTTATACAGAACTTAATTCACAAATATCAAATAATGAATTCCTTATGTTAACTACTTTTCAAAGATGGATTCCTCTTTGTTTACAGTTAAAAACAAGGAATAAGCACAGATGATTGGTAGCATTGACAACACTGAAATCATATAGTACATAAATATGTGAAAAACATGTTACTATTTTACTTTTAAAATACATTTCCACATGAAACATGGCACGAATCTACAGTACATTGAAACGTATAGTGTTTTTCTTGTGCTTCAACACTTTCTTGCTTTTAATGTGGTCCACAATAAAACCTTTTGGGAAAATAATCACACCTGTGACAATGTAACTTCCCATCCTAAAATCATATTTAGGCAAACCACTTTTTATTACTTAATCAATCTGCTCATTTACTTACATAAGTATAAGCAGAGACCCTTCATGTGAATACATGCCTTTTCTTCATGGCTAGAACAATTTTTAATTTTGATCACTCTAAGTACCAGGCAAATCACTGACATTCCTATATGCCAGTTTAAATATGGCATATGCATATTCAGTACATTAAGGCTTCTTCTTCTTTGACAAATGGCACACCTTCTGTAACCATAGGTTCATAGGTTCATAGGTAGGTACTAAGCTAACTGCTCGAGGGCATTTATAAGCCTAGCCAGAGTGTGTCAGCTTTCGCCACCCCATTGATTAATTAACTGATCCTCTGTCAAGCAGAGCCAAAGAAGTGATCCCAGGGGTGCATTTTCTGTTACCCATCCACTCGTCAAGGTTTCTGTTGAAGAGTGTTAGTGAGGGGCTCTGCCTGATGTAATTTGGAATTTTGTTCCAAAGCATGGGGAGTCTCTGTGACAGGAATCTATCCCTACAGCATGTTCTATTTATTGTTGTGGCAAGGTTTAGCTCACTAGAGCATGTGGCTCGCAGTGACTTGGATTTCTTTAGGTGGAGAATGTCCATCAATTCTGAGTTGGGCATGGCTTTGTAAGTCAGGCAGAGATCACCTCTGAGTAAGCGATATGCCACTGAGTACAGACGGAGTTTTTTCAGTCGGGCTGCATAGGACATATGTTTGAGACCAGTAATCCTCTTGGTGAGGTACTTTTGTGGTCTTTCCAGCTGTTGGAAGTGTATTGTGAGGTACATCCTAAATGGTGCATTGTACTCTATGATGGGTCTAATGAGTGAAGAGTTAAGGGGCACTATAATCACTGTAAACAAATACAAAGATCCTGAATAATCTAACTTAAACATAAAGAAATACAAACAACATTCCTTCATTTACTTTGAATTTATTCTAATGTCATTGGTGAAACTGTAGATCTGTGTCCAATGATGTGAACTGCTTAAAGTAAAAATCAAAAGGGAATATTTCATCTGCATGGCTTTGCAATCTGTCAGACATGCATCTATGTGAAGGCATTTGACGATGTTAGAGAGCTGCATTGCCAAGCAAAATGTATTGCTCTGTCTGATAAAAACAAAATACAAAGGTAGTTTGCAAATCATGACAGTGCATTATTTAAACAATAATCCACAACTGTGTGCATGTGAGTATATACACTGTTGTTGCGGTTTGATCACAAGGCTGAAGCCCAAGAGATGAAACAATACCAACTGTGGGAAAATCCTGATATACCCACACAAAGTTGTGCTTTATTTCTATTACACAATAATATTATTTACGAAAGAAATTGCTTACCTTTCTTAAATAACTTGTTTGTATAATGGCACTTAGTCACTTTCTGCATCATTTTCACTTTGATAATGTACTGCATGTGTGTATCGTACTTAAATAATTTGTTTGTATAATGGCACTTCAGTCACCTTCTGCACCATTTTCACTTTGGTAATGTACTGCATGTGTGTATCGTACTTAAATAATTTGTGTGTATAATGGCACTTCAGTCACTTTCTGCATCATTTTCACTTTAGTAATGTACTGCACGTGTGTATCGTACTTAAATAATTTGTTTGTATAATGGCACTTCAGTCACCTTCTGCATCATTTTCACTTTGGTAATGTACTGCATGTGTGTATCGTACTTAAATAATTTGTTTGTATAATGGCACTTCAGTCACCTTCTGCACCATTTTCACTTTGGTAATGTACTGCATGTGTGTATCGTACTTAAATAATTTGTGTGTATAATGGCACTTCAGTCACTTTCTGCATCATTTTCACTTTAGTAATGTACTGCACGTGTGTATCGTACTTAAATAATTTGTTTGTATAATGGCACTTCAGTCACCTTCTGCATCATTTTCAATTTGGTAATGTACTGCACGTCTGTATCGTACTTAAATAATTTGTCTGTAAAATGGCAGTTCAGTCACATTCTGCATCATTTTCACTTTAGTAATGTACTGCATGTGTGTATCGTACTTAAATAATTTGTTTGTATAATGGCACTTCAGTCACCTTCTGCATCATCTTGACTTTGGTAATGTACTACATGTGTGCATCGTACTTAAATAATTTATTTCTATAATGGCACTTCAGTCACCCTCTGCATCATTTTCACTTTGGTAATGTACTGCATGTGTGTATCGTACTTAAATAATTTGTTTGTATAATAGCACTTCAGTTACCTTATGCATCATTTTCACTTTGGTAATGTACTGCACGTGTGTATCGCACTTAAATAATTTGTTTGTATAATGGCACTTCACTCACCTTCTGCATCATTTTCACTTTGGTAATGTACTGCATGTGTGTATCGTACTTAAATAATTTGTTTGTATAATGGCACTTCAGTCACTTTCTGCATCATTTTCACTTTGGTAATGAACTGCATGTGTGTATCGTACTTAAATAATTTGTTTGTATAATGGCACTTCAGTCACCTTCTGCATCATTTTCACTTTGGTAATGTATTGCATGTGTGTATCACACTTAAATAATTTGTTTGTATAATGGCACTTCAGTCACCTTCTGCATCATTTTCACTTTGGTAATGTACTGCATGAGTGTATCGTACTTAAATAATTTGTTTGTATAATGGCACTTCAGCCACTTTCTGCATTATTTTCCTTTGATAATGTACTGCATGTGTGTATCGCACTTAAATAATTTGTTTGTATAATGGCACTTCAGTCACATTCTGCATCATTTTCACTTTGGTAATGTACTGCATGTGTGTATCGTACTTAAATAATTTGTTTGTATAATGGCACTTCAGTCACTTTCTGCATCATTTTCACTTTGATAATCTACTGCATGTGTGTATCGCACTTAAATAATTTGTTTGTATAATGGCACTTCAGTTGCCTTCTGCATCATTTTCACTTTGATAATCTACTGCATGTGTGTATTGCACTTAAATAATTTGTTTGTATAATGGCACTTCAGTCACCTTCTGCATCATTTTCACTTTGGTAATGTACTGCATGTGTGTATCGCACTTAAATAATTTGTTTGTATAATGGCACTTCAGTGACCTTCTGTATCATTTTCACTTTGGTAATGTACTGCATGTGTGTATCGCACTTAAATAATTTGTTTGTATAATGGCACTTCAGTCACCTTCTGCATCATTTTCACTTTGGTAATGTACTGCATGTGTGTATCGTACTTAAATCATTTGTTTGTATAATGGCACTTCGGTCACCTTCTTCATCATTTTCACTTTGGTAATGTACTGCATGTGTGTATCGCACTAAAATAATTTGTTTGTATAATGGCACTTCAGTCACCTTCTGCATCATTTTCACTTCGGTAATGTACTGCATGTGTCTATCGTACTGAAATAATTTGTCTGTATAATGGCACTTCAGCCACCTTCTGCATCATTTTCACTTTGGTAATGTACTGCATGCATGTATCGCACTTATAGTTTCACATGTTCATAGTTTCATACTAGGCTATCTGCCCTAGGGCATTTATAAGCCTAGCCAGAGTGTGTTTGGTTTTCACCACCCATTTTAAATTAATTTTGCTATGCCCTTTTTCGAGATTGGTTTACTGTGCCTCTGACTAACAGTGACACAGAAGTGATACCTGGGGTAAACCTACGATCTCCCATCCACTCATCAAGATTCCTCTTGAACAGAGTCAAAGAGGGACTCTGCCTAACCTGGACTGGGATTTTATTCCAGAGTGAATGGAGCCTCTGGGTTATGAATCTGTCCCTCTAGCCATACCTATCAACTATACAGATTTTCACAGAATGTCCAGATTTTTGCCTCATATTTTTGGTGCGTTCCTCCTAAAATCTCTACCTTTCTGGTAAATAGATGAGGATTGAAGTCATTAAATAGTAACAAACATTTGAGTTTAAGACTCCACATCCTTCAGAAAATTCATGCTAATGCAAAACCTAGTATTCTATCAACTTTCTAAGTTTGTAGGAGCAATATTTAAAATGTGTCCCTATTTGTTCCCCCACCCCACCCCCATCATTCTAGGCTTACTCCAGATTTTTGCTCTAAGAGGTTGAGAGATATGCCTCCAGCATGTCCTATTTGTTTCAGTGCTGAGGTTCAAGTCTCTCGAGCGCGTAGCTCAATGGGATTTGGATTTTCTGAGGTGCAGCATGTCCATTAATTTCGGGTTGGACATGGCTTTATACGTCAGGCACAGATCGCCTCTGAGCAGGTGGTGTGCCTCTGAGTAGAGCTGCAGTTTCTTTAACCGGGCAGCATATGGCATCTGTTTGAGCCCTTTGATCCTCTTTGTGAGGTACTTTTGGGGTCTTTCCAGTTGCTGCAGTTGTCTGGTAAGGTACATCCCAAAAGGGGCATTGTACTCAATTATAGGCCTGATGATGGATGAGTAAAGAGGGACAATGACTTCCCCTGATCTAGATGTGAATCCCTTCATGATTAGGTGTGCTATATAAAATGTTTGTGGTTGTCAAATGAGAGATTGCTATCAACTTGGGTCCCCAGATCCATAATTACTTCTTCTGTACTTAATGGATTACCACCTATGTGGTAATTTGTGGGCACTTTGTTTTAGCCAAAGGAGATGGCTATACACCTTTTGGCGTTTAGCTTGAGGCCATGGCTCTGGCATCAGTTGTCTGTTTCTATGAGGCCCTTTTGGAGGATGCTTGTGTCGGCTGGAGAATTGATTATGGTGCCCAGTTTGCAGTCATCTGCGAACTTGGTCAGCCACAGTTCTTCCGTGTTGGCCTGTACCTCCAAGAAATATATACTGAACAAGAGAAGTCCCAGGACTGAGCCTTGTGGAACGTCACTTGTAACTCGTTTGGAGTCTGACATGGCTCCAGCAATTTTAATCATGTGGGTTCTGTCCTTGAGCCAGTTTGCAACCCATCTAGTGACATAGGGGTTTATATTTAAGCTGGTGAGCTTATCTATAATGCCGAAGTGGGGTATCGTATCGAAGGCGTTTGAGAGGTCCAGGTAGGCTGTGTGGACCACCTTCCTCTCGTCAATGGCCTTGGTGACTGTTTCAAAGAAATCAACCAGGTTTAAGAGGCAGGATCTGTCCTTAACAAAGCCAAACTGGGTAGGATCCAGTGTCTGTAGATCCCCAATATCATTATTTATGAGGTCCATGATGATCCTTTCCATAGCTTTGCAGACCAAACTAGTCAGGCTTATGGCCACTTTATTCCAATCTTCAAAATAACAGTCTTAAAGCGTGCAAGATACTCATACACTTTTCGTCGCCTCCAAATATCGCAACTTCCTCAGAAGACAAATTGCTATTCTTAATCGTACATTTAAATAGTTTTAAATAGGCACTTCAGTCAACTTCTGTATCATTTTCACTTTGGTAATATACTGCATGTGTGTATCGCACTTAAATAATTTGTCTGTATAATGCTACTTCAGTCACTTTCTGCATCATTTTCAGCTTGATAATGTACTGCATGTGTGTATCGCACTTAAATAATTTGTTTGTATAATGGCACTTCAGTCACCTTCTGCATCATTTTCACTTTGGTAATGTACTACATGTGTGTATCACACTTAAATAATCTGTTTGTATAATGGCACTTCAGTCACCTTCTGCATCATTTTCACTTTGGTAATGTACAGCATGTGTGTTTCGTACTTAAATAATTTGTTTGTAAAATGGCACTTCAGCCACCTTCTGCATCATTTTCACTTTGGTAATGTAATGCATGTGTGTATCGCACTTATAGGTTCATAGGTTCATAGTTTCATACTAGGCTATCTGCCCTAGGGCATTTATAAGCCTAGCCAGAGTGTGTTTGGCTTTCGCCACCCATTTTAAATTAATTTTGCTATGCCCTTTTTCGAGATTGATATACTCTGCCTCTGTCTAACAGTGACACAGAAGTGATACCTGGGGTAAACCTATGATCTCCCATCCACTCATCAAGATTCCTCTTGAAGAGAGTGAAAGAGGGACTCTGCCTAACCTGGACTGGGATTTTATTCCAGAGTGAATAGAGCCTCTGGGTTATGAATCTGTCCCTCCAGCATGTCCTATTTGTTTCAGTGCTGAGGTTCAAGTCTTTCGAGCGCGTAGCTCGATGGGATTTGGATTTTCTTAGGTGCAGCATGTCCATTAATTTTGGGTTGGACATGGCTTTATACGTCAGGCACAGATCGCCTCTGAGCAGGCGGTATGCCTCTGAGTAGAGCTGCAGTTTCTTTAACCGGGCAGCATATGGCATCTGTTTGAGCCCTTTGATCCTCTTGGTGAGGTACTTTTGGGGTCTTTCCAGTTGCTGCAGTTGTCTGGTAAGGTATATCCCAAAAGGGGCATTGTACTCAATTATGGGCCTGATGAGGGATGAGTAAAGAGGCACAATAACCTCCCCTGATATAGATGTGAATCCGTTCATGGTTTGGTGTGCTATATAAAATGTTTTTCTAACCACCTTGGCCACGTGGTTGTCAAATGAGAGATTGCTATCAATTTGGGTCCCCAGGTCCATAATTACTTCTTCTGTACTTACTGGATTACCACCTATGTGGTAATTTGTGGGCCCTTTGTTTTTGCCAAAGGAGATGACTATACACTTTTTGGTGTTTAGCTTGAGGCCATGGCTCTGGCACCAGTTGTCTGTTTCTATGAGGCCCTTTTGGAGGATGCTTAAGACAGCTGGAGAATTGATTATGGTGCCCAGTTTGCAGTCATCTGCGAACTTGGTCAGACACAGTCCTTCCATGTTGGCCTGTACCTCCAAGAAATATATACCGAACAAGAGAAGTCCCAGGACTGAGCCTTGTGGAATGACACTTGTAACTGGTTTGGAGTCTGACATGGCACCAGCAATTCTAACCATGTGGGTTCTGTCCTTGAGCCAGATTGCAACCCATCTATTGACATAGGGGTTTATATTTAAGCTGGTGAGCTTATCTATAAAGCCCGAGTGGGGAATTGTATCGAAGGCTTTTGTGAGGTTCAGGTAGGCTGTGTGGACCACTTTCCCCTCGTCAATGGCCTTGGTGACTGTTTCAAAGAAATCAACCAGGTTTAAGAGGCAGGGTCTGCTCTTAACAAGGCTGAACTGGGTAGGATCCAGTGTCTGTAGGTCCCAATATCTTTATTTATGAGATCCATGATTATCCTTTCCTTAGCTTTGCAGACCAAACTAGTCAGGCTTATGGGGCGATAGTTTCCAGGATCCGTTGAGGCACCACCTTTGTGGAGAGGGACCACTGTTGCTGTATGCCTCTCTTTGGGTACATATCCTGTAGTAAGGCTGAGATTGAACAGTAGTTTTATATTTGGGTTTAGCTCTTCTTGGCGTTCATGTAGGACGCAGCCCGGGACACCGTCTGGTCCCATTTTCATGTAGGACGCAGCCCGGGACACCGTCTGGTCCCATTGATGCTGTGTTTTTTGCTTTGGAAAGGGCGGCTCTTACCTGAGCATCTGAGATGTCAGGGGGGCAGCAGTCTGCTGGGATAGATATTTGCCATTTTGGTTGGGAGGGCGGGAGAAGTTTGTGCTGAACCTGTCAGCTAGGATGTTGGCAATGTCTGTGGGTTCAGTGTATTTTTTGTCATTTTGGACTAATTCTGAGCATATCTGGGAATTCCCACCCAGGTTCCTAACACAACTAAACAAAGCCTTGTGATTATCCTTAGTGTCCTGTGCACTTTTTCTCTCGAAGCTGGCCTTAGACGATTTTATGAGTGCCCATAGTTTTTTGCTAATACTGATCAGAGATGCCTTCCCTTTTTGGGAATTTGCCCTCTCATGTAGTAGCTTCCTTCTTCTATTGTATAGTTTGTTTATGGCTAGGGTCCACCAGACAGGACGCCTGCCTTTGGAGGATTGGGTCTTGGTTTTATTTGGGATTGCATGATCCATGCATTCCTGAAGGTGTTCATAGAATGTGTTTATAAAGGATTCTGCGGTCTGGGCCATATTTTCCAGAGGCTCGGGGGCTTTGAAGGATTCCACCTCAGTTTTGAGGAGTGTGAAATTTGCTTTAGAGATGTTTTTCACTGTGGTTTTCTGGGCAGGAGTTGGGGTCTGGATGTGAATATCCAGTGAGATTAGTTTATGGTCTGATCTTACCAGTGAGGGATAAACTTCTGGTCTGGAGCGTAAAGTTCCCATGTTGGTGATGATCAGGTCCAGTATGTTTTCCCCTGTTGTGGGAGTGGTAACAAGTTGTTCCATAGCATTTGAGTTTATAAATTCTAGGAACCTTTGGGCTAGGGTGTTGGAGCAAGAGTAATGCTCCCAGTCTATGTTTGGGTAGTTGAAGTCGAGCAATATAATGTTGTTTGGAAAGACCTTCATATTTTCCAGTGTTCTCAGGAAGGCCGAGTGGGGTTCCTGGGTTTGGGAGGGTGGTCTGTAGCAGGCTATAAACTGGAAGGCAGTTTTATCCACTGTTAGTGTCACATGGATAGTCTCTGATGCTTCCTGCAGTGCCACCAACCTGGAGGTGTGGGTATCTTTGACAAATATTGACACACCCCCTCCTTTTGTGGTTTGCTCCAAGTTTTGCGGCCAAAAAGCATGGTACGAGGTATAACCTGGTAGTGATGGGGTGCTCTCGGGAGCCTTGAACCAGGTTTCTGTTACTGCTCAGATATCGATGTTCTCCATGCTAAGGAGAGTTTCGAATGCGTGCATCTTGAGGTTTAGACTTCTGGCATTGAGTAGTATTACTCTTAGTTTCTAATCCCTTGTGATACCTCTGTAGGTGGGTACTGCATGTGTGTATTGCACTTAAATAATTTATTTGCATAATGGCACTTCAGACACCTTCTGCATCATTTTCACTTTGGTAATGTACTGCATGTGTGTATCGTACTTAAATAATTTGTTTGTATAATGGCACTTCAGTCACCTTCTGCATCATTTTCACTTTGGTAATGTACTGCACATGTGTATCGCACTTAAATAATTTGTTTCTATAATGGCACTTCAGTCACCTACTGCATCATTTTCACTTTGGTAATGTACTGCATGTGTGCATTGTACTTAAATAATTTGGTTGTATAATGGCACTTCAGTCACTTTCTGCATCATTTTCACTTTAGTAATGTACTGCATGTGTGTATCGTACTTAAATAATTTGTTTGTATAATGGCACTTCAGTCACCTTCTGCATCATTTTCACTTTGGTAATGTACTGCATGTGTGCATTGTACTTAAATAATTTGGTTGTATAATGGCACTTCAGTCACTTTCTGCATCATTTTCACTTTAGTAATGTACTGCATGTGTGTATCGTACTTAAATAATTTGTTTGTATAATGGCACTTCAGTCACCTTCTGCATCATTTTCACTTTGGTAATGTACTGCATGTGTGTATCGTACTTAAATAATTTGTTTGTATAATGGCACTTCAGTCATCTTCTGCATCATCTTCACTTTGGTAATGTACTGCATGTGTGTATCGCACTTAAATAATTTGTTTGTATAATGGCACTTCAGTCACCTTCTGCATCATTTTCACTTTGGTAATGTACTGCATGTGTGTATCGCACTTAAATAATTTGTTTGTATAATGGCACTTCAGTCACCTTCTGCATCATTTTCACTTTGGTAATGTACTGCATGTGTGTTTCGCACTTAATTTGTATAATGGCACTTCAGTCACCTTCTGCATCATTTTCACTTTGGTAATGTACTGCATGTGTGTATCGTACTTAAATAATTTGTTTGTATAATAGCACTTCAGTTACCTTATGCATCATTTTCACTTTGGTAATGTACTGCATGTGTGTATTGTACTTAATTTATTTGTATAAAGACACTTCAGTCACCTTCTGCACCATTTTCACTTTGGTAATGTATTGCATGTGTGTATCGTACTTAAATAATTTGTTTGTATAATGGCACTTCAGTCACTTTCTGCATCATTTTCACTTTGGTAATGAACTGCATGTGTGTATCGTACTTAAATAATTTGTTTGTATAATGGCACTTCAGTCACCTTCTGCATCATTTTCACTTTGGTAATGTACTGCATGTGTGTATCGTACTTAAATAATTTGTTTGTATAATGGCACTTCAGTCACCTTCTGCATAATTTTCACTTTGGTAATGTACTGCATGTGTGTATCGTACTTGAATAATTTGCTTGTATAATGGCACTTCAGTCACCTTCTGCATCATTTTCACTTTGGTAATGTACAGCATGAATGTATCGTACTTAAATAATTTGTTTGTATAATGGCACTTCAGCCACCTTCTGCATCATTTTCACTTTGGTAATGTACTGCATGCATGTATCGCACTTATAGGTTCATATGTTCATAGTTTCATACTAGGCTATCTGCCCTAGGGCATTTATAAGCCTAGCCAGAGTGTGTTTGGCTTTCACCACCCATTTTAAATTAATTTTGCTATGCCCTTTTTCGAGATTGGTTTACTGTGCCTCTGTCTAACAGTGACACAGAAGTGATACCTGGGGTAAACCTACGATCTCCCATCCACTCATCAAGATTCCTCTTGAACAGAGTCAAAGTAGAACTCTGCATAACCTGGACCGGGATTTTATTCCAGAGTGAATGGAGCCTCTGGGTTATGAATCTGTCCCTCCAGCCATACCTCTCAACTATACAGATTTTCACAGAATGTCCAGATTGTTGCCTCATATTTTTGGTGTGTTCCTCCTAAAATCTCTACCTTTCTGGTAAATACATGAGGATTGAAGTCATTAAATAGTAACAAATATTTGAGTTTAAGATTCCACATCCTTCAGAAAATTCATGCTAATGCAAAACCTAGTATTCTATCAACTTTCTAAGTTTGTAGAAGCAATATTTAAAATGTGTCCCTATTTGTTCCCCCACCCCACCCCCCATCATTCTAGGCTTACTCCAGATTTTTGCTTTAAGAGGTTGAGAGATATGCCTCCAGCATGTCCTATTTTTTTCAGTGCTGAGGTTCAAGTCTCTCGAGCGCGTAGCTTGATGGGATTTGGATTTTCTGAGGTGCAGCATGTCCATTAATTTCGGGTTGGACATGGCTTTATACGTCAGGCACAGATCGCCTCTGAGCAGGCGGTATGCTTCTGAGTAGAGCTGCAGTTTCTTTAACCGGGCAGCATATGGCATCTGTTTGAGCCCTTTGATCCTCTTTGTGAGGTACTTTTGGGGTCATTCCAGTTGCAGCAGTTGTCTGGTAAGGTACATCCCAAAAGGGGCATTGTACTCAATTATGGGCCTGATGATGGATGAGTAAAGAGGCACAATAACCTCCCCTGATCTAGATGTGAATCCCTTCATGATTAGGTGTGCTATATAAAATGTTTTTCTAACCACCTTGGCCACATGGTTGTCAAATGAGAGATTGCTATCAACTTGGGTCCCCAGGTCCATAATTTCTTCTTCTGTACTAAATGGATTACCACCTATGTGGTAATTTGTGGGCACTTTGTTTTTGCCAAAGGAGATGACTATACACTTTTTGGCATTTAGATGGAGGCCATGGCTCTGGCACCAGTTGTCTGTTTCTATGAGGCCCTTTTGGAGGATGCTTGTGTCGACTGGAGAATTGATTATAGTGCCCAGTTTGCAGTCATCTGCAAACTTGGTCAGCCACAGTTCTTCTGTGTTGGCCTGTACCTCCATGAAATATATACCGAACAAGAGAGGTCCCAGGACTGAGCCTTGTGGAACGCCACTTGTAACTGGTTTGGAGTCTGACATAGCTCCAGCAATTCTAACCATGTGGGTTCTGTCCTTGAGCCAGTTTGCAACCCATCTAGTGACATAGGGGCTTATATTTAAGCTGGTGAGCTTATCTATAATACCCGAGTGGGGTATTGTATTGAAGGCTTTTGCGAGGTCCAGGTAGGCTGTGTGGACCACCTTCCTCTCGTCAATGGCCTTGGTGACTGTTTCAAAGAAATCGACCAGGTTTAAGAGGCAGGATCTGCCTTTAAAAAAGCTGAACTGGGTAGAAACCAGTGTCTGTAGGTCCCCAATATCTTTATTTATGAGGTCCATGATGATCCTTTCTATAGCTTTGCAGACCAAACTAGTCAGGCTTATGGGGCGATAGTTTCCAGGATCCGTTGAGGCACCACCTTTTTGGAGAGGGACCACTGTTGCTGTATGCCTCTCTATGGGTACATATCCTGTAGTAAGGCTGAGATTGAACAGTAGTTTTGTATTTGGGTTTAGCTATTCTTGGAGTTCATGTAGGACGCAGACCAGGACACCTTCTGGTCCCATTGATGCTGTGTTTTTTGCTTTGGAAAGGGCGGCTCTTACCTGAGCATCTGAGATGTCTTGGGGGCAGCACTCTGCTGGGATAGATATTTGCCCTTTTGGTTGGGAGGGTGGGAAAAGTTTGTGCTGAACCTGTCAGCTAGGATGTTGGCAATGTCTGTGGGTTCAGTGTATTTTTTGTCATTTTGGACTAATTCTGAGCATATCTGGGAATTCCCACCGAGGTTCCTAACATAACTAAACAAAGCCTTGTGATTATTCTTAGTGTCCTGTGCACTTTTTCTCTCGAAGCTGGCCTTAGATGATTTTATGAGTGCCCGTAGTTTTTTGCTAATACTGATCAGAGATGCCTTCCCTTTTTGGGAATTTGCCCTATCATTTAGTAGCTTCCTCCTTCTATTGTATAGTTTGTTTATGGCTAGGGTCCACCAGACAGGACGCCTGCCTTTGGTGGATTGGGTCTTGGTTTTATTTGGGATTGCATGATCCATGCATTCCTGAAGGTGTTCATAGAATGCGTTTATAAAGGATTCTGCGGTCTGGGCCATATTTTCCACAGGCCCGGGGGCTTTGAAGGATTCCACCTCAGTTTTGAGGAGTGTGAAATTTGCTTTAGAGAAGTTTTTCACTGTGGATTTCTGGGCAGGGGTTGGGGTCGGGATGTGAATATCCAGTGAGATTAGTTTATGGTTTGATCTTACCAGTGAGGGATAAACTTCTGGTATGGAGCATAGAGTTCCCATGTTGGTGATGATCAGGTCCAGTACGTTTTCCCCTCTTGTGGGAGTGGTAACAAGTTGTTCCATAGCATTTGAATTTATAAATTCTAGGAACCTTTGGGCTAGGGTGTTGGAGCAAGAGTAATGCTCCCAGTCTATGTTTGGGTAGTTGAAGTCACCCAATATAATGTGTTTTGGAAAGACCTTCATATTTTCCAGGGACTTAGGAAGGCCGAGTGGGGTTCCTGGCTTTAGGAGGGTGGTCTGTAGCAGGCTATAAACTGAAAGGCAGTTTTATCCACTGTTAGTTGCACATGGATAGTCTCTGATGTTTCGTGCAGTGCAACCAACCTGGAGGTGTAGGTATCTTTGACGAATATCGAGACACCCCCTCCTTTTGTGGTTTGGTCCAAGTCTTGGGGCCAAAAAGCATGGTACGAAATATAACCTGGTAGTAATGGGGTGCTCTCGGGACCCTTGAACCAGGTTTCTGTTACTGCAGAGATATCGATGTTCTCCATGGTAAGGAGAGTTTTGAGTGCGTGCATCTTAAGGTTTAGACTTCTGGCATTGAGTAGTATTACTCTTAGTTTCTTATCCCTTGTGATACCCCTGGAGGTGGGTACTTCATGTGTGTATCGCACTTAAATAATTTGTTTGCATAATGGCACTTCAGTCACCTTCTGCATCATTTTCACTTTGGTAATGTACTTCACGTGTGTATCACACAAATAAGTCGCTCGTATAATGGCACTTCAGTCACATTCTGCATCATTTTCACATTGGTAGTGTACTGCATGTGTGTCTCGTACTTAAATAATTTGTTTGTATAATGGCACTTCAGTCACCTTCTGCATCATTTTCAATTTGGTATTGTACTGCATGTGTGTATCGTACTTAATTTGTTTGTATAATGGCACTTCAGTCACCTTCTGCATCATTTTCACTTTGGTAATGTACTGCACGTGTGTATCGCACTTAAATAATTTGTTTGTATAATGGCACTTCAGTCACATACTGCATCATTTTCACTTTGGTAATGTACTCTATGTGTGTATCGTACTTAAATAATTTGTTTATATAATGGCACGTCAGTCACATACTGCATCATTTTCACTTTGGTAATGTACTGCATGTGTGTATCGTACTTAAATAATTTGTTTGTATAATGGCACTTCAGTCACCTTCTGCATCATTTTCACTTTGGTAATGTACTGCATGTGTGCATTGTACTTAAATAATTTGTTTGTATAATGGCACTTCAGTCACCTTCTGCATCATTTTCACTTTAGTAATATACTGCATGTGTGTATCATACTTAATTTGTTTGTATAATGGCACTTCATTCACCTTCTGCATCATTTTCACTTTGGTAATGTACTGCATGTGTGCATTGTACTTAAATAATTTATTTGTATAATGGCACTTCAGTCACCTTCTGCATCATTTTCACTTTAGTAATGTACTGCATGTGTGTATCATACTTAATTTGTTTGTATAATGGCACTTCATTCACCTTCTGCATCATTTTCACTTTGGTAATGTACTGCACGTGTGTATCACACTTAAATAATTTGTTTGTATAATGGCACTTCAGTCGCCTTCTGCATCATTTTCACTTTGATAATGTACTGCATGTGTGTATCGTACTTAAATAATTTGTTTGTATAATGGCACTTCAGTCACTTTCTGCATCATTTTCACTTAGATAATGTACTGCATGTGTATATCGCACTTAAATAATTTGTTTGTATAATGGCACTTCAGTCAACTTCTGCATCATTTTCACTTTGGTAATGTACTGCATGTGTGTATCGTACTTAAATAATTTGTTTGTATAATGGCACTTCATTCACTTTCTGCATCATTTTCACTTTGGTAATGTACTGCATGTGTGTATTGCACTTAAATAATTTGTTTGTATAATGGCACTTCAGTCACCTTCTGCATCATTTTCACTTTGGTAATGTACTGCATGTGCGTATCGCACTTAAATAACTTGTTTGTATAATGGCACTTCAGTCACCTTCTGCATCATTTTCACTGTTTTAATGTACTACATGTGTGTATCGTACTTAAATAATTTGTTTGTATAATGGCACTTCAGTTAGCTTCTGCATCATTTTCACTTTGGTAATGTACTGTATGTGTGTATCATACTTAAATAATTTGTTTGTATAATGGCACTTCAGTAACCTTCTGCATCATCTTCACTTTGGTAATGTACTGCATGTGTGCATCGTACTTAAATAATTTCTTTGTATAATGGCACTTCAGTCACCTTCTGCATCATTTTCACTTTGGTAATGTACTGCATGTGTGTATCGTACTTAAATAATATGTTTGTATAATGGCACTTCAGTCACATTCTGCATCATTTTCACTTTGGTAATGTACTGCATGTGTGTATCATACTTAAATAATTTGTTTGTATAATGGCACTTCAGTCACTTTCTGCATCATTTTCACTTTAGTAATGTACTGCATGTGTGTATCGTACTTAAATAATTTGTTTGTATAATGGCACTTCATTCACCTTCTGCATCATTTTCACTTTGGTAATGTACTGCATGTGTGTATCGTACTTAAATAATTTGTTTGTATAATGGCACTTCAGTCACTTTCTGCATTATTTTCCTTTGATAATGTACTGCATGTGTGTATCGCACTTAAATAATTTGTTTGTATAATGGCACTTCATTCACCTTCTGCATCATTTTCACTTTGGTAATGTACTACATGTGTGTATCGTACTTAAATAATTTGTTGTATAATGGCACTTGAGTCACCTTCTGCATCATTTTCACTTTGGTAATGTACTGCATGTATTAATCGTACTTTAATAATTTGTTTGTATAATAGCACTTCCGTCACCTTCTGCATCATTTTCACTTTGGTAATGTACTGCATGTGTGTATTGCACTTAAATAACTTGTTTGTATAATGGCACTTCAGTCACATTCTGCATCATTTTCACTTTGGTAATATACTGCATGTGTGTATCATACTTAAATAATTTGTTTGTATAATGGCACTTCAGTCACCTTCTGCATCATTTTCTCTTTGGTATTGTACTGCATTTCTGCATTGTACTTAAATAATTTGTTTGTATAATGGCACTTCAGTCACTTTCTGCATCATTTTCACTTTAGTAATGTACTGCATGTGTGTATCGTACTTAAATAATTTGTTTGTACAATGGCACTTCATTCACCTACTGCATCATTTTCACTTTGGTAATGTACTGCATGTGTGTATCGTACTTAAATAATTTGTTTGTATAATGGCACTTCAGTCACTTTCTGCATCATTTTCACTTTGGTAATGTACTGCATGTGTGTATCGTACTTAAATAATTTGTTTGTATAATGGCACTTCATTCACTTTCTGCATCATTTTCACTTTGGTAATGTACTGCATGTGTGTATTGCACTTAAATAATTTGTTTGTATAATGGCACTTCAGTCACTTTCTGCATCATTTTCACTTAGATAATGTACTGCATGTGTATATCGCACTTAAATAATTTGTTTGTATAATGGCACTTCAGTCAACTTCTGCATCATTTTCACTTTGGTAATGTACTGCATGTGTGTATCGTACTTAAATAATTTGTTTGTATAATGGCACTTCAGTCACATTCTGCATCATTTTCACTTTGGTAATGTACAGCATGTGTGTATCGTACTTAAATAATTTGTTTGTATAATGGCACTTCAGTCACCTTCTGCATCATTTTCACTTTGGTAATGTACTGCATGTGTGTATTGCACTTAAATAATTTGTTTGTATAATGGCACTTCAGTCACCTTCTGCATCATTTTCACTTTGGTAATGTACTGCATGTGTGTATCGCACTTAAATAATTTGTTTGTATAATGGCACTTCAGTCACCTTCTGCATCATTTTCACTTTGGTAATGTACTGCATGTGTGTATCGTACTTAAATAATTTGTTTGTATAATGGCACTTCAGTCACATTCTGCATCATTTTCACTTTGGTAATGTACTGCATGTGTGTATCGTACTTAAATAATTTGTTTGTATAATGGCACTTCAGTCACATTCTGCATCATTTTCACTTTGGTAATGTACTGCACGTGTGTATCGCAGTTACCTTCTCATGCTTGCACTGTACATCAGTGCAGGAGAAGCAATGATGAAAGGAGCATCTCCCTTGCATTTTTATTTATTTATTTTTTTACATATTTAAAAAAGAAGGTTTTTCAAGGAACATCACAAAATATAATAAGACTCAGGTATGTGTCTGTTTCTTTAGTTTTGCAGAACATACCTGATTTTTTTCATATTTTGGTGTGTTCTCAGTATACAATGTTCGTAGCTAACATGTATTAATAGAAAGTCTGGCCAATCAATGGAACTTTAGCAGCCCAACATTTTTCTAATGGTTTATGCTCTATTTACAATGGGCACACTGGTTGGGCTGCCCAGTCAAAATGCTTGTTTTTGAATACTGGCAATCTTTTATTGAATAATTATCATATTATCGATAAGCAAATCTGGAATTTTAACTGAAGTAGAAAATGTAATTCTTTAAGACATTAAACCAGCTATGTAAGAAGCAGATATGCAGATCTACTTTTGTGATTTTCTTGATTCCAGCTAAGAAAATGAGGAGGATGTAGGTAGTGAAGTTAAGGAAAGGTAAACAAGACTCTATGATGAGAAAGTTAAAAAAAAACTACATCCTAACCCTGAAACTCAGTCAATGGATGGCTGACTACAAATTCACTCTTGGGGTGGTGCCCATGTCCCTCCTGTACAGAGTAATTTGGTGTAAACTACTAGACTCTTACCTCTGTGAAATTCACTTACCTAATCACCGACAATTGGGGCAACTCAGGATAAATATGGCTAGGCTTGCAAGGGCTCTAGGGCCATTAGCCTAGTAACCTCCTATGAAACTATGAACCTATGAACTCAGACTGCAGCTTCATAGAGGAATATTAGCATGCTTCTTCTTTGTAGTTACTGAAGTTAGTGATTTCAGAAATTAACTCTTCTATTCAGTCAATATAATAAGTGTGTAGACCTGCTATGAGTCTGTATATATGTTGCAAATATGAATTACAGTTATTGCCATGTAAGACAAATGTACAGCATTTTTAGAAGTACTATATCCCATAATTCATTAGTCTGGTGCAGCTGCTAGTGTATTTGTGGAGTGAGCTGTTAACATCATTCTTGCTGATCTGCATTTTGGATAATATAAAAGTTATCATTTTTAATAAAATGCTGGTTTAATCAGACATTACTGTCACTGCCATTCCACATCACTAAGTAACCTGCAGTGTGCTTCATGACATGGTATCAGAAACAGGATCTCCATCACAAAAGGAAAGTGCAAACATCGTCCAGTCAAAATCCAGCACCAACAAGTTGAATAATAGTAAGTTTAATGAAAATTGTGTTCCCAAATTAAATATTATTCAGAAAAAGGCACACACAGATGGATACAAACCAAAGGTGAACGTGTTGAAGCCTTTTTAAAGTGCTTGAATGAACTGGCTAAACACTGAGGGGTTAATGAAATTAATGATGAATAAATTATGGACAGAAATTATAACTGTGCTGGCTGGTTTACATTACATTATTGAAATTGGTTATGTCCTGCACTTTAGACAACTTCATTGTTTAATTTGGTTGTTTCATGCACTTCAGGTCCATTTTGTAATTTAAGAGTTAGTGTTGCTCTGTGGTGGCAGTGGGGTGTAGTCTGCGCAAATTCTGGGCTGTAAAGCACTTACAAAACCTTAGATTGTGCTAGTTGTGATTGGCTAGTGCTATTTTACTAGCTTATTAGTCATTTTGAGCCTATGTAAAGGCATCACATTTGTACAAAGCTTGACTCACCGCAGCAGGTTTTAGCAGTGCCCTGTATAGATGCAAGCAATAAAATTGATATTGTCCCTATAAATCTAAATCTCAGACACCCCTTTTACTCAGCTGTGTGAAGAACAACAACTTTGGGTAGGGAAAAGCACTGCTGCATGTTCTTTGGAGCAGATACTCATGTTACTACTCTTTACTCTTGCAGCAACTTACTGATTACCTAAAAGCGCCAGAAACCATGGTGTATATGGGCACCTTAAGACAATGTAACAATCTCCTTATATTTACTGACAACCAACTTATTCACAGACAAACTGATATGGTATGTGAGAAATGTATTTAGACAATGTCACTGGAGGCAAAGTTCTCACATACAAGCACTCATAATACCAACCAGGTTGTCAGAAATGCATCTACCACACCCACCACACACAGTATGGATCAAAGACATAGACCCACATACACTGAGATGTGTAAAAGTGATCTTTCTAAACCCCAAAACCTTCCAGACATTGGACCTACAGAAATATCCTTAGCAGCCCAAAAGCACTCCACCAACACAACACATATAGAGCCTCAACGTCAAAGAACATAAAAGAAGCCAACAAACTACTCAATATTTTAGTCATAGGAGACACACAGATGGCTGACTCACCAAGGTGAATAAGGAAAAAAATCAGTCATTTGTCTATCAGAGGCCAGTACCTGCCAAATCACACATGCACTCAAGTCATTGGACTTCAAGTACCAGTATGAGTATGTCTTAATCCATGTGGGCATACATGACCTAAGATATACATCCCTGGACTATATGAAAAAAGACATTATGGTGCTTTTAGAGTAAGTGACCCAGCCTGGTATTAGCCTAGCATTGGGCAACATTCTACCTTCACCAAGGATGATGCCACAATATGAACAGAAGATGATTGACTTTAACGATTGGCTTAGCTTCTGGTGTCATTCCAAGGGGTACAATATTTGTCAGCATGGGGGATGGTTGACAAACCACATTGTTTTGGCAAGGATGGTCTGCACCTGCCCCTTTTAGGCATGAAAATATTGGCTAAATTATTGTCCTCCCCCATACTGCCTCTTTTGGGCAATACCAAACTGACAAACCTACCAATATTGCAAAACCAACCCGAGGGAATCAAAAAGGTATTGTTGCTTAATGCCAGGAGTCTAAACAAGAAACTTCACTCCCTCCTAGCTCGCCTCACTTTGGCGAATGTAGATGACTGTGCAGTTAGTGAGACATCGTTTAAAGCTGTGCAGAACACCCTGGCAGTGCAGGGCTACAACGCCTTGCACACATTTAGGTCAGCTTCTGCTTAGGCAGGGACAAAAAGTGGAGTTGTCTCAATCTATGTCAGTAACAAATTCACTTCAAGCTTGGTCAAACAGGATGAGGAGCTTGGGCTTCTCCACTTCCAAATCACTGGAGGGAAAGCCGCATACCATATCCTTGCTAGCCGTAGTTCTCCCTCTATGAATAGGAAACACAGCACATTCTTAAATATACTGGAGCCTCTCCCCATTCACCCAATACCATATTAATGGGCAATCTTAACTGCCCTGTTATAAATTGGGAATCATACATGATCCCAAACATGCAGACCCAGAGTTTCCTGGACTTTGTATGCATAAAGACTCTGGACCACATAGTTCACAAGCCCACTAGGGCACAGATGTACTTGAACTGGTCCTTACAAATATGGGAGAATGCTGCACATCTCCCTATTGTAATGTCCTCTCTGGTAAAAGATGTTTCCTTTGGAATTTAAAAAAAAAAACATGACCCTAATTAACCCCATAACATTTAAGAACTATTCTAAGGAAAACTTCCTATTTTAAGTGACAACCTAGAAATTTTCAAGCACCCTCATACCCTGAGAACACAACTGGCTATTCAGAATTGTTCACAGACACCATGGACATTAATGTTAATAGATGGATAGAAGTAGCTGTCCCTACCAGGAATTAAGTTAAAAATAAATACAAAAAACAAGCCATCCTCGTGGAATATAAACGTCATTAGGTTGTACTAAAAAAGGAAGAAAGTCATAGCAAAACTTAGGAAATACAATACCAATCGGAAAACAATTATCTCATTAATCTAAACAAACAGCTCAGAGGGGAGTTGAAGTCTACCAAAGATAATTTTTGAGGTCAAAATAACCTCCCAGGCCAAGGACAATCACAAACATCAAAGGCTGTACACAACAGTGTGCAGAACTAATTGTTTATAGAGCTGCCTACATGGAGATGGATGATATAACAAATCTGCTTGCCAACAAATTCATCTCCAAGTTTATCTCCCTTCCCCCAGGCCACCCCATCAAGAAATGCCATTGAACATAACCCTCCCCCATCCATCACTAGATCACTAGGGAATAGGTCCTAAAACATTCTCGGTAGCCATGAACATCACACTGGTAGACTCCAATAATATTCCAGGATGACAACTAAATAGTATCTAACATGACTTATTAGGACCACTGGAGTCACTATTTAACCATAGCCTCCAGTCAGGCTTCATTCCACATGAATGAAGAACTGCAACACTCATTCACCTGCAAAAAGGCCTTCCTTTCATTGACATTGAAACTACAGACTCATTACTCTAACTAGCCTCATATGTAAATCCATGGAAAAATGATCATGGAAATTATTAACAATGACATAGGAAACCACCAGACACTGGAACCAACCCAGTTTGGTTTCATCAAGGGCAGATTATGCCCACACAGCCTGATGGACTTATTCAAAAGGTTATCAAGGCAACTGATGAGAGCAAAATGGTGCACACTGCCTACCTTGATATGGCCAGGCATTGCAAACAAACTCATGAAATTAGGCATAAACCCGACTGTTACACATTGGATAACCAGACAGCTTTCAGATAGGACTTAGGAAGTAAGAAAAGTGGAGTCCACCTTAACAAAGAGACCAGTCACTAGCAGAGTCCTTCAGACCTCAGTGCTGGATATGATTATTTTTGCCATCTACTTCCTGGAAGTCAAAGCCTGTATCAAGGGCATCTGCCTGACCATGTTTGCAGATAATTGCAGTCTTGAAGCAATAATACAATCCCCTGAGAGATAATAATATAATCCAAGATGAGCTAACATAGACATATAACTGTTGCCAGTGCCACAGTTTAAAACTCATTGCCAAGAAATGCATAATAGTACCTTTTGGGAAGTTGGCTACCTCAGGAAATTTCCTCATTGATAACATACACCTAAGGCTAGACCATGTAGTCAGGGATTTTGGAATGTTTACAGACAGTAACCTAGCCATTGCCAACATGTGTTTAAAGTTCTAAGGAAAGCATTCTAAGTTCCTGAACTTATAGGCAAAGTCCATCACTGATTACAACACCCCCTCCAGTATGTACCTGACCAGGCACACGCAACAACTAGAACATCCACAGAGATTCCTTGCAAGAAGAATATGGGGCAGTAACAACATGTCCTCTGTAGATTGCCCCAGAGACCTGTCCTTACACTCTGTCTCCTACAGACTGTTGGGGAATGAAATACATCTGGCATAAAAGGTGACCATGGATCCATTTCTGAAGGACCTCTTGCATATCGGCAAGACAAATACCATCAGAACTACCAATCTGGTGACTTAAACTTTGCATGTGACAAAGAGGACATGCTGGACAGACACGTATGTGCCTCAGAGAATACCCCTTCTCTGGAATAAGCTCCCCATCTATGTTAAGCAGAGTTCTTCCCTGACCCTATTTAAGTCTAACCTAGACCACTGGATAGGAACTGAAAAATTCACCGCAGTGTGTCACCTTTGTCAGTAATGGACAAAAGCAGAATGTGAATGCTTAACTATCCATGGCTAGACTTCAAAAGGCCTTTATGGTCATTAGTCTAGTACAAACCTATGAATCTATGACATGTCTCAAATGCCATGACATGAGGTAGCAGTGTTAGTAGCACAATAGGTAGCATACCTGCCTTTGGTGCACAGAGTTGTGGGTTCTACTCCCACAACATGTAGATGGATTGCTGATATTACAGTGCCTTTAATGGAGTATGGGATGCTGTATTCTTGAAGGCACGAAGTTCTCCCAAATGGTTTATTGGACAACAAAACACAGCAACCAGCAGAACACAGCAACCAACACTGACCTAGGTTTCGTCGTAAGACTTCCTCAGAGTGTTGGTAATCACTTAATTTATACTGAACATGTATAAATTGATTAATTAATTACTCCATATTATTGCTCCATTTAACTCAGCATAATGATTTCATTCATACATCCAACCTAAAAATACAATACTATGTGTCCATTTAAACTCCCACTTTTATACTAATAAAATATATAAAAATATACATATATATTTATTGTTCACAACACATATATTGTGTAAATAATATGTATAATGTTAGAAAACACCTAATACATTATATTAAAAATCCTTAAACATACTCCATGCTTTCTCAACCATTATTCTGAACTCTGATGGATGCTACCTGTAATGTTATTGATATGAAAAATGATATTTGATTCATACCATTAACCAGTAATGTAATTCAATGTCAAACTTAGTTTGTTGTACCGGACAACCATTAAATGTAATTATTTATTTCCCTAGTATATTTTTGAGTCTAAGATATGGTTTAATAGTTATAAATTCGTTTAACCCTGGATAAAAATGTGCATTTAATATCATCTGCCATTTGATTTCACAAACATCTAAATGGTGTTCTGTTAACCTACCCTGTGGATCCTGAACTAACTGTTCCAGTACACAAAATGAAAATTTGTGGTCATTATATTCTATTATGTGACGAGCTAGGGCATTAGTGGGTTTTTGATGTTGAATATCCAAGACATGTTCTTTAATTCTCTCCCTGAATTTCCTACATGTCTTTCCCACATAAAATGCCGTGCATTTGTCACATTTAGCTAAGTAGATCACATTAATAGAATGACAGTTGAACTTGCCATTAATTCTAATATTTGTACTATTAACTGTGAGTTTACATCCTGTTTTCATAACGTAGGGACATGTACTACATCTACCACACTTGTTTGTTCCTCTGTTGCCATTAACGAAGGCTTCCGGGTATGTTTTACCTCTTTCAAATATTTGTTTCAATGCTCTGCCCCTACGATAAATGAACTTAGGTTTATATGAAGTATAACCTTGAAACTCTTTTAATTTACTAAATGTTTTCCAATGTTTTTCAACAATATCCTTAATAGTATTCGTGTCTGCATTAAAGGTGATGACAAATTACATTACTGGCCAACAAACTAAGTTTGACATTGAATTACATTACTGGTTAATGGTATGAATCAAATATCATTTTTCATATCAATAACATTACAGGTAGCATCCATCAGAGTTCAGAATAATGGTTGAGAAAGCATGGAGTATGTTTAAGGATTTTTAATATAATGTATTAGGTGTTTTCTAACATTATACATATTATTTACACAATATATGTGTTGTGAACAATAAATATATATGTATATTTTTATATATTTTATTAGTATAAAAGTGGGAGTTTAAATGGACACATAGTATTGTATTTTTAGGTTGGATGTATGAATGAAATCATTATGCTGAGTTAAATGGAGCAATAATATGGAGTAATTAATTAATCAATTTATACATGTGCAGTATAAATTAAGTGATTACCAACACTCTGAGGAAGTCTTACGACGAAACCTAGGTCAGTGTTGGTTGCTGTGTTCTGCTGGTTGCTGTGTTTTGTTGTCCAATAAACCATTTGGGAGAACTTCGTGCCTTCGTGAATTATTGTATTGGTGGACTGGTTACTTGGTTCGTATGCTGTATTCTTGACTTTGCCCTCCTTTGGATGAGATGCCTACTAACTATGAACTTGTTGATGGTTTATCATCCATTCTCTATTAACTGGATCAAAACTGGTTCTTCCTGTAAAACCAAACCACAGTGGTGGACTCCAAGTATAAACAGATCATATAACAAAAGGAAGAAACTGTTGTCCAAAAGCAAGAGGGATAGAACTCTGCAGAGGAAGAGTTCCCTCCTAAACCTAAAAAAGAAAATCAGAAATCTTGCAAAGTCTTCTAAAGCAAATTAAGAACCTAAAATCACATCCCTAGCCAAGGATAATCATAAGGCATTCTTTAACTATGTCTGAAGTCTAAAAAGGAATGTCCAGCTATGTGTCAAACTGGTTGTAGATGAAATCACTCATACTACACCATAAGATATTGCCAACCTGATAGCTGACAGATTCAGTGCAAACTTCAACCCCCCTATCCCCACCTACCATATCTCAAAGCATACCTGATACCAGCCCTCTGCCTAGTATCTCTAGAGAACAAGTTGCCTCTGTGCTTGCCAAAGGCCAAAAACATGGCCTCAATGGGACCAGATAATATCCCAGGTTGTTTACTAAACAAACTAAAACAAGACCTTGTGGACCCACTTGATGTTCTCTTTAATCATAGCTTGAGAACTGATTATGTTCCTGTAGAATGGAGAGCAGCAACAGTAATCCCCCTGCACAAGGGGAGGCCATCAACTGACCCTGGGAACTACAGACACATAAGTCTAACCAGCCTCATCTGGAAGGCCATGGAAAGAACTATCATGGACCATATCAGCAAGAACATAGGTGACCTCCAGACACTGGAACCAACCCAGTTTGGCTTTGTTAAGGTAGATAATGCTTATTAAACCTGGTAGACTTTTTTCAGAGTAGCACCAAAGCCATGGAAAAAGGTAAGACAGTGTGAACAGTCTATCTTTACATTGACAAGGCTTTCAACACAATTCCCCACTTTGCCATCATTGAGAAACTCTCCCAGAAAATGATTAACCCTTATGTTACTAGATGAGTAGCCAGTTGGTTCACCGATAGAATACACTCTGTCAAAACTGGTGACTCCACCTCCAAAAGTAGACACATCACCAGTGAAGTACCACAGGCATTTGTGCTGGGCCCCTTACTGTTTGGCATCTATGTCAAAGAAGTCCAGGTCAAAGTAGACAGCCTTTGGCTCACCAGGTTCACTGATGATTGTAAACTGGGAGCAATAACAGAGTTCCCCAATGGTGTCAGCATATTAAAAGATGGGGTAACACAAACAAATGACTGGTGCCAAAGCCATGAACTAAAACTAAATGCAAAAAAAAAAGTATTATTCCCTTTGGCAAAACAGAATCCCCTACAAATTACAGTACGGACAGCACCCCCCCCTGAGCTCCAACCCAGTGGAGTGAGACTTGGGAACATTGGTTGGTAGCAATCTGAACTTTGACTACCAAGTTTCAACAGTGGTAAGGAAAGGCTTCCATGTAGCACACCTCATAAATAAGAGCATAGCATGCTGGTCAAGAGATGTTATAATGCCACTGTACTTGACCCTCATCAGACCACTAATAGAGAGAGTATAATGCACACTTTTGCATGTACATCACCAGACATCTGAAGCAGTTGGAGAGACCTCAGAGGTTTCTCACTAAGAACATACAGGGACTCCAAGCCATTTCCTACATGGGCAGGCTGAAAGCCCTGTCACTTTACTCTGTATCTTATAGGTTGCTAAGAGGTGACTTGTACCAATACCACCAAAGAAAAAAGGGTAAATAATGCCACTAATGACAACAGCCACAGTCACAGAGAAATGCAGATAGAAATATTTATTGCACTTAGCACTTTGGCTCCCAGGCCTTCACAGAGTCATTAGTGGCATTATTTAAGAGGTGACTTGTGCTTGGCCTATAGAGCAATCCCCTACCCTGCCCTAATGGAAATGCTATACATCCACAAGTCAAGGGGCTCAAGAGTCAGTCACTCAAGTGATCTCAGCCTAACATGTGACATTAACAGATCATGCCGGAGAGACAGATATGTCTCCTGGAGACTGATACTTCTCTGGAATAGACTTCTTATTCATGTAAAACAGAGCTCCTCACTGACCCTATTCAAATGCAACCTAGATAATTGGATGGGAAATTGCAAATTCACCCTTGGGGTGACACCCATGTCCATCAAGGAGATTGATATCCGGTGTTGATCACAGATCTACTCTGTTCATAAATTCGTTCTGCAAACTACCCAAAAAAGAACAAATGAAGATACTTGGGATTAACATGGCTAGACTTGTAAAGGCTCTAGGGCTGCTAGCTTAGTAACCTCCTATGAACCTATGAAATCTATCTTAAGAAAAGAGCATACAAAGCACCAGAGTCACAGAATTCGTAAAGAATTAAAATGCTAACTTAAATATGGCAAATGATGTATGTGAGGTAAATCAGAGAGAAAATGATAAATTAATTCACAAGAAAAAATGCCAACTGAATGCACAAGAAACAGAGTTAGTCAAAGCATGAGAAATGCATGAAATGTAACTATTATCATATCAAGTCGGAGCAGTATGTAACATGAGGCAGAAAGTGTAAAAGATGGAAAAGGCTGGGACATGTTGTTGTCATTTATAAGATAAAGTTGATGTAAAAAGGTGCTTCTGAAATGAATACTCAGAATGACTGTTCAGTAATGCTGCCTAATACAAAGTTAGAATGGCAAGTAAAATTCCCTATTCAGAGAATACTGGTGAGTGTTAAGACTGATATAGGAGCCGATGCTAATATATCATATGCAATACACAGGTATTTCTCAAAGTGTCTGGAGCTGCATGAAGCATAGGCAGAAATACATTGTCCTGCAGGTAAACTCATCTGGACTGGTAAATTCCTAGCCACACCCAAATAAAAGGGCACAGGCTGGATTTCTGGGGTTTATGTACTAGATGGTTTATACATAAATAATTTACTCAACTGAGCTGTGGTATGCAAAATGTGGCTAACAGCCACAATAAATTAAGTCATTGTGAAAATGCTTGGTGAAGTTAGTATGCTTAACTGTAACCCACTAAATATAATAACAGAAATATATACATACATAAAAAATATTCTTGCTTTTTATATAATAGTAGCATGTTGCAATCTGAGCTATAATAAGTGGCATTATGTGATTAGATAGATATGCATAGATTTTCAATTTAGGTAAGATAGTATAATAATTTAATAATTTGGTATTTGAAATGAATCCGGTTTTATAACATATATACATATATACGTAATGAGGTCTTTGCATACACACATATATAAAAGTTTACAAAAGTTGTTAGTTATTCTAAGCTATTTTATGTTATTATAATTAGCTCTTAATTGTTTTTTGTTATTGATATGTTTGTATAGGTTTTAATATTTTTAGGATGTGACTACCTGTTAAGTAAAATATGTTTTTTATATGGTTTAAATGTATATAGTGAATTAAATAAATAAATAAATAAATTAAATAATGGAAGTATATTCTTCAGCTTAAATTTAGGTAGTCATAGCCCTTTTAAGAATGTAATTGACTAGGATAATTGAATTAATCATCCACTGGGCTAGTATATAAAAGATGTGTTTTTTTGGAAAATTACTTGTCTGAAGAAGTTGGGGCAGAGACCCCTTCGAAAGCGCTTACAAGTATAAATAATAAAAAAATTGTTTTTTAAAAAAACATTGGTTATTGAGCCATATTCTACTATTGGGCTTGGATCCAAGTGGTTTTTGCTTTTTACTAATATCCCTAAAGGAAGATAGCCAAAAACTGACAACCTTACTCAGTGGGAAGGAACTGTTTCAAGATGCTTCTGTTTGGTACAGCCTTAGCACCTGAAATCCATCCATCAATCCATAATTCCTTTTTCTCATTTCTGCACATGGGGTCAGTGTGTCAAAATGTTTTAAAACCTCATGATACGGTTTTGTTGTTGCTGTCATTATGGAGGATGTACTGGTATTTGGTCCAGATAAGGAAATGTATGATTTGAGGTTAGCACTCCAAACCATAACTTATAGTCAGCCCTTAAAAAAAAAAAACTTATTACATTTTCCCCCAAATCCATCTCCTATGAAAAAAAAATAACATTCCTTCTCTTGATAATACAACCACTGAAGTTGCTTCTCATAGCATGTTATTGGGGATGAAAGTGGATGATAATCTTAAATTTGACCTGCATACACAAACTTGCGTAAGAAAAACTAATCAAAAACTAGGGATGTTTACAGAGCCAAGCACTTTCTCACAGCTGCAACTAAAGCTAGTGTTGCCACCACTTATCTACTGCCAACACTTTTTTATGGCGCTCCCATCCTTACTAACCATCAGGGATAACACAAGCAAATCTTGAGGAATACTGTAACAAAGCGGATATATTTGCAGCCAATACCCCCTTCAGAACACAACACTGTATAACACTAAAAAGCCTAAATTGGTTAGAACTACCTTAATAACTGACATATATACAGCTTCTTACCACCTATAAAATTAACCAGAATCCATCTGCTTGTCCAGCACTAAACGGCATTTTACACAATTCTGTTCCTAGTTGGTGATTATAATCCAATGATCAAAAGCGCCTGTCTATCCACAGACCTATCAAATCTACTGGGCACTGTTTGTACTTGTACCATGCTGCTAACATCTGGAACTCATTATCTCTGTTCATCAGGTCAGTACCCTCCCATCATTCAAATCCATTCTGAAAGACTTCCTAGCCAAAACTGGCTCTGTTCTTGCTCAACACCAGAATAAACTACATCCCTAAATGTGGACAAATGCCACTTCATACCTTACATCTCCTTATTCTCTCTTTTTCACTCATTTGCTTACTTCTATCAATTTCTGTGCCCTAGCTTTCTCTCTAAATATACCACAAGCCTGCCTTCTCTCACTTTATATTGCTATTCCCATTTGTGTTATACTAATTTACTTTTAAGTTTCCTATAAACTGTCTACAATTTCTCTAACTTTTAAATGAATGTCATATAACTTGTATCTATTCTTAATAAATGTTTCCATACTATGTCCAGTTTGGTATAATTATTAAACTGTATTTGTTTTTTTATATTATTTTACAGACTTTAAAATTATTGTTCTTAAAGTGTTTTGTAATACTTTGGAGGTTTTCTCTCCAGGCCTCCACTGAAAATGGACTCCTACCCAGTCAGACTTTTCTAGTAATCAAATGCCAATAATGAACTAAATAAATAAATAACTCAGGGTTAAAGATAAACAAACTAAGACAATTCTTGCTTTAAAAAGGCTGAGCTTCAGTAGTCTGCTCATAGCATAAGTACTTTTGTAATGATACCATATGCAAAAAAGCATAACTTGAGTTAAGGCAAACTTACCTGCTGCGCTAAATCTACTGACATATCTGATAAATAAACATCTACTCTGGTCATGGGGAAATGTTCAAGTCCAGAAATGTAGAGAAAATAAATGTTAACAGCTGCACTGCTAGCAATCTATGATTTTACCAAGAAGTGCTAACAACAGCTCCACTGCTGCACTGCTAACATTCTATGATGTTACCAAGAAGTGTTAACAATGGCTACACCGCTGGGGTTCTATGATGTTACCAAGTGTTAACAACAGCTGCATTATTAGCATGTTACCAAAAAGTGTTAACAGCTTCACTGTTAGTATTCTATGATGATATCAAGAAGTGTTAAGAACTGCACTGCTAGCATTCTATGATTGCATCAAAAAGTTTTAACAACAGCTATGCTGCTAGCATTCTATGATGTTACCAAGAAGTGTTAACAGCAGCTGCACTGTTAGCATTCTGTGATGTTACCAAGAAGAGTCAACAAAAGCTGCACTGCAAGCATAATGTTGCCAAGAAGTGTTAACAACAGCTGCACTGCTCGCATTCTATGATGTTGCCAAAAAAGTGTTAACAGCAGCTGCAGTGCTGGCATTCTATGATGTTACCAAGAAGTGTTAACAACAGCTGCACTGCTAGCATTCTACGATGTTACCAAGCTGCAATGAGTGTAAGTGATGGTGGCTACTGCCTAGGTACCATATTACTCTCAAGGAATTAATGAGTGTAACATCCTGTTGCTGCTTATTCCAGAATGCTTAATGATGCTAAACAGAGATCTTTGCAGATCGAGAAAGAATGCCTTGTGAATGTGTGGGCATGTGAGAGATTGTCCACAGACCTATTAAGGCTAAAGACTTTCCAGTTTCAAACTAGCCACAAGCCTTTGGTTCCAGTGATAATACCCTACAATCTAAGCGATGTACAACACAAGTGTCAACGATAGCTAATGAGATTGAGAAGGATCAATGCAGACCAATCTGTGTGGCTGGAAATCAGTTAATCATAGCAGACATGTAATCTAGAAATCCAATATATGGACAACTACTGTGAGATACTGAAGAATATTTACCCAACAGTATGCAGGGTATAATGATAACCAGGATAGTGACTACTAAAAGACGAAAATGTTAAAGCAACCTGCCAAAAATGACCATGACTTGGAAGCTGTTATTCAATATTTCCAAGATGGAGAGCTTAATGTCTGAACATAGACAAATCATCTCATGTGTAGGTACTACACAGCCACAGCCTAATTTTGAGGACATGATGACTTACTGTTATAACAAGACAAATAGTGATACCACATCACGAAGTGCTGAAGTACTAAGACAAATACACAGAAGACACCAAGATGTCAGAAAATGTGATGGAATAGCAATATGTTAGTGTGACGGCCCTTCATTGATACAGAGATTGCAAAGCTTATATCAGAGTCTCAATTGTGAATTGTTCATAAAACCTGTCAAAGAGGAAAGCCATTATTTTCCATATGTCTTTGACAAAAGATGGTGACTGACTTGTATGAGTTTGAAGGTAAAACCTAATCAATACCAGTGGATTATTACTGTCATGACATTAAGATATTGCACATACTGATTATGGCTATCTAACAACGGATATGTTCAAGTCTGTTTTTACAAGCTATAGTACAACCATTGCATTGGTTTCAAGCAAATGTATTTGATTTGAATGAAGTGAATTCCAAAATTTACTGATAACTATGGTTTACTCATAGTGTATCAAGTTCTCACCATCCTTTGTTGAATATGTGAATTACTATTCTAGCCTCACACAATGTATTTTTTTTTCAGAACTTTCCCATGCTTCCATGTAAAAGGATTTGTTATGACCCATTTGGACTTTTCCAGTAAACAAATGGAAATAAATAAATAATAAATGACAAATGATAAATGGTCCCACAGAGGGAGAGCATTTCAACCAGCTAAAACTGTCGCAAGAGAACCCAATCTTTACAGGTCTGTCATGTCATTGTGAGCAACAAGCTACAGTGCCAAGGGAATAAGCTCATCTCAGCTATTGCTTGGAAGACAAATAAGGACTAACATGCCAATGTTAGAGTCAAACGTTGAGCCAAAAGCTATTCTGTACAACTCAATAAAACAAAATGACCACAGAATTAAAGCTTCATACTGGTTCATACAGGAATTTGGATGACAAATGCTATTCTGCACAACCACTACTTATCTTTCAAGAAGGCTAGTCAGTGCACCTAAAGTAAGAAGCAAACCACAACAGGTGCTGCAATGCAGAAAACTGATAAGCCAAGGTCATGTATGGTGCAACGACTGGATGACACCATATGGGGATGCAACTGGAGGCATACTTAAGTAGTTTATGATGTCACATACTTAATGCTGTGTTCCTTAAAGTAAACTTGATGCTTTTGAGCCAAGCATAACTAGGTGCACATCTTGTCAGGGTATTCCTTTTTCCTCAAAAGCATTACCACAAATCAGTTTCCAAGGCAAGAGAGGAAGTCTGCAATCCACAGTATGCAATGAGGGATGGTGTACTGTGCAAGCGAGTATGGCAGTTTCTCATTCTGTTGATACTGTTTTGCCATGTGAACCTAGGCATTATACTGCTAGGCGTAACTGTTTGTCTAACAGCTATTTTCCTACCATGCATTTCAGTATCAGTTCTAGTTATTTGTGTGATGAACAGCAGAAGGGAAATCAAAATGCCAGTTCACTACAGAGACTGTAACCGAGTGATGTGGACAGATAACTGACTCCTTCATACTTTTCCTCATTGAAAACAATGTTCAGCTTTATAATGTCTACTTCAGTTGCTACTATGTCATAAATATTCTTAACATAGCATATGTAGAAATGTTTATAGCATTACAAGGTCAAGAGCAGTCACACATTTTAGTATGTGCATTGCCACATTGCTAAATGTAAGTACATTGGTTGTGAACATATCTGTAGTTTATGGAAAAAAACATTTTTAACAGAGCACATACAGGCTTTTGTGCAATGCCTTTTGTGTGCATTAACCTTCATTATTCTTGACTAGTGATATTGATGGTCTGTTGGATGTAATCTTCTTTACCTAACTGGGAGTTAACATGGGTTAGTAGAATTTCAGTAAACCATCACATAGTACAGTCATTTAAGGAAGGAAATCTCAGAGTCATGATTGTAGTCTGCACTGTTCATTTTTCAGCTATATATATATATATATATATATATATATATATATATATATATATATATATATATATATATATATATATATATATATATATATGGGTTCACTACATTTGACCAAAAGTTCATTTGACCGAAGCCCATTTGACTGAGACCATATTAATGAAAGTTCATTTCACCAAAAGCCCATATGACTGAAAACTCATTTGACCGAAAAACAGCACTGGCAGGTATATGCCCAGCTCCTCACTGTAGTGCTACCCTGGAGTGAGAATATAAAGTTAGGGGGGTGGAGGTGTAGCCCCCCCCACATAATTGCAGTTTAGCACTATTATATACATGTGTATCCATTAAAAATAAATTAAAACATATAACATCAGTACAAACTTGTTGCAAAATGTGGGGAGCTACTCCCCCCACACCGCCCCAACTTTATATTCGCACTCCAGGGTTGCACTACAGGGGGGAACTGGGCATATACCTGCCAGTGCTTTTTTTTCAGTCAAATGAGTTTTCGGTCATATGGGCTTTCGGTGAAATTAACTTTCAGTAATATGGCCTCAGTCAAATGGGCTTCGGTCAATGAACCCAATATATATATATATATATATATATATATATATATATATATATATATATACATATTTGTCATTTGTAATTTTAGAGAGAGGTTTCTCTTTCCTTAGGTGAGAGACGTGATGATAAATGTACAGAGATTATGTCAGTTTGTAGATGCACTGTGCATATGTATTATAGTTACTGCCACTTTAAGACAAGTGTACATTTTATGGAGTTTTATGTCATAATAGACTACCCCGGGATTCAAGAAGCTCAGCGCAAGGACGGTTTTAGCCTTGCACTGAGCGTCCTCACTACAGATGGTGCAGCAGCACCATATGAATATGTATGAGGCACGCCACCGCACTCTCGACATGCACAGGAAACGTGTGCGAGAGCAGGGCGTGTGTACAAGTGCTCTACGGAGACGTAAACATTCCCTGCTAGTTGCATAGCCTACTATGCCTACTAGTAGAGCCTGCCTCTAATAGTAAGTCAGTAATTCAGTGTCCGTGGATACCGAAATGTATGCTAAGCGTACAAGAGTGTCCACAAACAGTGAAATAAAATTGAAGTAGTAAACACACAAAAACGTAGTGGAATGTTGAGCCCTGTCCCTAGAACTTTCACAATTAGATTCCCCGTGTCCCTATTATACATTTGTATTGCTGCAATATCGAAAGTGTAAGCAAAGAACAGCGTGTTTGCACGTCACTGCCCTCTGCCGAGCGTAGCTTACACATCAAATTCATTCAAATAGAAAAAAACATGCGGAATCAACATATATGTCAGCAGTGTAGTGTTTTAGAGCATCCGCCTAACGAACAGGCATTCACGGTTCAAGCCCAACAATAGCACATATCATTTTCCATGTGGAATGAATGTCGTTTTGCTGTAAAACTGACATAAGAGTATCGCAAGAGATATTAAACTAAATGTCATTCAATCAAAGTGGCACTGTCATAATGAATAAGGCACTAGTAAGCAGGTATAAGCACAAATAAGCAGCAGTAAAAATATATAAGTACCAGTAAGCAAGTCTGAGTGCGCTTGCACGGGTCTAAGCAGTGCCCAGCATAGGAAATGTATATAAGTATGTACAGATTTATAATATATATATATATATATATATATATATATATATAAATATACATATATATATATATATATATATATATATATATATATATATATATATATATATATATATGAAGAAAGAATGATGTAACAATAAAGCATACAAAAGGAATGAGAAGGGAATCAATAGCAACCCCAGTGTTATATAGTGCTGTCAACGTATGTCATATCAAGCTGGGCAGGAGTGAGCAAAGCACTGCTACTCATACCACAGGCAGGATATTACCAGTGGGAGTAACATTGTTGATCTGCTAAGTCTATGTTACACACAGAGGGTAGTCCCTGGTGGGACTACCCAAAAATTGTTAGACTATTTGGCCATCCGACCATTACACAAACAAGGGCAGGTATGTTCAAGGACTAAATGGTGGGAGAGCCTGAGAATACATGGGTTGGGACAACATACATGTAGGGCCCCTAACGCTCAGGAGAGGGCAATGTGTGGAGGTGTGTCATGGCTGAGATAGCAACTGGACAATGGATGCTATGTGTGTATGTTGAACTTGGGTGGGGTGGAGGAACTATGGGTATGAAATTATGGATCCAGGCGTGCCAGAGTTGGATGGGCTGGTTCTAATTACACCGCCCCATGGAGGTCAGCGAGTTCATTATAAGTATATATGCATACACACATGCAGACATCTATATGTAGAAGTACATTCTCTGTAACACATTCATTCCATTTGCAGACATAAATAACATGAATGTGCCCTTACAAACCTTGACAGTAGATAGAATAATATAGAAGGTATAGGACATCCACAGGAACAAACCACAGCTAGCAAAAAATCTTTAGATGATAAAAAGTCTCTCCACTGTTGTAGTATAAATCTCCTGGTGCAAACACAATTCTGTTAATCACACCATATAATCGATAAAACACTTTTATTAACAAAAATGGTAAGTGCTTTCACCTATAAGGCTTCTTCAGACCAAACAAATACGTATTATATATATATATGTGTGTGTGTGTGTTTGTGTGTGTGTGTGTGTGTGTGTGTGTGTGTGTGTGTGTGTGTGTGTGTGTGTGTGTGTGTGTGTGTGTGTGTGTGTGTGTGTGTGTGTGTGCATAGATATACACAGATATACAGCTATGATAGGAAACAGCACACAAGAATAACATATGTTCACAGGCTATGCCAATGGAAGTGAGGGGCCCAAGCAAGAAACATGAAACACGTAGCATGACCTTCCACCCCTCCCCCCCAGCCAGACATGGGAAACATACACACAAACCTGCAAACAATGTAAATAGTCCACTGCTCCCCAGACCACAGGCAGGATACAACTGGGGGGGTACACAGTGTACCAGTGAAATCTAATCTTGGAACACAGACAGGAGCGTCCCTTGCAGGACACCCCAAAAATTACACAAGACCAAAAGAAGGTGATACACTGAACATTCTGGCTGGGGTGTATACATACCCGGAATACAAGGGTGGGAAAGCCTGATGACCCATGGGTCGAGACAATTGAATAACATGGGTCCCATGAAGTGGAAAGTGGGCAGCATGTAATGGTGTGTTCAGAACTGACCAGGACCCAGAATAAGGATGGGTGCTGTAGAAGAGGTGCAGGTTAGGGAACTATGGGTAGCTGCTTATGGGTCTATGTGTGCAGATTTTGGCTAATGTGGGCCTATATGAACAGCCCCAGGGATGTAAGCAAATGTGTTCATTGGGCAGAGGCATCACTCAATGAGCAGCCACACTCACTACAAGTCCCACTGCAGCAAAGTGTAATCTATATGGCAAGGAATGGAATAACCAGATGTACATGTATATATGTAGAGGTATGTGTGTGTATATCTACCCATAGCGACATAGAGATAAGCCTCTCTCTCTCTCTGTAGTACAAATGTATACATACAGAGACAGAATACATATACATGCCCACATATAGATATATACATATGCAGACACCCATAGACACATATGTTGTTATATTTATATATATATATATATATATATATATATATATATATATATATATGTATATGTGTGTGACTGTAAATATACACATGTATATAGCTAAGATATGATACAGCAGTAACGAATTACATATGTTCACAGGCTGTGTATATGGGGGTGAGGGGTCCAGTAAACAAATGTGTAACACATAGCATCAACCCCCCCACCCCCTCAGCTAGGCCGTTTAGACATACAGACACACAATAAAAGTAAACACACCACTGCTTCACAGACCACTGGTAGAATACTACCAGTGGGAGAGACCTGCCAGGTCTAATCTCGAAACATAGACATCGATGTCTCTTGTGGGACACCCAAAAATTAATAATCATTGGAGTCAGTCCCAGTAATGATTCATCAAACCAGGCTGTAGACGTACACAGACCAGTAGGTTGTGCAAGCCTGATAACCCATGGGTTGACACAACATACGACATGTGTCCTGACACGCGGAGAGTGGGCAGTGTGTAGTGGTGTGTTTATACCCCACCTACACCCAGAGTAAGGATGCGTGCTGTAGAGGAAGGGCAGGTGGGGGAACTATTGGTATGCAGTTATGGGCCTAGGCGTGCAGGTGTTGGCTGGTGCAGTCATATTAGGACCACCCCGGGGATGTAAGTAGTATTCTGAAGTGGGCATAGCTGATGCCCATACCTCTCAATCCTTAAGAGCAAATCCACTGGATAGGATATAAATCATTGGGGGAACAAATAGGAACCATACCTCTGAACTGTCCCCGATTTTCAGGGACGTCCCTGATTTTGACTCAGTTTCTAACTCTGTCCCACTTAATCCCTCCTAAAACTAGTGACTTTTGGAGGAAAGGTGGTGAATTACACGTAATGAATAATGACAACGATTAAGAGTTATAAACATCATTTACCTCAGAAAATGTGTATGAATTCATGTACTCTGAGTCTGTCAATGTTTATAGGTTCATAGGTTCATAGGTTCATACTAGGCTATCTGCCCAAGGGCATTTATAAGCCTAGCCCATAGTTATGTGGCTTTCGCCACCCCTTTAGTTTGAATAAAAACTATGCCTATCATTTTTCTGTGCCTCTGTCAAGCAGTGACACTGAAGTAATCCCTGGGGTACATCTGCGATCTCCCATCCATTGGTCAAGATTCCTCCTGAACAAGGCCAGCGAGGTACTCTGCCTCACATGTACCGGGATTTTGTTCCACAGCATAGGGAGTCTCTGGGTGATGAATCTGTCCCTCCAGCACGTTCTATTTATAACCGTGTCAAGGTTTAAGTCTCCACCCTTGTGGTTCTGAGGGATCTAGATTTTTGAGGTGAAGCATATTCATCAAATCTGGGTTTGACATGGCCTTATATGTCAGGCACAGGTCACCTCTGAGCAAGCGGTATGAGACTGAATAGAGCTGGAGTTCTTTCAGTCGGGCAGCATAAGACATATTTTGAGACCCTTTATCGTTTTGGTGAGGAACTTTTGGGGCCTTTCAAGCTGCAGCAGGTGTCTGGTCAGATACATTCCAAACGGGCATTGTACTCAATCATAGGTCTAATGAGTGATGAGTACAGGGGACGATGGCCTCCCTTGATCTAGATGTGAATCCCTTCATGATCAGGTGGGCGATATAGAAGGTTTTCCTAACTACTTTAGCAACATGAGTGTCAAACGAAAGGCTACTGTCAACTTGGGTCCCCAGATCCCTGATGACTTTTTCTGTGCTCAGTGGATTGCCACCTATATGGTAGCTAGGGGTAACCTTGTTTTTCCGAAGGGTATGACTATGCATTTTTGGCGTTTAACTTCAGGCCATGGCTCTGGCACCAGTTATCCATTTCTGTGAGGCCCTTCTGGAGGATATCGGTGTCAGATGTGTTTTCGACTATAGCGCCCAGTTTGCAGTCATCTGCAAACTTTGTCAGCCATAACCCTCCTGTGTTTGCTTGTACTTCAGAAAAGTAGATGCTGAACAAGAGTGGACCCAGGACTGAGCCCTGTGGGACACCACTTGTGACAGGCTTTGAGTCTGACATGGCTCCAGCAACTCTGACCCTGTGGGTTCTGTCACTTAGCCAGTTTGCAACCCATCTTGTGATGTATGGGTTTACATTCAAGCTGATGAGTTTTTCGATGATACCTGAGTGGGATATTGTGTCGAAGGCCTTTGCCAGGTCGAGGTAGGCTGTATGGACTGCCTTTCCTCATCAATGGCCTTGGTGACTGTCTCGAAAAGTCAACCAAGTTTAAGAGGCAGGATCTGCCTTTGACAAAGCCAAACTGGGTTGGATCCAAAGTCTGCAAGTTCCCTATGTCTTTATTTATGAGTTCCATTATGATCCTCTCCATGGCTTTGCAGATAAGGCTTGTCAAGCTAATGGGGCAGTAATTTCCAGGGTCTGTGGAGGCACCGCCTTATGAAGTGGGACCACAGTCGCCGTGCGCCACTCCTTGGGTAAGTATCCTGAGGTGAGGCTAAGATTAAACAGCTGTCCTAACTGTGGGTTTAATTCCTCATTGAGTTCATGAAGCACACAGCCGGGGACACCATCCGTCCCATGGATGCTGTGTTTTTGCCTTAGTGAGGGCAGTTCTCACCTGGGCATTGGAGATGTTTGGGGGCTACAATCCTCTGGAATAGATATCTCTCCTTTGGGGAGGGGAGTTTGCACTGAACCTGTCAGCCAGTATGTTAGCAATGTGTGTAGGTTCAGTAATTTTCACATCATTTTGAACTAATTCTGAGCATATCTGGGAGTTTCCTCCTAGGTTTCTAACATAGCTAAAGAAGGCCTTATGATTGTCTTTAGAGTCCTT
Organism: Protopterus annectens; assembly: GCF_019279795.1. Classification (NCBI taxonomy): domain Eukaryota; kingdom Metazoa; phylum Chordata; order Ceratodontiformes; family Protopteridae; genus Protopterus; species Protopterus annectens. The sequence goes on from NC_056729.1 coordinate 707,989,449, forward strand.
GGCGATTTTTCTCTCAAAATTTGCCTTGGATGATTTTATGAGAGCTCTTAGTTTTTTACTTATAATGATCAAAGGTGTTTTACCTTTCAAGGATTTTGCTCTATCTTGTAGTAGCTTCCTCCTTTTGTTGTAGAGCTTGTTTATGGCTGGGGTCCACCAGACTGGACGCTTGCCTTTGGTACAGAGAGTCTTAGTTTTGTTTGGGATTGCCTGATCCATGCAGTCCTGTAGGTGCTGGTAGAAGGCATTTGTAAGTGATTCAGCGGTTTGAGTAATGTTTACCACTGGCTCAGGGCCTTAAAGGAGACCACACTAGTTTTAGAAGTGTGAAATCGGCTTTTGAGAAGTTTTTCACTGTGGTCTTTTTGTTTCAGGTGGGGCGGGATGAGGACCTCCAGCGAGATTAGTTTATGATCTGATCTCACCAGTGAGGGTATACTTCGGTGTTGAACATTTTGATCCCATGTTCGTGATGATGAGATCAAGTATGTTTTTTCCTCTTGTGGGGATGGTGACTAGTTGTTCCATGGCATTTGAGTTTATGAACTCCAGGAATCTTTGGGTTAGAGTGTTCGAGCTTGAGTAGTGTTCCCAGTCTATATTAGAGTAGTTGAAGTCACCTAGTATGATGGTGTTTGGAGATACATTTATCCCCTCCAATGTTTTCAGGAAGGCCATGTGAGGTTCCTGAGTTTGAGAGGGTGGCCTGTAACATGCTACAAATTGCAGAGCAGTCTTGCCTATGGTTAATTGCACCTGGATGGTCTCAGATGCATCGTGCGTTGCCACCAACCTTGAGGTGTGGGTGTCCTTTATGAATATTGTCAAGTTAATAGCACTAATAATTGAAATGTGTCCCTGATGTTGTTATGACGTGTCCCTGATTCAGTTGATATTTGTCCCCAATCATTTGAGAGGTCTGATAGGGACAGAAAGCACATATTCCACTTACAACCTTAGAAATATGATAGAATATTAGGTATGCAATAGCATGACTAGGCCGAAGGATGTGGGTTCCAAAACCCAATTACTTGTTTGTATTGAAGAGTGTCAATTCCCATGCATTAGCCAGACAGGTGCAGATTGTAAGAGGAATACACCAATAATATGAATCAAACTCTGGACAAGCCATGGATTCCGTAAAGTCGAATGGCATGCTTTCACCTAATGGGCAGCCATTCCCGATACTGTAGGCATGTAATCCGATGTAATAGGCATCACAAGGTAATACCGTAGTCCTCAATCCCACCCAGGGGTGTGAGTGTCAGACGCAAACACCAAATGCAGTGCATTTGCAAGTGCGGGAGCAAGCGGGTGTAAGCCTGTTTGGCTGCCAGTATACGAGTATTACACTGGTGAAGCAATGTAGAGGCTAACTGAGTGTAAGAAACTGTAACCAGAGGTTAGCATTGCTTAGCTCCATGCAAACCCATAGACACCTGCTCACAACTGCTTTAATGTGCCTTAATCACTCCGTATCCAACGGCCTTGTTCTGCCCAGCATCAAAATAAACGGCCTCTGAAAGGCTCGAAATCAGGACCCTGCACACACAGCTAATGTGATTTGCCACTAAGCCATGGCAGATATACAGAAATCGGATGTTATCACAAACATATCATCCAGCACAGTCATTCAACAGTATAGGAAATGTATTCCATCATGTAGATATATGTGTGTGTGTTTATGTGCAGATATAGATACATACATATATATATATATATATATATATATATATATATATATATATATATATATATATAGGTATATCAAGAACATCCCATGTGACAACAAAGCATTACAAAGGAATGAAAAGGGAAAAACCAGCAATGCCTGTATTATGTAGTGGTGTTGTCCTATGTAATATCAAGACTCCCTCAGACAGGCATGTGTCATTAATACACGCAGACATTTATACATTGGCCAAATACATCACTCTGTGCATTTTATTTACATTAACACAACAGCTCCTGTCCAATCATTATGTGAGAACAGTACTCTTGCAAGGTGCTGTGTGACATCATCATCATCATCATGAAAAAGGTAAATGGGGTAACCATAGAGGGACCGGTAGTGTTGTGTGTACAATGGGGTCATCTGCATCATGTGTACTTCGAACCTTTAGGAGTCATGTGCATACCAAGATCGTGTGCCTGAGAGACAGGTTTGGGGACAACTTGAGTATGTTGTGATGCATATTAAAAGGGTTACATGTGTCCAGTGGACACGTGTGAAATGGACAGTTATGTATGGGGCAAATGTTCTAGGAACTGATTGGCTTTTTGTTTCCGTAGAGTGAGAGTGGGATGTGGGGGAAGGAGAGTAGGTATGCTCGTGGAGGATAGGTTGGGTAGGATGACAAACAAGACAGCATACAGGGTTGGTATATGACACATGTGGGTGGATACACCTTGGACGAGGAGGGGTGTTCAGCAGTCACAAGCCCATGACCCCCCAGATGGAAACAGTGGGATGGAGGTCACCAGCCATGGGCAGCCACCACTGCACCAAAACAGCCACAAAGGTGGCAGTGCTGGGGGCTGTCTAGGAGGGGCAGGCTCACCCTGTAAATGTGACACTCTGCCCTCAAGCTGGTGTATCTGGCCTTGAAATCCCTTATTGAGCCACCTATGTACCACATCTGGGACTGTCCAACAGCGGACAAGTTCCTGTCTAGACCTGCTCCCAGGGGGGGGCAAGCCCCATCCTCAGTGGCAGTTCCACCAGAAGGTGGTGCAGAGCCAACAGAGGTGGAGGTCCAAGGCTGGGCCCCAGATGTGCTGGTGTCCGGTGCCATGGCCTGCTGAAGTGGAACAGGAAGTTCTTCCGGGACCTCCAAACCCGTACAGCCTATAGTGTTGCAGTTTAAACACAGATATGGCTTAGTAATATTCAACAGCTTTCAGGATCACTTATAACAGCATGCATAGATATGACCATCAACCCAACACAACAGATGGTATACATTTGCAGAGGGAGCACAACACATGCATATATACTGCATGACATCTGTACAAAGTGTAGAAGACTTGTGACTGCAGCTATGAACAGTGGCCCATTATTGGCATGTCACTGAGAACCCCAGACAGTGACTGTCATACCACTGTTTCATGTGACATATGTCCATTCAGGGATGTGATGGCAGTAACTCTCATCACTATCACCATGTACTGACAGCAATCCTCACACTATGCTCCTGCAGTTTACAGATGTGTGTTCAGTGAGTAACACAGGAAACAAATGGTTTCACACACTGACCACTCCACATATGGCCCTATAGATGGGGGTTCCCTCACAAACAGAGCACTATCTTGTCAGTTTTAAAACATGTAGAATAGCCATTACCACACACAACCTTTTAAACTGGCAGTAGTCTCAATGAAGCATAGCTACATTTACATGATGTAGTCATGTCTGGCACATCACCCTCCTGTCTTTAGGCTATTTTCCACTGTGTATGTTGTTTGAGGAACATCCAGATATCATCTGTGATGCTGTTTACCAAACACCAGATCCAGGTTCCACTCACAGCGACTGTTATGGGCAAACACCAACAATGATGTTCCTAGATATTGTACTGTGTTTCTATGCAATTGGCTATGGGAACATCATCACAGCTGTTCCACATGCAATCAGCTAGTGAAGGACTGCAATAGGTGCAGAGGCCATTAACTGATCATGACCATCACTTACAAAACACAAGCTGCTGCTGAGCAGGTGTACAACTCCACATCCAACAGAAAGTGTGTGGGAGGAACAGACAGAGGCAAAGTACATCAGAGAAGGGCTTGAAGACTAAAAGCTAAGCATCATCTGTCACACACCTACCAATACAGGGGTTCAGACCCCTGACTGACTAGTCATTACTATTACAGGTGCATGCAGTTACTCCATGTGCCACAAAGCTGACATGTTGGTGTGCTGTAAGAACATATATGTGTGCTGGTGAGTGACATCTGCAACAGAGATATAGTAGACATACACTAGGTGTAGCACACATGGCTGTCCACATGAATGGATGTCATTGTCAACACAACCACACTCTCTAATGGACTCACATTGACAAACTTTGCCAGGCCCACAAATACACTTCCTAACTACTTAGTTTGCCACACTGCAGTAATGCACAGGTACTATATGCAACACAGGGAATATCCGGAGGTTCTATGGGCTAGGGCATGTGAACGTGTCTGACATCAGTCAGTATGCCAATGGGAGTTATACTGGGTGTGACTGTGGTTGGCAGCATCATACCCCACATACAAACACAATGTGCCAGTAGTGACATGCATGTGTGCATTGCTTCATGGGTGTGTAGTGGTTGGTTGTGCAAGATGGCTGTACAAGGCTGGGTGAGGGGTAATCCTTTGCATCACACCACCCGACAATGGTGTGCAGTGTGATACAGGGGTGTAGTGTCTGCAATGTCTCACACAGATGGGTATTGTATGAACTGTCCTGACATCCTGGTTACCATTGTGTATGGCCATTGCTTTGCAATGCATGCCATGTCTGTGTTTTATAGTCCTTGACATGGACATTGCCTGGGATGTGCACGTCCCACAATAATGTACAGTGACATGTACAAGTGTACCTGGTTTGGCTTGCACAATTTGTGTACACAGACTGTTATCCTCACATATGCCAATACTGGCCTGGTGTGGCAGGACCTGCTTATAGACAGCAGGTTGACCCAGCGCCTGCATTGATAGCATGATACAGGTATTCCCTGGTGTCAGTGGCATCAGTCCACACAGGGCACATGTGTAAGGCATTGTATAGCCTCTGTGGATCACATTTGATGGCACCACATATGTTGCAGGCATCCAGTGAAGAACATAGTGAAGGCACATTGTCCGCAATTATGTGCCTATTGTACTGCTGGACAGGGTGCTATCCCCTCTGCAGCCTACTGCAGTCACACCATGCCTGCTATCTGCCATCAATGTGCAGAGTACTAGCAACATTGCTGGATATTCTAGGCAAGTGTGTTTGTGTATGACACATGGATTCAGAACATATTCCACGTAATAGTAGGGTTGCATACTTTGTTCACCAGGCCTTTTGCCAGATGTAGGGGTATGGCTTGCCAACACAATCCCTTGGCTGATTGACATCTGTACTCCTTGTGAGGTGGACATTGTGACATATAATATGGACACCATATAGGAAAACTATAAAATCCGCTCCCCAACATGTCCAATGGTTAGACACTCACAGCCACCTCCACACAGGCTCTGACTGTCAAACACACACACCACACACACACACACACACACACACACACACACACACACACACACACACACACACACACACACACACACACACACACACACACACACCTGCCATGTCTTGGAATAGAATCCCTACTTAACTAGTTTATCACACTACAGCATTAATCAGTTACAGCACACGCTACGGAGATTACTGGGTTACAGTAGTCCTAAAGGTGTATTACTAAGTGGGTGACAACAGCAGGATTGCCAAAGGTGGTTATGTGAATTGCAAAGAGTGTGCATACTCTAAAAAGCATTGTTCCTTTCTCAGGCAGACAGACACACACAGTTGGCCACTCTTGGAATAGAATCCCTACCTAACTAGTTTATCACACAACAGCAATATGCATTTACAACAAGCACTACAGAGAATACTGGGTTACAACAATCCCAGAGGTGTATTTCTAGGTGGGTGACATCAGCAGGAATGCCAAAGGTGGTTATGTGAATTGTAAAGCGTGTGCATACTCTAAAAAGCATTGCTACTTTCTTAGGCAGACAGACACACATACACAGTTGAAACAGCAACAACCACAAATTCCACCGATAGGTTTAATAAAAAAAAAGCTTCAATTCTCTTCTCTGACGTCTCGGCCAAAGCCTTCAAGGAGTATAATACATATAAAAACTGTGACCATATATATACACAAGTACAAATGCTAATTAACCATTCAAACATTAACAATCAATTAAGCAATGCCTTCCAATTAAATTCTTCATTTAACCCATATGGAGACATTGTCTTAAATTTTAAAATATACATTGCTTCTTTTTTTTTTGTGTTACACATACACAGTCGGCCTGTCTTGAAATAGAACCTCTGCCTAACTAGTTTATCACTCAACAGCAATACGCAGTTACAGCATGCATTATGGAGAATAGTGGGTTACAGTAGTCCCAGAGGTGTATTTCTAGGTGGGTGACATCAGCAGGATTGCCAAAGGTGAGTATGTGAATTGTAAAGAGTGTGCATACTCTAAAAGCATCGTTTTTTTTCTCAGGCAGGCAGGCAGACACACACACAGTTGGCCTACCTTGGATTAGAACACCTACCAAACTAGTTTAGCACACTGTAGCATTATGAAGTTACAGCACACGCCATGGAGATTACTGGGTTACAACAATCCCAGAGGTGTATTTGTAGGTGGGTGATATCAGCAGGACTTCCAAAGAAGGGCATTTCAAGTGTACTGCAAGTTGTATATGTCTGTTACCTGCATGTACCCGCTGCTTACTGTCACAAAAACACATTTACACCTCCTTACAACTGTCTTATGCAGTCCTAATTGACCATATCAACAAGGCTTGTAGGTCTTGAACCCTGGACCATGCACACTGAGGTCACTGGACATACTAGTAAACCATCTGGGTTGTATACATGTTGCATGGAGTTTATAATACACATCTTACTACAGGTATTGCACAGTACCGAAAACAAATGGGACAGTCACTTTGTGTACATATGTAGAGTACCCTTGAATGTACTGTACTCTGAAACAACAAAGACAAGTCTACATCTGTAGAACTGTCATAACTACATATATATCTATATCTATCTATCTATATATATTATATATATATATATATGTATATATATATATATATATATATATATATATATATATATATATATATATATATATATATATATATATATATAACATATATATATATATATATATATATATATATATATATATATATAGATATGCACCTATGGGATGTGTATACACACACACACACACACACACACACACACACACATATATATATATATATATATATATATATATATATATATATATATATATATATACATACACATATACAAAGACACAGCTATAGCCATATATATACTCAACCACTACCACTGTACTACTACTCACACCAGCACTCATGTCTCACTCTCACTCAGCTCCAATCCCACCAACTCAAGAACCATCCCTATGCACCCGCTGCATAGTCTACCAACTATATTACTCAAACATAAAGCATCCCTACAACTTAACACAGTAACCCTCCCACCATACCTATTACCAACAGAGCACAATCATAAAGTTTCCCTAATAAACAAACACATTCAAAAACTGAGAAAACTAATAACCTCATGCATATCAAAACTAGCCCTAAGTGGCGACATCCACCCCAACCCTGGCCCTACCATCTCCAACCCCAATCCTCATAATCAGACTAGAAACCACAACTTCTCCCACATCACAGCCAATAGAAAGCCAAGTGACTTCCTTCTACTAAGCCTAAATATTAGAAGTATATCCAACAAAGTCCATGAACTCCATTCCACCATAGACTTGTCCCAGATATAGTCATCATGACAGAATCCTGGCTAAAACCTCACATTACCAATGAGCAAATATTCCCTACCGGTTACGGCATACTAAGAGTAGACCGGCTAAACAAGAAAGGAGGCGGTGTAGCTATGATATTTAAACAGCATCTAAACATCCAGATCTTAAAATCATCAGCTCCACAAATAGGCAATGAAAAAATAATATATACCAACCTCAAAATAAACCAAAACAAAACCATCAACTTAACTGGATGCTACTTCCCACCTTGCCAAAACATCCCTCCACTAGAAAACCTCCTCAGCTGGTATACCCGCCATCTCCCCCAAGCAACTATAATCTTAGGTGATTTCAATATTGACTGGCAATCCTGTTGTGGCAACAATCCAACCCATCATATAAACTTTCATGGTTCACCCAACTAGTCCAGTCGCCAACCAGGATAAATAAAAACTCCAGCAAGTACACTACCCTGGATTGGATACTAGTCAGTAAGTGCCCCAGTCATATATAACAGGCTGCTTATCAAATAGCCTCAGTGATCACTCCCCAACATTCCTATTAAAAAAATACCTATACCAAGCTAAACCTGTCATCTATCGTGAAATACATAAAAAACTAAACTTTAACCCACTCACATTCATCTCATCCCTCCAAGAATGAAACTGTCATCCCCTAAAGTACCACAGTCTTGATGACGCAGTTGAATTTTTTAATACTACCTTCCTGAGCATCCTTAATTACCATGCCCCCATAAGACTTTCCAGACTGAAAGTACAACCCTTCCCATGGCTACAGAAAACCACTAAGTCAGAAATGAAAAACAGGGATAAAGCCTGGGAGCACTGGCACAAAACCAAAACCCCCTCAACTAGACAGAAATTCCTAGAACTACACAATAGAGTTAAAAACTAATAAAACAGGACAAATTCCAATACTACCAGTCTGTTCTAGACTCCTCCCAACACAGCCCCAAACAATTCTGGTCCTCCATAAACTCCATCCTCTACCCTGGTAAAGTCAGTACCCCTACTCCTAGCATCCCTCACTCCTCCAAAATATTGCTACCTCAGTCAACACACACTTCACACAAACCATACTATCACTAGCTAAACAACACAACCCCCCCTCCAACCCACACCTTCAACTATTAATCTCCCCACTGCCTACTCTTTTTCTCCCGTACCTACCTCCAACATAAAAAAACTCTTAACTAAACATAAGCCCACTAAATTAGCAGCAGACAACCTCCCACGTGAATACCTACAAATCACAGCTGATGCTCTGGCCTACCGATTATCCATCTTGATTAACCGATCTCTGTCAGAAAGTTATGTTCCCACACTGTGGAAAGTATCACATATAATTCCCCTCCACAAAGGCGGCCCCTCCACAGTACTAACCAATTACTGCCCCATAGCTATTCTCTCTCCACTCTCCAAAATACTAGAAAGATGCATACATTCTCAGGTCTCAGACTACCTCCTTACTAACAACCTCCTTTCCAATATTCAGCATGGTTTCTGACCAAACCATAGCACCACCACTGCTTTACTCTCCTTCACTAACACTATCCTTCAGCATAAAAACAATAGCTATCTCTCCTCTGCTACTTTCCTAGACCTATCTAAAGCATTTGACATGGTCCCACACAAACAACTCATCTCTGTCCTCAATAACCTATCCTTCTCTCAATCAGTCACCAACTGGTTTCAGAGTTAACTGTCTGACTGCCAACAATCTGTTGTATGGCAGAATTACATATCTCCCCAACTACCTGTCTCCGTAGGGGTCATCCTTGGACCCTTACTCTTCTCTGTTTTCCCCAATAATCTAGCCTCTGCCATCAAACATGGCACACTCATACACTACACAGATGACTCAACCATTATCTGCTCAGCCCAGTCCCTACCCAAACGGCAAAAAGTCACACAGGAAGCCTTTTCCTCTGTTGAAACTTGGTTATCCGATGCCCAATTAATATTCAACCCAAACAAAACTAAACTACTCATCTTCCAACCCACCAAACATACTCAAAACAACTCTCACTTTAACATCACAGCAAAAGACAGCACCACTATATACCCAACTGAACACACCAAATTGCTAGGAGTGGAAACAGACAATAAACTAAAATTTGACATTGACATATCCATAACCATAAAAAAAGTCCACAAAAACTAGGAGCATTATACAGAAATAAGCAACTTCTCACCAAAGCAGCAAAGATTTCAATAGCAAATTCCCATCTTATCTCCACCCTACTTTATGACTGTCCAATATATACCAACCTAAGGCAATGTGATCTAAACAAGCTAGAGACCTGCTATAACAAAATCACCAAATTCACCACAGGGGCATCCTACCATAGTCACCGCTGTCTCTCACTTGCTGAACTGGGCTGGCTTGAACTCCCGCTCCTCCTTCAATGGTATCAACTATCACTCACCCACAAAATAGTAAACCATCCACTAAATGTCCCAACTCTCCAGAATCTACTCCAACCCTATCACACCACCAGACCCCTAAGATCCAGCAACAAAAATCACTTGCAGATCACTAAAGCCAATAACTCTGCTGGTGAAGCACTATTCTCTTGCACCATAGCCAAATTATGGAACTCCCTCCCACCCACAATTACCTCTGTACCATCATGCACCCACTTCAAAACTTTACTAAAGTGCACCTAAAAACATGCTGGCTATGCTCTTGCATCTCCCACTCTAATATCACTCACCCCATCCAACCACTACCTTTCTTTCCACCCCACTAACTACCTTGATTATAGCAAGCTCAGATGCTCATAAGCCTAGTACTTTTTATGCAGCAGGAACTTCTTATTGTAACATTTGTTAATGTCTGTTATGTACTTTGCAGATAAAGATTCTAGTTGTCTACTGATGTACTATGTTCTTCATCTGTAAATATGTTTGTAATTAATTGCTATGTTAAATTGTTAATCGCTATGTAATCTGATGCAACTACTGTCTGTTTATTTTAACTGTGGAGCTTTTTTCCCCGGGCCTGCAGTGAAAGTGGACCTATGTCCAGTCGGACACTCCCGGTCAACAAATGTAAATAAATGTAAATAACTAACTAAATAAATAAATATATATATATATATATATATATATATATATATAGAGAGAGAGAGAGAGAGCTATATATACACCTATACATGTCTGAACACCCTTTGTGACACAGAAGGGTTCCAAAGGAACTGACATGTATACAAAACAGAGGCATCTCTTATGTTATAACATTTAAATCTTAAGCAGTTCACCAGAGAAGGGATGGTTGTTGTGTATGTGGAGTTTGGGGTGGGGAATGATGGCTAATGTAATCTACCCCAGAGATTGTGGAGTTAGGGTGGGGGAATGATGGGTATGGACTTACACCCCAGTGACCACTTCTGTGTCACTGCTCAACAGTGGCACAGGAAAATAACATACCCAACTGTAGTCGTGCTTGACTGTGTATTCTTTACCATTCCTAACTATGTAATATTTTGTAGACACCGGTCACCACAGATGGCTACCATGGTGTGCTAAAAGACATTACACATGTGTATGCCTGGCTACAGGGTAGTCACACACACAAACATGCAAACACTTGCCAGTATTGTGCATAAAGGTCTTGCCTATATAAAGGTAACTAGTACAGTGGTATGCAGTTGGGGTATGTGCCACAGAACATACAATTACACTTACTCTGATTCCACTTCTGAGCTGGGTGACATCACAGGACTAATTACTTGCAGTGGAGAGGGGGGAAGAGAGAGGTTTAGCGGTTGACAAGGATAAAGACCACTGCAAAAGGTGGTATCTCTTTGGAAGGCAGCAAAACTCACTGTCATGACAGGATGCAAACACAAATACACACATAAAACCACATTCTGCCATTTGCTGACACACACAGGCATTTGTTGACGCACACACACACACACACACACACACACACACACACACACACACACACACACACACACACACACACACACACACACACACACACACTCACACTCAGCCATTTGCTGACACACACACAAACAGTTGCCAGTGGTGGAATCAGAACGCCTGCCTATCTACAGATCACTATAACAGTACTATGCAGTTACAAAACAAGCCACAGACATTACACATTTGAAGGCAGTCAGAATGCCCTTCTAAGATTGAGGACAACAACAGGGAGACTGACAGTAATGAAGTACATAGCTGTAAACCTGTGTGTTTAAAGTAGGTGTCCATTACAACCTGTATGCACAAACAAGACACGATATCTGCAGGTAGTACAGAGGTAGGCCTGAGAAGTATAGTTGTAGCACAACAGGAACCTAAACTGGAGTATGCCCATCTGTGGAATGTTCAACTACTGTCACTATACAGGGTTACAGTGGGCATGCTCATATACTTAGTAGCACAGGGCTATTTGGGATGCACTATGACTACAACTACAGAAGATTATACTGGGCATGCTCATACACTTAGTAACAAAGAGCTTGTTGGATGCACTGACTCTAATTACACAAGGTGGCAGTGGGTATGCTCATACACTTAGTAGCACAGGGCTGTTTGTGATGCACTCCGATTCTAACCACAGAAGGCCACAGTGCACATGCTCATACATTTACATGTACAGAACATGTTGTAATGGACTCCAACTGTAAACACACAGGTTTACAGCTATGTACATCTTACCTGTCAGTATATATGCACACCATACGTGTTTACTACCTGATACCTGTATGTGGCCCGTAAATTATATATCTGTGTGTGTGCTGCATGATACACATGCATACATGTACATGAAGTACTGACATGTATATGTTAAGTATACACATTCATGCATGTGTGGATGTGACAGACAATAGGTTACCTGGGACACACAGGTGGATGCTACCTACAGCATGTATCACACACCTTGCTGCCCGGAAAGGCATACATTAATAGCAGGTTGTGGACAGTGGCGTTATGCGTGGAACAGTGGCATGTGCAAGCATAATTTGTGAGCCACATTGTGTAATGGTACTGAGGTGCAGGGATCAAGATGACCTCTCCCAGCTGTGTTAGTAGTTGCCATTATTAGCAGGACTGCTACCCTAAGTATATCTCACATTGGTCATATACACAATTTCTGCTGCTGTCTGTCACCTTACATGAGGCATTTGCTACCAAGCACATTACTGCCACTCGCAGTGATGTCATGGTATGAGTGGCAACTGCTAGACCAAAACAATGAGCCAATGTCCTGCTGTTATTATGAGGTTGTCCAGTGTCTGTCATTTTGGGCAGTCATGGCTGAATGACAAGCCTTCAACACAGAGCACATGCAGCCATGTTTCATGTGTGTGGATAATACCTACGTCGCATTTACCCATATAGCCACATTCCAAGGTATATGTCCTACACCCAGAAGTAACACCCTGACACCTACAAGACAATTGCATTGGATGCTTATGCTAACCAGTGCTAGATGTGTGGCTTTAGTAATCCATTTGCTCAGTGTAGAACCTACAATGGGGAATACTGACATCTGTGCAGTGAGGAACACCTGGCTGAAGGCTCTGTAGTGCACAATTGCACTACCACCATATAACTCAGATCCAGACATGTCGGCCATAACAGTGGTATGGACCATTCCATGTGGTGGTGTCCACATATTCATAAAGGCTACTCACTGGTAAACACCACTACTCTGACATAACTCATCACAGATGAGTCAGGTACAGGTGACAGTGGCAAATGCTGCATTATAGGTTGTATCCTCATATACATCCACCACCTTGTCCCCAGACTACCAACACACAACCATATGTGGTATGACATAGTATGGTAGACCACCAGATAACCCTCGATTGGTGGACTGTACCTAGGCCTACATCAACTGTGCAAAATACCCATGTACAGACACAGCTGCATAATGTGTTATGCAATACAATAATACCACTGTTTGTAACCAGCTCAGTTGTACACATACCAGGGTCCCTCAGATGTTGTCAGCATTAACACGGTCGACTGTTGCTGTACACCAGTAAACAATACCCTCATGGTTGGATATGACCTAACTGTACATGCCCTGGATATGTACATCCCACACTCATACAACATAAATGACATTACCATAGCTTTCCTTATCCTTTCTACATACAGATGGCTACAGTCATTACACACATGCACATGGCAGATAGCATGCTAACAGTACATAAGGTTTGATATCTATGTTAACAGATGTAATATTCCCTCTCTACTGATCACCCATGACACCCAACATATCATACAACACTCCATGTGGCATGTATGTCATTAGACATGTTCACCTAATGCAATGCCTACAAACATACCCAAATAACAGGATCATAGGACCTACACAAGGCCTGTATTGACAGACTCAGGGAAATCCAGCTCTGCTCTGCATGTTCCTGAGTAGTCACGGGTGATATGTTCATGACATGTACAGCCATGTGTGGCCACAGCTCCTACATATATCCCATGTCAACAATTGCAAGCCATGCATGCTGTGTGCTGTCTGGAGATTAGCCCTAGTACCACAATAGCCAGCATGAGCTGAGGTGAGATGTTTACAAGCCAGAGACCTTGCACATGCTTGAATGTGCGTATTGCATAGCTCTAACAGAGCACATTGCTGGCACTCTTCCAGTAAACATGAGGTGTGTGTGGCAAATATGATGTGCTCACTGTTGACCATTATTATAGATTCATAGATTCATAGATTAGTACCTGGCCTGGCTTCACCATGGCACTGTCAAGTAACAGTTTGTAGGAGCATGATATGGAATAATGCTATGTGTGTCTCACTGATATGTGCTGTTTTCATATATGTACACTTGGCTACTTGGTGAAGGTGGTGGTGTCCTACCAGTACATGAATACAACATCCATTATGGTGTAATGCTTGGCTATGTTTCACACATGGTGTGGGGAAGGTGTAGAATGTATCCTCTTGACCTGCTAGTGCACTTACAGATGTAGACCACATATGTGTACATGTATTGATGTTTGTGTAGATTCCATGTCTGTGCAGTGTCTGATGTCTGAAGGTGACTGTTGTCTTAGTACATCATGCTGTTGCAATACAGCCTCAACATTGCCAACTGTATATGGTGATATGCTCTAAGTACAGTAAGCCGTACATGAGGTATGGACAGATGTTTGGACATAACTACTAAGTGGTGGGGCTTCTTTGCAGAATATTGATTACTGAGGACAGCTCACTGGTGTGTTAAAACCATTCCTACAATAACCTGTGTAACTGCTAAGATCAGGTTTTGTTAATTGAAGTGGAAGACAGACAATGTAGAATGCAGTAAGGGTGACACTGAAGGCAAACCTCGTAACACCTGTAACAGTAATACCTCCCCTGTGCATATATTGTGCATATATAAGCACAGTTGGCAAAAGAAAGAGTCAGTAAGCTTTGTAGCGAATGCAATAGTGCTGTACTTCTGTAATACCTATCATGAGATAGGCAGGTGTTTGATTCACAGTACTGGCATGTGTGTGTGTGTGTGTGTGTGTGTGTGTGTGTGTGTGTGTGTGTGTGTGTGTGTGTGTGTGTGTGTGTGTGTGGCCATTTATCTCACATATGGTTGGGAATACATCCCACATGTTTTCACTCTCCTGAACACTGTTGTTGACACCAGTACAGAGTGAAGTATAGAAAGAAAGGCATAGGCAGGTGGTTGAACCTCACACATGTAAAGTGTCTGTATGTGTGTGACATAGGTGTATATCTTTGTGAATGCCACAGTGTGTGTGTGTGTGTGTGTGTGTGTGTGTGTGTGTGTGTGTGTGTGTGTGTGTGGTGGTCCATGTATATGGCTGTCTGGTCCCTGGACTGAGGCTGTATTTTACCATAGTGAAATTTTAATGCCCCCTCCCCCCATCCACTCAGTGCAATCCAGCATCCTTGTTGATATCATCAATCTTAGATGGGCATTCTAACCACCTGTTAACATGTACACCCTGAGGTGTGACCTGCTGTTACATAGCCTACTGATGGACCCCCCTCCCCACATACACTCACTGCACTATAGTATCCCTGTTGATGTCCTCGATCTTAGGCCATTCCGACTACCTGTGCATGTGTAATCTCTGTGGCGAGTCTTGTAATTGCGAAGTACTATAATGAAGATATGCACATAGGCAGGGGTTCTCATCCGAACACTGGCAACTGTGTCTGTGGGTCAGAGTGTGTGTTACTGTGTCTGTGAATCCCTGAGTGTGTGGGTGTGTCTGTGTTTGCATGCTGGTATGGCAGTGGGTATTATTGATTCCCAATGAGAAGCCACTGTTTCCACTGGCCTTTACCCTTGTCATCCACCATACCACACTTTTACCTCCTCCCCGCTCCAGGTAACTATACCTGTGATGTCACCCACTATGGATGTGATGGCTCTGAACACAGTAGCTAACTACACAGCTATCATGCTCTTGGGTCATTAGAACAGTAAACATAATTGAAACATGGGAGAATATAACTGTGATGTGGAAGCTACAAAGTGCATGCAGGTATTGTCATACTGACCTGAGGGTAGTCAACATACATATGGGACACTAACTGCAAACACCAACATCCCCCAGCACATGCAACTACACCTGAAGGAGGAAGACAGAACATCAAGATCAACATGCTGTCAGTGTTGTTGCACATGATACATACTGTCAAACATACAAAATGCATTCCAAAACTGCAAAACATGGTATGTCTGCTGTCTGTCAACACTACTCAACAATATTAATCTACAGTTGTCTACCTAGTATGTTCACCCTGTGCATCAGACCATATGACCATGTCCCTGCACCGATGGTGTGAATGACAGTGATGCAGCACAGGCATCATCATATGCACAGGGTGATAATGTTTGCCAGAGGCCTAGGCTGTGCCATTGGATGACATCATGTGTGTATGTTAGGGCAAGTGATATCACTGAGTGTGTGTGGATGTTATGCTTGTGTGTGTGTTGAGGTACCCTACATTTGTTTCTGGTGTGTGTCTGTATATGCATGCACACCAGTCTGGTATGTGGCTGGCCTACACAGGGGTATTATTGATAGCTGCAGACTGTACAAGGCAGGTTTTGCAGTTCACGGTGTCTGGCCACGGCCATGTGACCTGTGTCTGCCATGGGTTGCATGGGCACTACCAGACAGAGGTCCAGATTGGGTACTCTCTGATGACACATGTCCACTGGAATTGTGCCCCTGCTGGGACCATCCAGGACCACGTGCACGTGGCCTGCTGTGTCCTGGTGTTGACTGCACAATACCAGCTGCACTGCTGCTGCTGCCACCATGGGCGGGCATGTGCAGTAGCATGTTCACGTAGACCTTCAACAGGTGGTGTAGCTGACCTACCTCCACGTGCCCGATGCCTCACTCCCGCCAGATGTTCCAGCACAGACATTCCACGCTCGAGGACTGACATGCCACAGTCAAGGACTCCCACCATGTCACCCAATTGTCTATCCAAAACATCTGCAAGATGATGGTGAGCATTTGCAAGTGCCTGGATGTTGTTAGTTAATGAATGGACAGCAGCCCTCTGAAGCCTCAGACCTTCTCTGTTGTGCCATTCAGCACATGCCTGTGCCTCCATTACAGCCTGAAACATGTGTCTGGTGACTCCAGCTGATGTTCTTTGTCTCGCAGGGGCATGTTGGCCAGTGGTCCTCCTACGAGCAGTGCTGGGCACATGCCTGTGTGGGATATCACCAGTCAGTTGATTGGGATCATGGTGTGCAGGCTCACCTTCCATAGTCTCCACACTTCCCTGTTCCATGCTACCACCTGCCAACTGTCCTTCCTCTATGGCCAGTGGTGATGGGGTATGTGTAGGCAGGGGAACTGTGTGTGAGGATGAAGGGGATACAGGTGGAATGGCAACCAATGGCACAGATTCAGCCACTGACAACCCTGCCTGTGCCTCAATCATACTAACATCATCACTGCTAGAGTCTGTGGGGACACTAACATCAGGTGGACTGCAGGAGGGCAACGCACCTACATCAACACTTGTGAGGAGAAGACAAGAACTGTACATTACAAGTTATACCAGACACACACAGACAGACAGACACACACACAGACACACAGACACACACACACACACACACACACACACACACACACACACACACACACACACACACACACACACACACACACAGACACACAGACACACACACAGACAGACACACAGACACACAGACAGACAGACACACACACAGACACACAGACAGACAGACATAAACAGGCAGAAACACACACAGACAGACACACAGACACAAACAGACCAATACACAGACACACACTGACATACAGACACACACAGATACACAGACAGACACACACAGACACACAGACAGACACAGGCATACAGACACACATGCTACATGCAGGTGATATGGCAGATGGCATTCAGCTTAGACAATTATAGTTTCAGCTTAGACAATTATAGTGGCAGTTATCATACATCCCTGAGTTGCACACAACAGCATGCATGTGTTATAGCAGATGGCATGCACCTTACACAGTTATAGCATATATACTTGTATTGCACCATTTGTGTTAGTAGCCTATGCCCCATACTTGCAACACAATGCATGCACTTTGGACCATTGCACTGCACTGCCATGGTGAGTGCAACATATACCACATGTTAACAGACCATCACTGACCTTTGTACATCTGCCACTGATGCTTTTTGTTGGCCACCACCCCTATGTGCGAGGACATGAGCAGAAGAGTATGTTGACTGCATACTATGTTTGCCTGAGCCCTAGCTTGCATATCTCCCCCCCAAAGCAGTGCATGTCTGTTCAGCATTATTCTGCCTACCCCTGAGCTGAGTCTAGACATTGTGCATGTAGCTGTACACACATGTTTGACATGGCTGTCCCTACTTTGCAATGGTGCCACAGACCAGCACAGGTTTACAGTACACCGGCCTGCTGTGTGGCGTATGACCTTGCCAATCACATGTAGTATGACACGTCTTCTGCTGACATGTTGAATGATATGCATGCATGTGTAACACAATGGTGTCCTTTCCAATCTACAGTACGGTAATGGGTTCCCAATGCAGGGACATGTTATACTAACATGGGCCTTCAGCTGATGCAATGTTGTCTGTCTGCCTGACAAATATGCAGTGACGTACTGCACATTGAGCTGATGTGCATAGCCATTTCAGGGAATCATGTGGCTTCACAATTGCTATACAGTGTGAGATACTGACACAGTTCATAGCCATGACTATGTTCACATACAATACATATCTAATGTGGAATGTGACCCACATCACTGAGGTGTATACACACTAAACCCTAATGTGGAATGTGTGGCACAGGTCACAGAAAAGTTTACGGATGACACCCCTGCACATCTGCAACCATATTACTGACGCCTGGCAAATATGCCCACACATGGCTAACTTAGCAGTACTCTATGTCCCACATGCCATCTGTGTACCTCACACACATGAGGAGTAGGCATGACAGTGATGTCTGACATCAGCAAGGTGAATGTACTGTATCTGTGGCCTGATGTGGTTGTATGTCTATGTTGTGCAACACATGTATGTATTTGGATACTGTATAGGTGAATTCTTTCATGTTGTGACACACTCACGCTGTTCAAGACATGTTATGTGGTGGTTTCAAGTTATGCCTACACAAGCTGTGCACAGGCCTGTATGATGTTTAATGTTTCACATCTGCAATATCACCATTACACAAAGGCCATAGTTGTATTGTGTCAAGCCAATGTACAACAGGGTGTACACTCATGCACATCACTTCTACTATCTGTGTTGCTTCATGTCTCTGGCCATTCTCCATGGCCATGTGTACACATGTTCTGTCCAATGGTTGTGATGGCCATCTTATTTCACATGTCAGTGTTATCCCATAGGACATACACCCATAGATGTCATATGCTCCACTGAGGACAGGGTTATGCAGACAAAGGGTGGTATGTATGGGATGTGAGACATGTTTTTCAGGATAGTTGAGCAGTGTTGCATTCAGCCCACTACATGTTATGGACATTTCAGATAGCACATGACATTGTGTGACATTCATAGCAAGAGTATAATCCACAAGGGTGTATCCTGTGGGCTGGTCATACTCCAGCTCCAACACATTTAGAGTGTGTGCACACATATGCTCTCTGTACAGTACTGTTCATATTCCCAACATATGCAATGTTGATATGTAGTACCTGTCCCTACAGTGAAACACACCACCACCATTGTATTCACTGTTGTCCACACATGTGGCAATTACAGTTTGGAAGGTTTTGTGTAGGTGTTTCATATAGTCTTCAATTTTTTCGCATGGGTAACCACTGTGATGCATTGCAGGTCTGACTAGTGTCTGTTAACAGGACCACCATACATTATGTGTACGTGTGTTATGGCAGATAGCATGTGATTAATATGATCCATGCATTATCAAGCCTGGTAAATAATAACAGTCTCACCTGACACAGGCTGCTGTCACTGCAAAATGCCAGAGATACCTAAACAGGAGTGTCACATCAATAAGATCATTATCCACACCTGTATGATAGCTACAGGGTGCAATTTCCATGTTAGCACATAAGCCAGTACAATACACTATACTATGGAGTATGCACATCTGTACATACATAGAGTAGCAGACTATATTATGTGGCATGTGTGCTTACATGCCTTGCATATGATGTTACATTACATATTTTACAGTAACACGTAACTATGTGAACTATAGTTGTGTTATATGTGCAGTACTGACTTACCAGGCAACTCCAGGCTCGGTGGTTGAGAGACACCCACCTTCACAATACCATCTAAAGCTTGTGGATGGAGGTCTGCAGGTGTCCCCGGGTTGGCCAGTAGCTCCTTGGTATGTGTGAGTGGGGGCTGAGTGAGTGCCCCCCCCACCTGTTGCACCCTGTTCCCTGGTGATTGCATTAGCACACTGTTTCGCCCATCTTATGAGGTCAGTGCAGTTTCAGCACACCAGCTGATAGGTGTGATCTTGACTGTCAACATCATTTACCCTCCTGCAGAGTTCCTCCCACAGGGCATCCTGCTGCTGTGCATCCTGTGGCACATGGCTGAAGAATGTTGAATGGTTGTTGAGGCACAATAGATAACAAAGAGGGGGAGTACCAGGAATAAACCCTGTATTACTGTGGCTGGCACAGGTTTGATGTGCATGTATTAGTCCGACACCTTTTGTAGTGTTGGTTCTGCCAGCAGTCCAGTTGCCAATCACTCCTGTGACATAGGAATACACACCTAGTTTACTGAGTGTAGCTGGAACATAGTATGGGTGATGGTGTCCTACGACCCGGCAAGGTCATGATATGCATTGTGAATCAACCCTACTGTCATCTACATCTGTACTGAGTACATCAAATACATTGATCACGGTTCATAGCCTTATAGACCAGACTCAGCAGGGTAGTTGTGCACTATTTCCCATTATCTATGGTGTCTCCCCCTTTGTGGGGTGTGGTAACTGTTGCTGTGCAGCATTTGGTGTGTACACAGCCTGACATGGAGCTATGATTGAACATGATGTGTATGTGGATAACTGATTGTTCTTACATTTGTGTAGGATACACCTTGGGATGTTGACAGGTCCCATGAAAGCTGTATGTAATGCTTTAGAGAATGCAGCTTGTACCTGCATAGTCTTTATTACAGGGGCCCTGTAGAGTACATGGATATATTACTAAGTGTACCTGTTGGGGGGGGTGGGTTTATGTTCCCCAAGACTCTATCTGGATGAACAGGTGCTATTTCTGTAGTTGCAGTACTTCCCATGCCATAGTGCTGTGCAGCATGGCAGGTCTTGTCATTGCCATTACAATTAATGACACAGCTATAGAATGCTCTGTGCTTGGCCTCATAATATGTGGCTGATTAGTTTCACAGTAGCTTTGTGTGGTTTTATATGGTGTATATGTATCTTACTGAGGCTGACCAGGGATCACCTACACTCATGTGTGTTCACTCTTGCAACAGTTACTACCTTCTGTGGTACAGTTTAAAGCATGGTACCACCAGTTTGTCTTCTTGTTTGTGTTTGGTTGAATCCTGGTTCTGTTTCAATGGTACAATCACTGCGCGTATGTGACTGCTTGAGGTTCATTTGTGTAGGATTCAGCATTTACACATGCATTGTCCATCTGCGTGGGTGCCATGACAGTCACCACTCTGCTCTTAGGAAACATAACATTGGCATTGGAGACTGCCTATGTGTAGCATACTGTTAGCCCTGTTTGTGTGACTACTGTGATCCAGGTCATTGGGGTCGATGGAATCCAACATGCATTGAGCGCAGGTGTTGGTACATGAGGAGTCTTCCCAGTTCATAATGGAATAGTTCAGAGTAGCCATTATTATGGTTCTGTCTCAGACCTAATCTTCCCCAATACAGCACATTATGACAGCTGGGAAATCCATGGCATGGTGGGTGATCTGTCGCAAGGTGCAATTTGAATTCCACTTTGGCACAAAGGTAGTTGCTCAGCATAATGCATCTGAAGTTATGCAAGTGCAACTAGCGTGGGGGTGTACATATCCTTCAGGAATATGGACACACCTGCAGCCCATGTGTTCCAATAAAGGATAATGGGCAAGAGGTAAGGTATGTGTTATAACATGGTCATGCAGGTGTGCTCTCTGGACCATTGAAACATGTCTCAGCCACTGCACAGATATGTTCTCCATCTTAGGGATTGACATATGTGTGTCCATATAGTGTTTCTGACATGTATCACTGTGTAGCGAGACCCGAAGTTTATTGCTTGGCTGTCCCTGTAACAGCAGTGGACCTTCACTTGAACTGTGCATGATGAAGGCACTACAGGGGAAGCATGAGCCCTAGGCAGTTTCCAGATTGCCAGGGGTGACAGGTGCAGGCCCTGTCTGGTAAAGCATCATGGTCTGTCAACCATGTTATCCCAGGCAGACAGATACTGGTTATGACTTGCACCACTACACTAGACAATTGTGGAGTACAATCCTTTTGTCCCGGTACTGCAGTATCTTTCTAGCCAATGGCAGAATGCTACCCAGGCCTTGGGACATACCTGCATGGGTTACAAGACCTGACAGTTCCTACATGTGTTTCCATGCAGTCCAGGCTACTGCATCACAGGTCCTGCACAACAACATGGAATATGCCAGAGCCATGTGTATAGTTCAAAAGGTGGTCTGAGTATATGGGTATGTGGCTAATCATGGCAGACAGGCAGCTGACAGTATGTATGCCCTCGTATAGGTTGGTGTGTAACATAGTGCTAGAGTTTGCATTCACAGACGAGTACTGTTGGGCATGTTTCCAGTCATGTGTTCTGAGGTGTGGCACAATTATGCAAACTATGTCATACAGTTTGTGTATTTCGGTGTCTGTCTCTTCCAGCTTAGAGGGTCACTTGTTTGGTCAGATACTTAGAAGTGTCTGTGAATGTGTGTGATTTCTGGTAGTGTGTGTGGGTGTCCTTACTGTGTTCTGGTAAGAGTATGTGTTGGTTGTGTTGATGAGATGCACGTGTTAACTTACACCTCATGACTGTCCAGTCCAGTCATGGCTGTAGACTAAGCTGCCTTCCAGATTACCCCTGTAGCTGCATCCCAAATAATGTGTGGGGCATGGTGTTTGGTGGGTTTGGCAGTGTACATGGAATAGAGATTACATTCCCCCAGGATGGCCACATACACAAAGCTGACATTAGTAAACACCAGTAGCTGACTAGTGGACATGCCTGTATGAGCATTCAGTACTACAAGTACCAAGTACTGTATTTAGTTTATGTATTGTGTATGAAGATGTTTTAGACAGTGATGCTCACATATAAATATTTGTGTTATGGATGTGACAACACTGGCTATTACGGAAACATTGTAGCTACCTTTAGCAGTAATCCTCCTCTGAGGAACACATCACATCCTGTTAGTTGATTACAGACGATGCAAATGTCTACAGGTCTGTTTCCTTCTCTGGGTATATACTCACATATCCACCAGGACCATGAGCTCTGTTGGGCACTGACACCCACTCTTCAAACAGAGTCATGTATCAATAGACTCTGATGCCACTGTCAACATGATCAGGATATAATCAGATAGTGTAAGCCATCACCTATGAAGTGGCTATTACACATGTGCAGCTGTCTCCTACATCTTAGACTCCTACTGCAGATGTTCCACTGGAGTTAAAGATGATATGCAACCTGTTTCATTACCAGTACTGTGCACTACCTTACATACAGTATGTGCAAGTGTCTGTTAGGCTGGCAATGAGAGGTTGGGCTACACAAACCTGGTAGTTCAACCAGTGTGTCTTTACTCTCAATATCAACTCTATGTAGGTGTGCACATAGCCATTTGGCCCAGACCTGTAACAAGGGTCACTACACATTTGCATAACGTGTACACATGCACAGCTTTTATTGCTTGCAAACAATACTAGAGAGGTCCAGCCCTGTAACAAGGGTCACTACACATTTGCATAACATGTACATATGCACAGCTGTTATTGCTTGCAAACGATACTAGAGAGGTGGATATTACATGTGTTATGGGCATGGATAGTTACCTGGATCTTCCAATTATCTTTGCTATCATACTGCTAAACTGTCAGATGAATACAAATGATATGTATCCTGTTACTGAGTACTGCAATTGTCAATAGACATAACTACTGTTTGCATAACAAAACAGAACTGCTATGTAGAATAGAATACAGATCTGCCTAAAATACTGTGCATTGCACAGTTATTGGCACAATATCCCACAATGCACATCATATTTGCACGGTAAGCCCACCTTTAACATGCTCATCTTACTTATACACCCATACATATGTCGACTGTTACAATATATTAACATATACTGTCCCCTGTTATAGCACATACTTGTTGGACCAGCCCTGAAACTGACAGTGGCTAGAAGCAAATTGGTGGGTTCCAAGCCCATATCATCCCTTGTGGTGTATGCAGAGTTTGCCTTGTGACCTACAGCAGTACACACATAGAATACTACAAGCATTACTACTGCTCAACAATACATCACTGCAAGATAGCTATTTCCAATATATGCAATGATTGCACTGTAATTCTTTCAGAGCATGTACTACATACACAGACATATTACGTTATACATGCCTTCTTAGTAATTGGAGGTGTTATTGACTAGTATAATACTCATTTTCGGTTTATCTTTCAGTGTTTTGTACTGTCCAACAGGTAGATAGAGATGGTTTGAATGTGTAACAAAGCAACCTTTTATAGTTACAGATCAGTAACATTTGCTATCCCGATAACCAATTGGTGTTCCTAAGTAGCTAATTACATGCACATCAGCTGTGCTGCTCTGCCTTAGCCAATACCATGGCTACAGTGGAGTATAATTGAGTACTCCACTAGGGCATTGTCCCTTTGCCATACTTGTGAGGAAGACAGCGTGGAAGTGTTGTTTGGAATCTATTGAAACAGTTGTATGGAGACAAACAGGAATATATTTTGTATAATGCCTAGAGGATTTTGTCTAAATGTGAGTACTGCTGTTATATTTCTGAGCATTGCTACTTGTGCAGGGTTTGCCTGTACCTAATACTTCTGCATATGTTTCAGTCTGGCCAGGTTGTTTGACCAGCTCAAGGCTGCATAGCTATGCATATAATGTTAGGGGGTTTGTAGTGTATTTACCAGACATATTTAGTTTGGTGTTACTGTGTATCATACTGTGCTGTTAATCAGTAATCAGTAACACTTTCTGGTGTTTGAACCTTTCAGCTCTCTGAAACGGGATTAGTTCACACAAACCCTGTTACATCAGCAGCTGTTCAATTGTATAACAGCAACTATTTCACACAGGGCCATATTAGTGTGTCTGTGTCCAGGTATGTTATGATTTCAGCAGATGTTGTACAATAATGAAACATAAAATCCTGGTGTCGGAACGACCAAAACTGAAACCAATGGAGTTGGTAAAATCTTCAAAGCCACAAATGTCCACCAAATAAACGATCAAAACAGCTCTTAGTAAAATCTTTAATTCACCACATCAGACATAGGTAAGCACTTTCACCCACAAAGGGCTTCCTCAAACCATGCAATTTCATTGTACAAGACATTTTATAGCAGAAAATGCACCAAACCGTCACAATTAGTCAATCAACGCTCATTAAAAACAATTACATTACTGAAGATCCTATGCATATAAAATAGAACTATGTTTAAAATGTATAAAAATATCATATGCACTCACAAGGTATTTGTGCAAATACAACACATCCAAAACATATATATATAAATAAACATATAGATAAAGTGCAGTATACACATCAACGTGTGTATAGATGTCATATTGAAAATTATATATATATATATATATATATATATATATATATATATATATATATATATATAAATAAAACTAACCACATGTTAGAAACAATAAAACTGGCTGATGATTCATGAGAATTATGTCTACTACATCACCAAACATATAGATGGACAGATACACATATACAATTCAAATGATAAATCATTTAAGCCTCCTATTCTTTAAAAAGGGCCTCAATGTCACTTTATCATTCAGACCAGGGTATCTGTTACTCCTTAACCTAAATATCCACTTGGCCTCCTGCGTCTCTATCCTGCTTTTAGTATCTCCACCTCTAGAGCTAACAGGGATTCTCTCTATCACTTTAAACAAAAAAGTATGGGTTTGATCTGTACTGATGTAATGCTTAGACAGGGCATTCACAAGGGACCCAGTTCTAATCTGATACAGGTGTTCCCTTATTCTATCCGTAAGTTTCCTGTCAGTCTTCCCAACATAGAACGCGTCACATGAGACACAGGATGCCAAATAGACTACATGCTCAGACTGACAGTTAGCATGGACACTGAATACAAACCTCTCACCACTTGAATGATTAATAAAAAATCCATTAGAATTAATGCTGCAACAAAAATTGCATTGATTACATGGAGATGTACACTCTAATGCTGTGGGATGCTGTATGTGCCTGGAGTGACATAGTAATTCCTTCAGATAGGATTTGTGCTTATATACAAATCGGGGAGTCTCAGTTATGACTTCTCTAATATCAGGTTCTACTGAAAGTATATACCAATGTGTTCAATAATATCTTTGATTACACCTATATCCCGTGTATAAAAAAATGGGTATCCTTATCTCATTCTTGTTCACTGGACTGTCATCACAGTCATGCCTCCTCTCACAGCAGTCCGAAAAATATGGAGTTGCTCTGTCCATCCTCAACACTGGCAAGTCATGAAGTCCTTTCTGTATATCACTGCTCTTATATGTTCTAGCATCATACCTATTGCACAGATCACTAAGTTCTTTGCCCAAATTATCCGACAGAGGCATATAGCGTGAGGCTCTCATGACCTGACCTCTCACTATATTACCAAAAATGTATCCTGGGTGCATACTGTGCCTATGCAGGAATGCATTCCTATGGCATGATTTCCTGTATAACCCTGTATTTAACATGCCATTCCCAAGTCTTTCAACATACACATCTAGAAACGAGATCCACCTATCTGAGAATTCACAACTGAATTTCAGAAATGGAGTTAAACCATTGACTTTAACTATAAAGCTCTCAAGCTCACTGACCCCTCCTTTCCAAACAAAAAACACATTGTCAACAAAATACCTGTAGAACAAAACATCAGTCTGAAATTCTTCTAACTTGAACAACTAACACTAGGTAAGACTGCAATCCAAATTGTAGCTTGCTATAGATCCCCCACCATACCCCAAGATTCTCACTACACCTTTCTAAACATACTGGAAAATATTAAGATAGAACCAAACACCCTAATACTGGGTGATTTTAACTATCCTGCCATTAACTGGGAAAACTACCCATGTCCCAACACCTTTGTGCAACGGTTCTTGGAATTCATAAATTCCAATGCCCTGGATCAACTAATCCATAGTCCCAGCAGGAAACCAGGAACAGTCCACGAAATCAAAACCCACAAGAAGAAGTCATGGAGGGGATAAATAAATATTAATTGTGTGTGGCTTCTTGTGTGTTTTTTTTTGATTTTTGTTCTGTTTCTATTCTTGCCTGTGTTTCTTTTTTTTTACTGTTTTTCTTTGTAATCCATAGTCCCACCAGGGGCTGCAATAGCCTAGACCTGGTCATTACCAACATGGGAAATCAATGCTCCATACCTATGGTCACCCCCTCGTTAGTCAGGTCTGACCATAAGCTAATCACCCTTAACATCCACATCCCACCCCCACCCCCCCAGTAAAGAAACCACCATAAAAAACTTCTCCAAAACCAACTTCATGCTACTCAAGTCAGAAGTGACAAACTTCATAAAACCCATGCAGATGGGAACTGAAAGTTCAACTGCTGAATCCTACACTAAGGCACTGTACGAGCACATCCACTCATGCATGAATCGTGCCATCCCAAATAGAACCAAAATGCTCTCATCCAAAAAAAGGAAGCCAATCTGGAGGTCCCCTGCCATAAACAAACTTTACAACAAAAGGAAGAAACTTTTGCAGAAAAGAGGAAAATCCCAGGATGCAAAAAACTCCCTTACTACCCTCAGTAAGAAACTGAGATGCCTCATAAAATCCTCCAAAGCTAGTTACGAAAATAAAATTGCCAAAGATTCCAAAGACAACCACAAAGCATTCTATAACTATGTCAAGAATCTAAATGGCAATGCTCAGATCTGCTCTGAGCTAAAACAGAATGGCATTAAATATACTGATCCAAAGGATATTGCCAATATCCTGGCAGATCGATTCAGTGCCAACTTCACCCCCTCTCCCCCCTAAATGGCCCATCTCAATACCGGAACATTGCCAAATTCCAGTAATAACGGCCACACAGGTACAAAACGCACTCTTTAAAGCCAAGAATACAGGATCCATGGGACCAGATGACATCCCGGGCTGTGTACTACATGAACTACAATATGAACTGGCACCTCACCTAAGTGTCATGTTTAATCATAGCCTCACCTCAGGTTTCGTGCCCACTGAGTGGTGCAGAGCTACAGTTATCCCAATCCACAAGGGGGGATCCACCTTGGATCCCGGAAACTACCGTCCATCAGTCTGACAAGCCTTATCTGCAAGGCCATGGAGCGTATTATCATGGAACTTATAAACAAAGACATTGGCAACCTTCAAACACTGGACCCCACCCAGTTTGGGTTTGTGAAGGGCCGATCTTGTCTCCTGAACCTGATTGACTTCTCTGAATCAGTCTCCAGAGCCATGGACAAGGGTAAGGTGGTCCACACAGCCTATCTAGACCTTGCCAAGGCCTTTGATACCATCCCCACTCTGGAATCATAGATAAACTTACTAAGTTGGGCATTAATCCCTATGTCACCCAATGGGTTGCTAAATGGCTTACTGATAGAACCCACACTGTAAAAGTAGCCGACTCCAAATCCAGCTCCAGACAAGTGACAAGTGGAGTACCTCAGGGTTCAGTCCTGGGGCCGCTCTTGTTTGGCATCTACTTCTCTGAAGTACAGGTCAACACTAAGGGACTCTGGCTAACAAAGTTTGCAGATGACTGCAAACTGGGAGCCATTATTGAATCCCAAATGATGTGGATACTCTACAAAGGGCCTTACAGAAACAGATGCTTGGTGCCAGAGCCATGGGCTCAAGCTCAATGCCAAGAAATGTATTGTTATCCCTTTGGGATAAAACATGTATCCATGAATTACCATATAGGTGGCAGTACACTAAACACAGAAAGTGTGATAAGAGACTTAGGGACACAGGTGGACAGTGGTCTCACCTTCGATAACCACATCGCCACAACAGTCAGGAAATCCTTCTATGTGGCACACCTCATCACGAAGGGCTTTTCATACAGAAAGAGGATGTCATTGTCCCACTGTACTCATCCCTCATTAGACCCATTATAGAATACAATGCCCCATTTGGTATGTACCTCTCAAGACATCTGCAACAACTGGAAAGGCCTCAGAAATACCTCACTAAAAGAATCACAGGCCTAAAGCAGATGCCCTATGCTGACCACCTTAAAAAAACTCCAGCTATACTCTGTTGCATATCGTCTACTCAGAGGCGATCTCTGCTTAACATACAAGGCCATGTCAAACCCAGAGCTGTTGGACATGCTACACTTAAAGAAATCCCAATCCCTCAGAGCTACACACTCCAGGGATCTAAACCTTGTCATCACAATAAACAAAACATGCTGGAGGGATAGGTTCCTGACCCAGAGACTCCCCAGACTCTGGAATAGATTGCCCATACATGTCAATCAGAGTGCCTCTTTGGACCTCTTCAAGAGGAACCTTGACGATTGGATGGGAGAAAGGAAATTCACCCCAGGAATCACGTCAGTTGCCCTGCTAGACAGGGGTCCAGGAAAGTAAATAATGTGGGAAGAAATAGCCAGGGAATTGTTATGGCTAGGCTTGTATAGGCCCTAGGGCTGATAGCCTAGTACCAACCTATGAACCTATGAACCTATGAACCTATGAACTAATTTATCACTGTTTCTGCATTTTCTGTGTGTTTCTACCAAAAAAACAAAAAAAACAAAAAAATAATCCTTGTTTTCCCGCCTCTCCTTGACTAGT
Source organism: Protopterus annectens (assembly GCF_019279795.1). NCBI lineage: Eukaryota > Metazoa > Chordata > Ceratodontiformes > Protopteridae > Protopterus > Protopterus annectens. The sequence continues at coordinate 708,019,690 of NC_056729.1, forward strand.
TTAGACCAGTTTACAGGCATTGCTGTATTCTGGGCTGTGGTGTAGTTCCTGTGTTGTCCATTACCTTACTTGGATAGAAGGAAGTTTCTTTGCTCACCAGTGGGAGTGGGGAGCCTTGAGCAGCCTACCTGTCCCTGTAGGAAGTGACCTCAGCACAAGAAGCTGTAGTAATTGGTTGTTTTGGACCATTTCTAGCTCTTTTGTAGTTCACTGTTTAAAATCCGCCTCTGGGCATTTTTTTCTGGTTATACTGCTCAGACAAGCTCCTCGTGGTTCTGCAGAGTGGTCCTAGCAGCAGGGAACTCAGAAAAACAACTACTTTCTGGATTTAAGTATCTTTGCTTTTTTTTCACTTGGAATAGCTTCTGTAGCTTACCCTGAACTAGCTTGAACTGTTTTTAACTGTTTGCTGCATTATTTTAAAATCTGCACTTAAAGTTACATTTTAGTTGAATTTGATCGAAAGTTTGTTTGTTTGTTTGTTTAATTTAACTGTGGAGGCTGCCCACTAAAGTGTGCTAGCCTGTGTAACTAATTTATCACTGTTTCTGCATTTTCTGTGTGTTTCTACCAAAAAAACAAAAAAAAAAAAAATAATCCTTATTTTCCCGCCTCTCCTCGACTAGTTTAGACCAGTTTACAGGCATTGCTGTATTCTGGGCTGTGGTGTAGTTCCTGTGTTGTCCATTACCTTACTTGGATAGAAGGAAGTTTCTTTGCTCACCAGTGGGAGTGGGGAGCCTTGAGCAGCCTACCTGTCCCTGTAGGAAGTGACTTCAGCACAAGAAGATGTAGTAATTGGTTGTTTTGGACCATTTCTAGCTCTTTTGTAGTTCACTGTTTAAAATCCGTGTTTGCACGGCTTTGCGTGGTTGTGCGCATAGCGCGGTTAAACAAGGTTAAACTTTTTCTGGCTCCGCCAAGTCTGCTCTTCAAATTTCCCTTAAGGAAGCTCTACTCTTAGTATAACCAGACTACTCACTATATTATAAGCCTAGCACCTGTTCTCAATACTTCTCTAATAAGTAAGCATTCTCGTACTAAGTAAAGCACTACATCTACTTACCACCCCTGTGAATTTCCACTTCCCTTAAAGCTACAGCACTCCCTTATACTGTTCTAGCATGTCAAGTGGTAGATTACTGGTGTCGTCTCCAATTCAGCTGGTCATTCTGGGTATCTTGAGACAATGCTACAATTGTCTCATGTACACAGACAACCCTCTCCTCCTCCCAACAAACACAAATACATGTGAGAGATGCAACTATATAGCCAAACTGGAGCTGAACTCTCTCAACTCAGGGCTGGCATGACCAGACAGGAGGAGATGGCAACCACACACACAACAATCCCAGTCCCACATAGACCTACCACAACTGCAAACCAAACACATAAATACACAAAGACATACTCGGAGGCTCTAATAAAAAACTTACCAAAACAACAGAGGCTCCCAAAGCAGACATCCAAAAATCCACCACCTCAAAACAAAACACATGCAACACATACTTCAATAAATCAGTGTGTCAACCAATCACAGCCCTTAAGGCCAAACACCTTGCCTGATACACTAGTAATAGATGACTCTATAGTCAGACACACTGATGTCCCGCTGACCAGGCTGAACAAGGAGAAGGTGACTGTGAGCTGTCTATCGGGAGCTAGGATCCGCCACATAACACATGCACTCAAGTCACTCCAAAGCAAGTACAAATATGACTCTGCCATTGTCCATGCTGGTGTGAATGACCTGAGATGTACCTCCCTGGACTACATGAAAAGAGACATAGAGGAGCTTTCCAATTATGTAGCCCAGGCTGGTATGACCCTGACCCTGAGAAGCATCTTGTCCTCACCAAGAATGATACCACAATACAAAGACAAGATGATCAGCTTCAACAATTGGCTCAAGTACTGCCATCATTCTAAAGGGATCCAATGTCTGTCTGCCTGGGATGACATGTTGGACAAGCCATGCTGCTTCACAAGGGATGGCTTACACCTGTCACCACTGGGCTTCCGGATATTGGCTAAGGCTCTTGCCACCCCCATAGTGCCTTTTTTAGGCAAGGCTCAAAAGACAAACCCACCTCCTTAGAAAACAAAAATGGAAAAAAACTAAGGGTAATGCTGCTCAATGCCAGAAGTCTAAATCTCAAGATGCAGGCACTTGATGCACTCCTCAGCATGGAGAACATCGACATCTGTGCAGTAACTGAAACCTGGTTCAAGGCTCCTGAGAGCACCCCAGCATTACCAGGCTATACCTTGTATCATGCTTTTTGGCCCCAAAACCCAGGCCGAACCACAAAGGGAGGGGGAGTGTCCATATTCATCAAGGACACCCACACCTCCAGGTTAGTAGCAACACATGAAGCATCAGAGACCATACAGGTGCAACTAACCATAGGCAAAACTGCTATACAACTGGTAGCATGTTACAGACCACTTTCCCAATCTCAAGAACCCCACTCAGCCTTCCTGAAGATATTGGAGGATATGAATGTATCACAAAATACCATCATACTGGGAGACTTCAACTACCCAAACATAGATTGGTTACATTATTCTAGCCCTAATACCCTAGCCCAAAGGTTCCTGGAATTCATAAATTCAAATGCACTGGAACAACTAGTCACCTCTCCCACTAGGGGAGATAATATATTAGACCTGATCATCACAAACATGGGGACAAAATGCTCCACACCAGAAGTATACCCCTCACTAGTGAGATCTGACCACAAACTAATCACCCTGGATATACATATCCCACCTCCACCCCCAGCACAAAAGACCACAGTGAAAAACTTCTCAAAAGCAGACTTCACTCTTCTTAAGACTGAGATGGTATCCTTTAAGCCCGCTGTGCCAGTGGATACCACATCCCGCAATGCCGAATCCTTCACAAATGCTTTCTATGGACATCTCCAAGAATGCATGGATCATGCAATTCCAAACAAATCCAAGTTTCTCTCCACCAAAGGTAAGCGTCCTGTCTGGTGGACCTCAGCCATAAACAAATTGTATAACAAAAGAAGGAAGCTACTGCACGTCAGAGCAAAATCCCATGAAGGGAAGACATCTCTGATCAACATTAGCAGAAAACTACGTTCTCTCATAAAAACATCCAAGGCCATCTTTGAGAGAAAAATCGCTAAGGACACTAAAGATAACCACAAAGCCTTCTTCAGCTATGTTAGAAACCAGGGCAGAAACCCTCAGATATGCTCAGAGTTGGTTCACAACAACAAAAAATACACTGAACCCACAGATATTGCCAACATTCTGGCTGACAGGTTCAGTGCAAATTTCTCCCTCCTTCACCCCAAAGAAGAAATACTTATCCCAGCTGAATGTAATCTCCTGTCATCTCAGATGTCCAAGTGAGAACCGCCCTAAACAAAGCACAAAACACAGCATCAATGGGACCTGGCGGTATCCCGTGGTGCGTGTTACGTGAACTCAAGAGGAGCTAAACCCACACATAAAATGCTATTTAACCTTAGCCTTACTTGGGATATGTACCTGAACACTGGCGTACAGCAACAGTGGTCCCACTCCACAAGGGGGTGCCTCTACAGACCCTGAAACTACCGCCCCATAAGCTTAACCAGCCTGGTCTGCAAAGCTATGGAAAGAATCATTATGGAACTCATAAACAGAGACATAGGGGACCTACAAACACTTGACCCCACCCAGTTCGGCTTTGTAAAGGGCAGATCCTGCCTTTTAAACCTGGTTGACTTTTTCAAAACAGTCACTAGAGCCATTTATGAGGGCAAAGCAGTCCATACAGCATACCTGGACTTGGCTAAGGCATTCGACACAATACCCCACTCAGACATCATAGATAAGCTCAACAGCTTAAAAGTAAACCCTTATGTCACTAGATGGGTTTCAAACTGGCTAAAGGACAGAACCCATAAAGTTAAAATCGCTGGAGCAATGTCATACTCAAAGCCAGTCACAAGTGGTGTCCCACAGGAATCTGTCCTGGGACCCCTCTTGTTCGGCATTTATTTCTCTGATGTTAAAGCAAACATGGGAGGGCTGTGGCTGACAAAGTTCGCAGATGACTGCAAACTAGGTACCATAGTCAATACACCAGCAGACACACACATCCTACAAAAAGGCCTCACAGAAACGGACAACTGGTGCCGGAGTCACAGCCTTAAACTAAATGCCAAAAAATGTATAGTCAACCCCTTTGGGAAAAACAAAGTCCCCACAAATTATCACATAGACAGCAACCCACTGAGTATGGAAAAAGTAATCAGAGACCTAGGGACCCAAGTTGACAGCGACCTCTCATTTGACACCCATGTTGCCAAAGTGGTTAGAAAATCATTCTACCTTGCACACCTCATCATGAAGGGATTCACATCCAGATCCAAGGATGTCATTGTACCCCTATATTCCTCCCTCATCAGACCCATGATTGAGTACAATGCCCCATTTGGTATGTACCTCACCCGGCATTTGCAACAGCTGGAGAGACCACAAAAGTACCTCACCAAGAGGATCAAGGTTCTGCAACATTTGTCTTATTCTGCCAGACTAAAGAAACTTCAGCTCTATTCAGTAGCTTACCGCCTGCTCAGAGGTGATCTCTGCCTGACGTAGAAAGCCATGTCCAATCAGGATCTGATGGACATGCTCCACCTCAAAAATCCAAATCCATCAGGACCACGAGAGCTAAAGACTTAAACCTCTGCACAGGTATGAATAGGACATGCTGGAGGGATAGATTCATAACCCTGAGGCTTCCCATGCTTTGGAACAAGATCCCGGTTCGTATTAGGCAGAGCCCCTCACTGACTCTCTTCAAGAGAAATCTTGATGAGTGGATGGGAGATCGTAAGTTTACCCCAGGAGTCACATCTGTGTCACTGCTAGACAGGGGCACAGTAAACTAATTCTATTATATAAGGGGACCTTCATTGTCTCACTACTAGACAGAGGCACAGTATTCTAAATTTATTCTGTACATTTTTTGTACCATTTCATGGGGTGGCAAAAGCCACATCACTATGGCTAGGCTTACAAATGCCCCAGGGCAGATAGCCTAGTACTATACTATGAAACTATGAAACTATGAAACATATCCATCTCCGAGACTGCCATAAACAGGTTGGCGTAGCTATTGGCCCATCCCTCTGTAAGTAGTATTCAGAATCAAACAAGAATATATGGTTTTCCAACACTACCTCTACAAATAAAACCAATAGATCTATCTCCAGGCTAATGGGGCAGCATGATACCTCTGAGATCATCCATGTGCAGCTAACATCAGCCACAACTGCAGTGTAAACTGTGGCCTGCTACAGATCACCCACCATGACCCAGGACCACCAGTCTACCTACCTGGAGACAGTGGAGAACATGACAGTCTTAACGCAACCCTGATATTGGTCAGTGTCAACTACCATACCATTAACTGGGAAACTTACTCCAGTACTCACTTCCAGGCAAAGCGCTTCCTGGAATTTATCACCTCAAACACCCTGTATCAGGTAGTAACCTCCATAACAAGGGGTGGAACCTACTAGAAGTGGTCATCACCAACATGGGCAACAGGTGCACCACAGCGGAAGTTATCTGGTCACTGGTTAGATCTGACCATGAACTATTCACTGTTTCCACACCCAAGCATCTCCCCCACCCATGGACATCACAGTGTATACCTTTCCTACAGCTAAATTTACACTACTAGTGACAGGGGTGGGGGGATTCACAGCCCCCACGCTAAGGGGAAACACTGTCCAAGATACAGACAGATTTACAAATGCAGTCTATAAGCACCTACATGGGTGTATGGATCGTGCCATCACTGGTAAACCAAGACTCACTTCTCCTAGACAAGGACACCTGTCAGGTGAACATCTGCAATAAACAAGCTATATAACAGAAGTAGGACAGTGTTCCAGACAAACAGCAAATCCCATGAAGGGCAGACATCTGCGACCACTATTAGTATAATACATAGGTCCCTCATGACATCACTCAAGGCTAACATGAGCAGGAGAATACGCAAGGATTCAAAAGATAACCACAAAACCTTCTTTGGCTATGTCAGGGATCTAAGTGGTGACACACAGATTTGCACTCTGCCGGTTAAATATAGCACAAAAAATGCTGACCCTACTGATATCGCCAACATCCTTGCAGATACATTCAGTGCATACTTCACCCCCTAAATAGCCCACAACACTACCCGAAAGGTACGGTATCCCACACATCAGAGACACACAGGTGGAAATGGCCCTCTTTTACAGCAGAATACAGCATCAGTGGAGGCAGATGTTGTCTCAGACTGCATCTTGCAAACTGTACAAGACAACCTGACCCCCCACCTAATTAAGGTTTCCAACCTCAGCCTCTCCACAGGCTACATGCCCATACAATGGCATGTGGTGATGGTTATTCCACTCCATCAAGGTGGAATCACAACTGACCATGGTAACTACCACCCCATAAGCTGGACTAGCCTGGTCTGCAATGGTATGGTTCGCATCCTCATGGCATTTATTAACAAAGACATTGGTAACCTCCGAACACTTGACCCAACCCAGGTCAGCTTGGCTGAGTGCAGTTCATGCCTACTGAACCTGTTTGTCATCTTACATACAGTAACCAAGACATTAGATGATGGGGGAGGTGATTGTCACATACTACCTGGACCTCGCCAAGGCTTTTGACACCATGCCCCACTCAGGTATTATTGATAAACACACCAGCCTGTACATACACCCATACATCACAGGTTGGGTTACCAATGGGCTTACACACAGAACCCACATGGTATGACTAGCGGTCTCCAGTTCAACTCTTGACCAGTTATGACTGGTGTCCCACAGGACTCAGTCCTGGGAGCCCTACTGTTTGGCATATATGTCTCAGAGGTACAGGCAAACACAGGTGGACTACGGCAGACCATGTTTGGCAATGACTGCAAACTGGGAGCCATGACTGATAGTCCAGCTGACACAGACATCCCTCAATGGGCCTCACAGAGAACGTCACAGGGTGTCAACATCATGGCCTCCAGCCAAGTGCCACTAACTGTTTGGTCATTCCACTGTGGAATTGGCACCCACATGTTAACACATAAGTGGCAGCCACTTTAATATGGATGAGGTAATGGGGTATCTGGGACTAAGGTAGATAGTGATCTCCCCTTTGACAATCATATCTCCACAGTAGTTAGGAAATCCTTCTATGTAGGCCATCTGATTACTGCAGGATTCCCATCTAGACATACTGGGGTTATAGTGCACCTTTACTCTTCACTCATCAGTCCCATCATAGGGTATAATAACCCATGTGGGATGTACCTCAGAAGACACTTCCAGCAGCTGGGAGGTCCATGAATGTACCTCACCAAGGGGAATACTGGCCTCCAACATATGGCCTATGCAGCCAGACTGAATAAACTCCTGCTTTACTCAGTGGCATCTCCTTTACCCAGAGATGATCTCCACTGGCCAGCACAACCATGTCGAACTCAGGCTTGAGGGATATGCTCCACCTATGGGAATCCATGTCACAGTGAGCCACACACTGTAGTGAGCTGAACCTTGCAACAACAATAACTGGAAGATGCTGGAGGGACAGATTCCTGTCACAGACACTGCCCATACTTTGGAACAACATCCCTAACTACATTATACAGAGCCCCTCACTAACACTCTGCAAAAGAAACCTTAAAGAGTGGATGGAGAACAGTAGATGCACCCCCTGGGATCCCGCCATTGGCTCTGCTCCACAGAGGGACAGTTAATGAATCAATGGGGTGGCAAAAGCTGACACGTTTTGGCTGGGCTTATGAATGGCCTCTGACAGTTGGCCAAGTACCTACCTATGAATCTATACATACAGTATCTGCTTATGCTGATTGCTTAATTTACTGTTCAGGTGTTGACTTACCTTGTGCCAATGGCAGTTGTGTGTGCAATAGTTGAGGGCTGCCTATGTTGGAAGCACACAGTAGACTGCCTATACATAACAATTTACAGGTAGTCTTGTGTGTGTGCTATCCAGTTGTACTTTGTGTGCAGGTGGAGAAAGGTGTCAGTCCCTAGGTGCCTACACTGTCAGTGTGTATGCTATACGTTCCATCTTTGCCAAGGCATGGGCATACTGGGCACGCCTCTGTCTGCCTACTGGGGCTGGCTCAGGGTGTTCATGGTCTGAGTACTTCTGTGCCTGTGGGGCCCTTGGCAATGGTGGTGGGCTGTGAGGGCCTTCACTATTCTGTCCCTGCTGCAGCTGTTTCCACAGGACCATATTGCGTAGCATGGCACACACTATGATGTGGGCACACGTGCCTGGAGAGTGCTGCAAGGCTCCACCAGATATGACCAAGCAACGGAACCGTGATTTCAGCATCCCAAACACACACTCTATGATGATTTTGGTTTGTGCGTGTGCCTCATTATGGCATTCCTGCATGGGTGTGTGTGCATTTCTGATGGGAGTCATGATTCCACGGTTCCAGTGCATAGCCAGCATCCCCCACCAAGTGGCCATTTAGGATGTCCCCCCCTGGCAAATAACTGATACAGCTGTGAGGCATGCCAGATTCGGGAGTCATGATAGCTTCCAGGGCTGCCAGCACACACATCCATGATAATGCCCTGGGATTGCACACAACATGGCAGTTGATGGAGGGGTATTCCTTGTGGTTTATGTAGTGCCTACCCTGCTCACCAGGTGGTGACTTGATGTGTATGTGCGTGCAGTCTATTGCATCCAGTACCTCTGGGTATTCCGCCACATGGTGGAAAAGATGCATATGGCTGGTCAACTCCTCCTGCGTTCGGGGGAAGTATATGTGCTCATTGACATGTGGTAACATGGCATCCAGGAAATAGTGTAGTACCCTGGATGCTGATGCCTGTGAGATCCCCATGATATCCCCAGTTGGTCTTTGAAAGGTACATGTAGCTAGTATTCTCAGGCTTACACATACCCTTGTATCCACTGGGATGGGTTCTCCTCTGATTGTTTTGACTCTGAGGCATGGCCGGCACAGCTCCACAAGTTGCTTTAGGATGTCCTTGTCCACCCTGTAATGCTCTACTAACTCCAGATCATGTAGCCCTTGGTAGGTTACCCTGGGTCTGAACACTCTCCTCCTCCTCTGGTGCCAGAGGTGGTTGTATGCATCATCCTCCACACCACCTTCAGTCACCAAGACATGCTGGTGGATCGAAGCTATGGCAGTCCCTAACATGTACATACTAAAAGTTCCCCATCTGTATACACCACTGGTGCAGAGTGTATGGGCATACACAAATGTGTATGAGGTGCTTTCACACTTTATACTATTGTGCTATGGATGCTGCTGATGTCAGTGGGTGTGTATGAGCTATTCCAGCTGCAGCGTGTCTTAATTATGGGTTTTGCAATGAGTACTGCAATTGTGGGGCCTTTACTGTGGAGATATACTTGCCTGCCTTGATTAATCTGTTGCCCTTTAATTCACTTTTAAACCTGGATCCCCTCCCATTATCAGGCATGTATCCACCTGCCGTATTTCTTGTTTTGTACTTTCCCTACCCAGTCATGGCAAAATGTGCCTTGTAGCTGATATACTGCAAATTGGCTTTGCTCTGCTTTGACACTTCACTGTTTTCTTTGCAGTACAGCCACACCCCTTTCCTGCTCTGCAGGTAGCTGCTTGCAGCCTTATTAGCTGTTTTCAATGGCCCACTGTAGGCTCCTAGGTGTTAATTAGTCGTTTGTACTCCAATTTCACTGCTGCAGCATTTCCTTATTTCTTTTCTATATCCTTCCTGTTTCAGCTGCAGTGTGTGCCGCACAAACCTGTTTACTGGGTTTATGCGGGTTTTCATCTCTGTTCATACTCGGTTACCTTGTGTACTCTCAGCTAAGCATAGCTGTGGCCAATTCAACACATCCCTATCCTGCAGCTTTGCCTAGCTATCGGCAAACCGGCTTAGCAATGCTCCAATGTGCTTACAGAAATGGTGACATACCCCTCTCTTGATGTCATCTTTATCTCAAGGGCACACCTCAGTGTTATAATGCTATGCTGTGAGGTGCATCCTTACACCATCGGGAAATCTGCAATTCACTATTACTCCTCTCATTTGCATGGCATTTCCTACTAATTCCTAGCTAACACTGTCACTGCCCCTTAGCAACCCTTGTGCCATAGTATGGTGTAGCATGCCTGCCATTGACTATTATGGGGTAATCATGATATGTGTTTCATTGCAGTTTTATTCTATATTTTTATATATTCCTTGTGATCCCCTTTGCACACCGCTGCCATGCGCTTCCGCGTTGCGATAGTGTGACTATATATATTAAATGTTAATTTTATATTTTGTACATTTATTTATGCCAATGGCTATATATTTAGCCATTGGCATATATTAACAATATAATACATGTGTTTGGTTGGCTGTCATGGCTCTGATTTTATGTTTGCAAAAATGTAAACCATTTTCTACGGTTTACATTTCTGCATGCTTACACTATGTCTGCACCACTTCCTGAATCACTACATACCTTCATTTGCATGCTACACTGCTGCACATGGGGTAATTAGCATACAGTGCCCAGGAGTTGTACGGGCGTAGCATACGCAGGTAGTGCACGCCAGCTGCCTCGTGGTTTTGGCGTCTTTTCAGGCTTGCTAGTTGTTGCTGAAGCACCTACCAATGGGAGAAAACGCTGAGAGAAGAAAATGAGCCACTTTTGTGATTTTAAGTATTTTCTTCTGATTTTTTGTTAAGTTTTACTGCTTTGCCGCCTACTTTTTGGCATTTTCTGGCTTGCTAAAGTTTATATCTGTAACAGTAACAGTATTTGGAACACATCTAGAGCCTGTTTACTGCATTTCCTGTGTTGCACTTAATTTAAAATCGTTTTTTTCTCTAAAACTGCATTTTACCTGATTTTGGCCTAGCACTCAAGTGTGGGGTCATTTATTGCACTGTTGTGATTATTTTGCTGCTTGTGTATCTCTGCTACCTTTAAACTACAACAAAAAAGAAAAAAAAAAATCTTGCTTTTTTCCCACTTTCTGAAAGTTAAGAAAGTTCAGTTACAGATTTGCTGTTCTGAACTGTTTGGAAGTTTCTAGAAGGCCAGTGCTTGCTTGGGCTAAAGGGAAGTCTCTGTGTTCACCAGTGGGAGTGGTTAACACTGAACAGCCTGGCTGTCCCTGGAGGAGTGGTTACTACCTAGAAGCTGTAATTTTATTGGCCATTTTGGGTCAATTCTAAACTCCTTGATCTCTCTCTCTTAAAACCCTACAACTCTCTTTTTGCACGGTTTTGCGCACTGAGCAGCGTCGGGCAGCGTCGCCTAAACAGGTTTAAACTATTCCAGGCTCCACAAAGTCTGCTCTTCACTTTTTCCCTTTGAACTGTTCAAACTCTCAAAGTAATCGCTCTATTCTCTTTCTAAAGCCCTGCACTTGCTCAGCTTTTATAAGGAAACACTAACTAACTAAAGCACTACACCCTCCTTGACTTCTCATAAGCATTAGGCTCCCAATTGGTCCTTCCTGATCAAGTGAAAAATCAGTTCCCTTCCCTAATCTGATTAGTAAAAAAAACAGTTCCTTATACTAATCTGGTATGTCCAAGGGTCAGTTTCAATGTTACTCTCCAGTCAAGCTGGTGAATCTGGGAATTTTGAGGCAATGTTACAATTGCCTTATGTACACAGACATCCCTCTCCTCCTTCCAACAAACTCTAATACATGTGAGAGATGCAGTTACACAGCCAAAGTGGAGGCAGAGCTCTCTCAACCCAAGACTGGCACAGTCAGTCAGGAGGAAAAGGTAACCACCCACACCACAAATCCAGTCTCACACAGACCTATTGCATCTACATACCCAACACATAAACACACAAAAACATACTCAGATGCTCTAAATAAAAATCTGCCTAAACAGCAAAGACCTCCTAAGCAGATATCCAAGTAACAGCCATCCCTCAACAATACCCACGAATCACATATCTCACAAAATCAGTGTGCCTCACAGTCACAGCCCTTAAGGCCAAACAACACACCAAATACACTTGTTATAGGGGACTCTATTGTCCGGCACACTGACATCCCACTCACTAGACTGAACAAGGAGAAGGTCACTGTAAGCTGTCTGTCGGGTGCCACGATCCACCACATAACGCAAGCACTCAGGTCACTCCAAAGCGAGTACAAGTATGACTCCTTCATTGTCCATGCTGGTGTGAATGACTTGAGACGTACCTCCCTGGACTACATGAAATGAGACATAGAGGAGCTCTCTGACCATGTAGCCCAGGCTGCTATGACCCTGACCTTGAGTAGCATCTTGCCCTCACCAAGAATGATGCCACAGTATAAAGATATAATGATCAGTTTCAACAATTGGCTAAAGTATTGGTGTCATTCAAAGGGGATCCAGTGTCTGTCAGTCTGGGATGACATGCTCGACAAGCCACGTTGCTTCGCTAGGGACGGCTTGCACCTGTCACCCTTAGGCTTTTGTATACTGGCCAAGGCTCTTGCCACCCCCATAGTGCCTTTTTTAGGCAAGGCTCAAAGAACAAACCCACCTCCATAGACAACCCAAGGATAAAAAACTAAAGGTAATGCTACTCAATGCCAGAAGTCTTAACCTCAAGATGCACGCACTCAAGGCTCTCCTCAGTATGGAGAAAATCGATGTCTGTGCAGTAACAGAAACCTGGTTCAAGGCTCCTGAGAGCACCTCAGCACTACCAGGTTATAACTCATACCATGCTTTTCGGCCCCAAAATTCGGACCGAAGCACAAAAGGAGGGGGGAGTATCTATATTCATCAAAGATACCTACACCTCCAGGTTAGTGGCACTGCACGAAGCATCGGAAACCATCCATGTGCAACTAACAGTGGGCAAAACTGCCTTTCAGTTTGTAGCCTGCTACAGAACACCCTCCCTCTTACAGGAACCCCACTTGGCATTCCTGAGAACACTGGAGAATATGAAGGTCTCTCCAAACACTATGTTATTGGGTGACTTCAACTACCCAAACATTGACTGGGAAAACTACTCAAGCCCAAAGACCCTCGCCCAACAGTTCCTTGAATTTATAAACTCTAATGCAATGGAACAACTGGTCACCACTCCCACAAGAGGGAACAACATATTGGACCTGGTCATCACCAACATGGGGACTCTATGTTCCACACCAGAGGTAAACCCTCATTGGTAAGATCAGACCATAAACAAATTTCCCTGGACATCCATATCCCATCCCCACCCCCAGCCAAGGAAATCACTGTAAAGAATTTCTCAAAAGCCAACTTTGCACTTCTCAAGACTGAGGTGGAATCCTTCAAAGCCTCTAGGCCTGAGGATAATACAGCCCAATCTGCAGAATCCTTTACAAATGCATTCTATGAGCACCTGCAGGAATGCATGGATTGTGCTATCCCAAATAAAACCAAGACTCACTCCTCCAAAAACAGGAGACCGGTCTGGTGGACCCCAGCCATAAATAAGCTATACAACAGAAGGAGGAAGCTACTACATGACAGAGCAAAATCCCAAAAAGGGAAGGCATCTCTGATCAGTATTGGCAAGAAACTTTGATCCCTCATAAAATCATCAAAGGCCAGTTTCAAAAGAAAAATTGCCCTAGACACTAAAGATAATCACAAGGCCTTCTTTAGTTATGTCAGGAACATGGGCGGAAACTCCCAGATATGCTCTGAATTGTTGCTTAACGGTACAAAATATACCGAACCTACAGACATAGCCAACATCCTGACAGACAGATTCAGCGCAAACCCCCCCCCTCCCCCCCAAAGCAGCAAATGCTTATCCCAACTGAATGTAACCTCCCTGACATCATAGATGCACAGGTGAAAGCTGCCCTCTCCAAAGCAAAAAACACAGCATCTATGGGACCGGACGGTGTCCCAGGCTGTGTCTTACACGAGCTCCAAGAAGAACTGAACCCTCACAATAAGTCACTGTTCAAACTTAGCCTTACTACAGGATATGTACCCAAAGAATAGCGTACAGCTACAGTGGTCCCACTCCACAAAGGTGGTGCCACAACGGACTCCGGAAACTATTGCCCCATAAGCCTGACTAGTCTGGTCTGTAAAGCTATGGAGCGTGTTATCATGGAACTCATAAACAAAGACATTGGGAGCCTCCAGACACTGGACCCTAACGAATGCAGCTTTGTTAAGGGCAGATCTTGCCTCTTAAACCTAGTTTATTTCTTTGAAACAGTTACCAAAGCCATAGATGAGGGCAAGGTAGTCCACACAGCCTACCTGGACCTCGCAAAAGCCTTCGACACAATACCCCACCCGGGCATCATAAATAAGCTCACCAGCTTAAATATCAACCACTATATCACAAGATGGGTTGCAAACTGGCTCAGAGATAGAACCCACATGGTCAGAATCGCAGGTGCCATGTCTGAATCCAAACCAGTTACAAGTGGCGTCCCACAGGGCTCAGTTCTGGGACCTCTCTTGTTTGGTATATACTTCTCTGAGGTTCAGGCTAACACGGAGGAATTATGTTTGACAAAGTTCGCAGATGACTGCAGACTGGGGGCCATAATCAAATCTCCAGCTGACACAAGCATCCTCCAAAAGGGTCTCACAGAGACGGATGCTTGGTGCCAGAGCCACGGCCTCAAGCTAAATGCTAAAAAGTGCATAATCATCCCCTTTGGGAAAACCAAGGTGCCCAGAAATTACCACATAGGTGGTAATCCATTAAGTACAGAAAAAGTAATTAAAGATTTGGGGACCAACGTAGATAGTAATCTCTCCTTTGATAATCACATTGCCAAAGTGGTTAGAAAGGCCTTCTATATAGCCCACCTTATCACGAAAGGGTTTGCATCTAGATCAAGAGAGGTCATTGTGCCCCTCTACTCGTCACTCATCAGGCCCATAATTGAATACAAATTCCCCTTTTGGGATGTACCTTACCCGACACCTGCAGCAACTGGAGAGACCCCAAAAGTACCTCACCAAGAGGATCATGGGCTACAATCAGATGTCCTATGCAGCTCGATTAAAGAAACTCCAGCTCTACTCAGTTGCTTACCGCCTACTCAGAGTCGATCTATGCCTGACATACAAAGCCATGTCAAACCCAGAATTAATGGACATGCTCCACCTCAAAAAATCCAAGTCCTTTAGAGCTGCACGCTCCAGGGACCTAAACCTCAGCACAAAAATAAATAGGACATGCTGGAGGGACAGATTCATTTCCCAGAGGCTCCCCTCATTCTGGAATAGAATCCCAATTCATGTTAGACATAGCATCTCGCTGACCCTCTTCAAGCGAAATCTGGATGCGTGGATAGGAAATCGCAAATTCACCCCTGGGATCACTTTTGTGTCCCTGCTAGACAGAGGCACAGTAAACTAATCTTAAAAGGGTACCTTCTGTGACCTACTTTACAGAGGCACAGTAGGCTAATCTAATAGGGAGGCGGAAGCCAAATACACTCTGGCTAGGCTTATAAATGCCCTAGGGCAGATAGCCTAGTATCTACCTATGAACCTATGAACAGCTTGTACCTGAATCGCTCGGCAGCCATATTTGGTGTCAGAATGCCGACGTTACACCTGCACCTGGAGCAAACTTCATGAATACCGGGGTATGTCCAGTGCCAGTTGCCAGTGTAGTCATGACTAGGGAACTATTAACATACTTCTTACAGTTCTGCTATTTTGTAACAAATAAAAATTATCATGTTTTGCTAAAATCTCCAGCTAAGCTCCTTTCTGTTCAAATACCTTCTTCTATCTAGCCAGCAGATTCACTAAAAGGGAAAAATCCTGCCACCTTTAATCACAGCCAGATTAAGAACCCATTCATCATATCACCAGAAAAAGAAATAAATAAAACAAAACTGCTGTAGCCAGAGCTTTTTAGTCCAAGGCCTTGACATTTGGCAAGACCTTCCAACAACCATAAGGGACACAACAGACTACCAACACTTTAGGAAGTTTTTTAAAGAATAACATTAAAATACAAACAAAAAATGCCACTGTTTTCATAACACTGCTATAACATATAAAAAGTCTAGTGACCAAATTCTGTGCCAAGCTGCTAAGAACCCTGTCTTTTGTGAGTTTTCCCTTTTTACCTACTATATTTGCCACTTGTCACACTCTTATCCGTATCTCCCCCCACTTAACCCCACTCCCAAATTTCATCTTTAATCACATGTTCACTTCCTCCTCTTACCACCCACACTGCTACTCATTCTATACTGTCAGAAACCTACCTTTCCAACAGTCACCATTTTGTTACTCTTTTGTTAGCCATTAACCTATTGCCTGACTGTCACTTCCTATTTTTTTTAGTTTGATGGGTTATTTTTTGTACATTTTTATATTGTTTAAGATCCAAGATTTAAAAAGGAGTTAATGCTGGTGAAGTGGTGCCTGGCACAATTTTCTATTGTTTTAAATTTACTGTATTTCAAGGATTGGGGGTAATTAGCTAGGTATTCATTTAAATTAAATGTCATTGCACTTAGTTGCAATGACATTAAGTTTAAGAGCAGATTTAGCTTCATTCCATTAAATGTAGATAGTTAAAAAATTTCCCGGGAATGTCTTATTTTTGTGCCATGTATTTTTGCTCATTCATTGGTGTGTCTCTTTGTCACACCTGGTTAGAGCCTGAAATGGAACCACATGGATTAGTGTTATTTCCTGTTAACAAATTTAAAAGAAATTAAATAAAAAATAAAAATGAATGCTCGTGTATCATTTGGTTATTGACATTGTTATTCAGCATTACTAGGTAACCAAAGGTGACATCATCACAGACAGGAAGTAATATGTCAGCTTAGCTTGTCAATTTGCTTTTCCCCAAACCCTCTTGCAACTATTAGGTTTTCACCTTGACTATCAATTGCCATTACCTGGCATTGTGCTGTGCTGTGCTGTGAATGTGATTCATACCAAATACAGCAGTTTCTTTATGAAACACAAATGTTTGTCTCCCTTCTGCGAAGGTAGAAATTGCAGGAAAATACATGCAGATCTTGTATCTCTGTTGTCATTCTTCTGGGCTGTAACTAAATCTCTTTTGGCAGGTAATAGTAGTGCAATGAGACTGTCATCTTTACTCTGTCAGTATCACAGTAAAGAATTCATTCCCACAATATTTCGATAATGTTACCCTCTCTCTTATGTTACAGCAATTCATACATTGTTTTACAAAGCTGTATGGTTAAGTGGATCCTTTCTTTAGTTAATTTTGTGCATTCAATTACAATGTACTAGCATTAAAGATTCTAAAATAAAATAGGACTGCAGGTTCTTGCCCATGAATCTAATAGAAAATTCTAGCAGCAGTTAGTATATCTTTATCATTCAGAAGATTACTAAGTAACAGATTGTTTCGTCATATGTAATTCTTTTCTTATTCATTTCTATGAATAATTATTGAGTCTGCCTCCGTATGCTTCACCCTGCAATTATCTCCTACGTTACATAGTGCCTTGCAAGATTTTTGTATCTTTTATTGTAAATGCTATGTAAGACTCCAATGTGATAATATTTCTTTCAAGTTTTTGTAATGTGTTTTGTATAAAAAGCATTTATTTCCTTGAGTACCTACTGCTGCAACCTTCATCAGTGTGATCATGTTCACAGAGAAAACTCAACTGAAAAGTGTTTAAATGTGAAAAAGAGATACTTTAGCATTCAGTGCAGTAGTTGACTTAGATTTCTTGATGCTAATTTTGTCATTTTTTTTTCTTACCTATGTATTTACAGATTTTATTTTTTTTTACATAGCATACATCAATTTATGTCACACATCAATCATGCCAATGTTTGTCTTATTACACCACTTAGGAATTCATACCTGTAAAGATTTTGACAGAATGTCCAGATTTTTGCCTCATAATTTTTGGTCGGTTCCTCATAAAATTTGTAGCTTTCTTGATTTTTGTGACAAATCAGTGAGGAATGAATTCTCTAAATAATGATAAGCACTTGAGTTTCAGACTTCATATCCTTCAGAAAAATGCATGCAACACAAGCTCTTTTATTCTAGCAACTTTCTAAGTGTATAAGAGCAAAAAGTAAAATGTGCCCCTATTTTTGAGGCGTTGTTCCCCCATTATTTTTTGCTTTGTCCAGACGTTTTGTGTTAAATGGTTGAGAGCTATGAGCATCTACCCAAGCAGTAACAATTCACTTTTGTAAGGAATAAAGTAATCATCAACACAGAATGACTTCGTGTAGTAAAAGAAACAACAAAAAAAATGCATGTTCTTTAAAATAAGCTACACTCATTTACTTTTTATAAGATTTGTGTCAGGTGCTTATACTGTTATATGAAACACAGTTCAGAGTTCTAAAATTAAGTTCAATAAAGGTTATGATATCTCTATGTGGATCTTTTTTCCTGGAAAATTCTATCAGCAGTTAGTAATCTGGCCTCTTTATCACTGACATCGGTCTGTCACTGACCTATATTTTAGATAAACGAATGCTCCCCTGAGAAAAGGTGGCATCTGTCTCACATTGGTGCATCAATTATATTATCTGGTGTCTGTCTGTACAGAAAGCTGATGTTATTTCTCATGATTACTTAAATTGAATCCATTAGTCATCTGTCCAGATTTTCTATCACATGGAGCTAAATCATGTTTCTCAGACCTTTTCTGGGAACTGTTTACTATACAACAAAAGCAAATAAATAATTGCAGCTTGATAAGGAAGGTTTAATTTGCTTACTTAAAGGAAAAGTTCCTTGAATGTTGCTAACATGCCTGCAATATCTATAAGTAATGTGATTATAGTAGGCAGATTGTCTGTAGAATATTAAACTATACTAACTTTTGCCTTAGGAAACACACAGCACTACATCTAAATTTAGATTTCTTCAAGCATTTAAGCATTTGGAGCATATCATCTCAAAAACAAACTTAAGAAATTAAAATAAGGATGACACTCAAAACAACAGCAATTGCCAAGAAAAAAAAACAAAGAATTCACCTCACAAAGGGTAAAAGCTGAAGCATTACAGAAAAATAGTTACCATGTCTTTATCTTTATCAGAAGAAATGTTTGCAAAGGATTTTACTAGAGCTTGGAAAGCCAGCTTTCTAAATGCTACAGAGGAAATCAGAAAAATAAGCAAAAAGGAAAGAGGAAAATCCATTAGATAAATGAATCAATTGGTACTAAAACCCATCAAAGGACAGAGTCTTCCATGCAAGGATATAAAGCTTTGATTACAGTATCATTGATACAGGTTTATGGGCCCAAGTACTGGTATTATTGATCAATGGGCCCAAGTACTGGTATTGTCAGCCAATAAGCTGAAGTGAGTTAAATTGTAAGTGTCAGAAAAAGTTGGTGAGTTAGTGACCACAGCAAGAAAAATCCTAGAGTTGAGGATATAATTAGCACTTGGTTAAGGCAGTATCTTATGGGATCATGTGTCTTTATAAAGTTGAACACAGTACATGTTGTAGATAGTGAGCTATCATCATGGAGAGCTGAAAGAATCAGGCAAAAAGTATATCTCCATTTAATTTGCCTAAGTTTTTTGGGTTACCTATACTGTAATGGAATGGACCCCATTCCTAAATCAAGGTATTATTAAAGTATTATTAAAGTTCATGAAATTAGTATTGTTCCATTCTTTGATGTTAGCAAAATTGCTGTTTGCAGCATCCACAATGTTCCCTGAAATGATTCCTTCTGTAATTCATATCGCATTACAGGTACATGTTTAAGTACCACTGATTTTTTTTTTTTACTAGACCTGTTGCTCCTACTACAAATTCTCATTTGTTTATGTTTTATTATTGATCCTAATTATTTATACACTCTCTCCTGATCATGTTTCTTTCTATCACATTCTTGTCCCAGAGTGATATTTTCTTGGTAATACAACTTACCTCATTTAAATGTTGCTTTGTATATCTATCAAGATAATAGAAAGAAAAACAATATCTAACCGAAACAAATCAAGTATAAGCTGAATCCCAGTAGCTGGCAGGAACAATAAAATAGTTTTGATTTCTATGCCTGGGAGTTCGATTTTCCTTAATTGTTTGTTCCTGCCAGCTACTGGGATTCAGCCTATACTCAATCTATCAAGATAAGATGACATTTTTGTTTAACCTGAGAAAGTTATAACCACAAAATTTAATCCAAATTGTAGCCATGGTCTAATCTATTAATTAAACAATATAACGGGTTAAGGGCAAGACAAAACAGCGGCAGTGACAATGAATCACTCTGGAATGTCCCCCTTTGAATTTATATCCCTGGGATAATAATTTACCCTTTGTCATGGCCTGACTGCAAAGTGGTTTGTCATTGTGTCATGGTCACTGTAATATAATCAGTCAATCTAGTATTTGTCCTAGAGATCTGTAAGCACTCCTTTATCCATAAATGTGGGATGCTGTCAAATCTTTTATTAAATCTATCCCTGCCATACAAATATTTCCCCCTTTTTACAAGTCTCTATTATGGCTTTATTTAGCAACAACTCATCCTTTGTTCTTTATGACTTTCTTTTGTTACCCTTTTGTTCTATTGCCACGATTGAGTTTTTTTTTTAAGAATGACTATAAACTATGTCATCAGAAGTTTCAGTATATAGTCTGCACATAATCGGAAGGCAGGTATATAGGTCTATAATTTTTAGGATGGCTTACATGTTCACTGTCAAGGAGTATTCTTTTTCCTGTTGTTAACCAGGTTGGTGTCTCTTCAAGTTGTGAATACAAGTAATTCTTTATCAGGATTAAATCTCTATGTAAAGATGTTTATGCTTTTAGCCAGAAATTAGGTACTGCACATAGGCCTGGGGTTTTGCAGTCAAGAGCTTTCCTTAATTTTGTTTCAGTTTATCTGGCCATTATGTAATCCCATTTCAAATCCTCTATAAAGACCCATACTCCTTACTGTTTCTTTTAATTTTTCTATCCATTCAGCAACTTTGCTATGTTCCATGGGGTCTTCATATATATTTCTCCAAAATGTGTCTATTTCTTCTTTTTTAGTTGTGTTTCTATTCCTTTTGCTTTGCTACCTAGTTCTCCATAAAACTTTTTGGGGTCAACAATGAATTGCCTATTATGTACTTTTCATTTATATTTATCTGTATATCGTCTAGATTTTTCTGCCTGTGTTGCTATCTTTAGTTTACTATTTACAACAGTGTAGGATTAATCTTGGTCAGTGTTGAAACTATGCATTGCTTTTATCACACTTGTCTTTCTAAGTATTTTCATAGGTTCATAGGTAGGTACTAGGCTATCGGTCCAAGGGCTTATGTTAGCCTAGCCAACAAGGTTCCCTGGCTTACGCCACCCAAGAAAGTTATTTTCCTGTGCCACTGTCGAGCAGAGACACAGAAGTGATCCCGGGGTGTATTTCTTATTTCCTATCCACTCATCAAGATTTTTCTTGAAGAGTGCTAATGAAGACCTTTGCTTGTTGATCTGTTCCCTCTTCTATATTCTTCTAATAGTGACACTGCTTGTCTTAATTGCTTTGTAGTTTTCACTATTCAAAGCTTCCATCATGGCATTTTAGTTGGTACTTTTCCTTTATCGGGGCAACACTTTCAACTAAAACTTAAATTCAACGCAATAGTGTATATTAACAGCAGCTGATACAATTTTGTCTATTTGTTGTATTTAAAATAAAATTGTCTCTTATTTTATCATGAAATAAGTCAGTAGAGTAATCTGTATCATGTTGCATGTTGCAACTGTGATTTAAATCCTCGCACAGCTGTTAGCCTTCATGCGCTTTAAGTTTTATATAGGAAAACAGCTGTGACCTAAGAACGCGTTTTTTTAAAGTGACAGCTACTATTTAGAAAGTGTTGCTGTGACAATGTAAATAACCATGATTTCAACTGGTAGAAATGAACGAAATTTGAAGAAGTGATTCTCCTTCTTGTTATCATTTACGTGTTATTGATATACATGTATGTAAAATTGCATGACATCTACATGAATAGTTAAAGAATGACAGCAGACAAAATATGTAATGTTTAGGAACTTAATGCAGGAGTTTAATTAAATATGTTGAACAATACATACAATAAAAAAATAGAGTAGGTACCAGTTATTCAGGAGGCATGAATGTAGAAATGTTTGTTAACATAGTAGAACATAGGGAATTCTTGGGGTTGACATGTGTCCATATAACCTCTGCCAAGTAAGACTCTAGATGATGTCTAGCACTACCCTGATGTATTTTATTCTGCCACTTCACACTTCCTCATAATCACTCCACAGTTTGTGTATGGCAGCCACCGTCTGGATCTACAAAATTATATTCAATTCACAGTGAAATGATCGTATCCAGCATCCCTTAATTCATCAGATTTGTAAGCTTCCAGCAATCTGAGTAGATGATACTACCTTCTTCTATATTGTTCTGGATGACAGTTAGTAAGGTTTGGGCAGAACAGTCAGGGACAGCTACTAGAAAGCATTGTTTGGACTCACGACACAATCCGCCAAAAAACGATTGTGGAAGAACATGACCAACATTACTTTTTCTTCTAGTAAAAATACTTTCATCATAGGTTCATAGGTGTGTACTAGGCTATTGGTCCTGGAGCCTTTACAAGCCTAGCCCATAGAATTACCCTGTCATCGTGCCACCCGACCTTAGTTCCCAGTGCTTCTGTAGAGTAGAGCCACTGGAGTGATCCCTGGGGTGAATTTTCTATTTCCCATCCACTCATCAAGATTACTCTTGAAGAGGGCCAGAGAGACACTCTGGTTGACATGTATGGGAAGTCTATTCCATAGCATGGGCAGTTTCTGGGTTATGAACCTGTCCCTCCAGCTTGTTCTGTTGATTGTGGTAATGAGGTTGAGGTCTCTGGAGTGTGTAGTGCGGAGGGATTGGGTTTTTTTTAGATGTAACATTTCTAATAGAGCTGGGTCAGACATGACTTTGTAAGTCAAGCAGAGATCGCCTCTAAGTAGGTGATATGAGACAGAGAATAGTTGGAGTTTTTTTGAGTCTGTCCATATAGGACAAGTGTTTAAGTCATCAGATTCTCTTTGTGAGGTACTTTTGCGGCCTCTCCAGTTGTTGGAGGTGTCTAGTGAGGTACATGCCAAATGGGGCATTGCACTCGATGACTGGCCTAATGAAGGAAGTGTAGAGAGAAACAATGACCTCTTTCTTCTTGGATGCAAAACCCTTAGTAATAAGATGTGACAAGTAAAAGGATTTCCTGACCACAGTGGCAATGTGGTGGCCAAAAGAGAGGTTGCTGTCAACCTGTGTTCCCAGATCTATTATGTCACCTTCCATGTCCAGTGGACTACCATCAATGTGGTAATTTATAGGAACTGGGATTTTCCCAAAAGGGATGATGATACATTTTTTGGCATTGAGCTTAAGGCCATGGTTCTGACACTAGTCGGTCTCAGTGAGGCCTTTCTGTAAGATGTCAACATCACTTGGGTAGTTAATTATGGCTCCCAACTTGCAATCGTCTATGGACTTTGTCAGCCAGAGTCCCTTTGTATTGGCCTGCACTTCAGAGAAGTATATACCAAACAGGAGAGGACCCAGGACTGAACCCTGTGGGACTCCACTCATGACTGGTCAGCAGTCTGACTTGGAGTCAGCTACTTTCACACTGTGAGTTCTATCTGTGAGCCAGTTTGCAACCCACCTAGTCATATAGGTGATGATGCCTAGCTTAGTGAGTTTTTCCATGATTTATGAGTCAACCTCAGCAATTTTGTTTAATCCACCAATTTTAATGGAAGACTTTGAAAGTAATACAGTAGCACACACTTCTCGCATATAGTCAGGGGCGGCTTGTGCTATAGGACTGCAGGACTGCAGCCCCCCAGCTGTGGAAACATAACAAAATAAAAAAATGGAAAGAAAATAAAAAAAAAAATGGAAAGAAAACAAATAAAAAAGAAGTCCCAGAACAACTCGCGCATGTGAGTTTCACAGATTGGGAACTCAAGACTGCTTTGTCAGCAGTCCAGATTGTAGGAAAAGCCATCTCTGCCCTGCAATCCAGAAGTCTATGCAGTGACGACCGCACAGAATGGAAGACATCTGTACTGCAACATCGGCAGGCTGGAGCCTGCTATCGCAGGTGGAGTGGATGCTCACACGGGGAAACTGTGTGTGGACTAGATTCCTTCTCTCGGCACAGGTAGGGAACTGAAACGAAAGGTGTGTGTGTGTGTGTGTGTGTGTGTGTGTGTGTGTCTGTGTGTCTGTGTGTGTGTGTGTGTGTGTGTGTGTGTGTGTGTGTGTGTGTGTGTGTGTGTGTGTGTGAGTGTGTGTGTGTCTCCCAGGTGGCAAGAGCCTGAATTCCCTACCCATCACCATTTGTAAAAAAAATTGCAGATCTTTCCCTCATACTTGGTCTGTTCCTCATAAAATCTGTGGTTTCTGTATGCGTCCTTGTAAAGTCAGTAGTGCATTGGTGCAGTCAGTAGTGCAGTGTTAGCATTGTTGCCTGACAGCTACAGGTTCTCTGGTTTGATTCTTGGCTGGGGTGCCTTATATGTGGTGTCTGCATGTCCTCTCTGTGTTTGTGTGGTTTTCCTCTGGTGTCCTCCCATCTTACAAAGACATGTGTCTGTCTGGAGTGTTTCTCCATGGGCCTCTGCTGAAAATTGGCTTTTGTTCCAAGTCAGACTTTCCTGGTTAAGAAATGTTAAATAAAAATGACAAGCATGTGAATTTCAGACTTCATATTCTTCAGAAAGTACATGGTAACACAAAAGCTTGTATTCTAGCGATTTTCTAAGTTTATAAGATGGATATTTGAAATTTGTCCCTATTTTTGGGACTGTATTCCCCCATTATTGGCTTTGTCTAGGTTTTTGTGCTAAGGTTGAGAGCTATGGTAAGAACTGAATTCACTGAATATGTTTGGGGACTGTATTCCCCCATTATTGGCTTTGTCCAGGTGTTTTTTGCTAAGAGGTTGAGAGTTATGGTGAGAACTGAATTCGCTGAATATGTTTGGGGGGCTGTATTCCCCATTACTGGCTTTGTCTGATGTTTTTTGCTAAGAGGTTGAGAGCTATGGTGAGAACTGAATTCACTGAATATGTTTGGGTGCTGTATTCCCCCATTATTGGCTTTGTTCAGGTGTTTTGTGCTAAGAGGTTGACAGCTATGGTGAGAACTGAATTCACTAAATGGTAGCCATTTAAGTTTCAGTCTTCCTCTCTTTCACAAAAACAGGTGATTTGGCATAGTGGTATGTTGCTCTGACTGTTTTGCACAGGGACCTGGGTTCAAGACTTGGCAGTGAAATATATGGTGGTAACACAGCATTTTATTCTAGCAACTTTCCAACATTATACAAGTAATGTTTAAAATGTGTCCCTGGCTTTTGGGCTTTTGCCCCTCCCCCCCAATAAATTTTGGCTTTTTCCATATTTCTTGTGCTGCAAAGTTCAGAGATACAGCTGAGTGAGTAGATTTTACAAGGATCTAAGAGGTGCAGGGGAGCAAAGGTTTAGTGCTGCTTATGCTGAGTCTGTTTGCATTGTTAAAAGCACAACAGGTAGTATATTTGCTTTTGATGCAGAAGGCTGCGGATTCTACTCCCACAGTAGATAGATGCATTGCTGATACTGTACTGTGTTGCAAAGGGGGTGGATGCTGCATTCCTTTTTGGTGAAGATACCTAGTAACTATGAACCTGAACATATGAAGTAGGGACCCTCCCTGACAATGTAAGTGACCACTCACTTACTTATATTATCAGGCGTAAGATAGATATCCCCTTCCCACCCAGATTCAGGGCAACTCAGACCAATAAAAACTTTAACCCGTATCTCTTCCAAAGTGAACTTAGGGCATGTGACTGGTCACCCATAAAATATCTCCCACTGGAGGAAGCTGTAAAATATTTTAATTCTAAATTCCTAGCCATTCTAGATCACCATGCACTTATCAATTCTATCAGAATTATGACTAAACCTGCCCCATGGCTCTCAAAAGAAACCAGTCAAAAAATCCTACTTAGAAATAAATACTGGGCTAAATGGTGAGCTTCTAAAACCCTGTAGATAAACAAACATTTACTCAGCTGAGAAACAACACAAAAAAGCCATACTAACAGATAAAAGAAACTTTTACTTACAACAACAAACTCACAAAATAAACCACATAAGTTCTGGGCAAGCATAAACAAGCTTCTTCACCCAGGTCACTCCATTACACCAACTTCACAAGGCACTGACCATGAAAATCCCAAGCAAATTGCCAATGGATTCAATACCTTTTTCACAGAGGCCATTCAAGCTCTTGCCAATCAGCTAGTACCTGATAGCTTAACTTTGCTAAACTCCAGTAGTAGCCCACCCCCCTCATTTCACTTGCAACCAGTACCAACATCACGCACTCTCACCCTTATCCAAAAACTTAAACCAACTACCCCATCAGCTGTCTAACTACCTGCTGGATATTTGCGAATAGCAGCCAAATCTATAGCCTATCCCATTTCCATACTGATTAACAGAACCATAATTGAAGACAACATCCCAATTATCTGGAACATCTCTCACATTATCCCCCTGCATAAAGGTGGTAACTTTTATGAATTTCCCAATTACCGCTCCATTGCCTTACTTTCTCCTTTGGCAAAAATAAATTCAAAAATGCATCCTCAGTCAACTACTAGACCACCTAATCCAAAATAACTTACTTTCTAAATGTCAACATGGATTCAGGCCATTCCACTGTACTACCACTGCCCTCTTATCCTTTTCTGACTGCATTAATAAAAACAGTAACAACAATATTCTTTCCTCTGCACTCTTTACTGATCTCTCAAAAGCATTCAGTATGGTTAACCACCAGATACTTATCAATATTCTCAAATCCCTTTCACTAGATGCATCAGCTATAAAATGGTTCCAATCCTACTTAGATAATAGACAGCAGGTAGTGCTAAGGGACAACAATCTATCTACCCATCTCACCATTACCCTTGGTGTCTCTCAAGGCTCCATATTAGGACATCTTCTATTCTCTATTTTCATTAACACCTTCACTCAGTAATTCCACAGGTGACCTGTATATAATATGCTGATGATTCCACATTAATATGCTCGGCCACTTCTACATCTGAACTTCAGTACCTAACCCAAAAGGTGTTTACTACAGTAGAACAATGGTTTAAACAGTGCTGCCTGCTCTTGAACCACAGAAAAATTTAACTTTTGCTATTCACCCCTACTCTGAAGTCTTTCCCAGTAGATTTCACTGCCATATCTAATAATGGTATTCTCATATCTCCAGATCCAACTACCAAACTCCTGGGAATAACAATAGACAACAACCTTAACTACAACACTCACATTAACAACACAATTAAAACCGCAAATAGAAAACTGGGCTCCCTCTATAGGATCAAACCATTTCTAACCCAGCAGCCAGAACAACTATAGCTCATACCCATCTAATCTCTACACTTCTTTATGCTTCATATATTTATACTAATCTGTCAAAACCTAACCTCAACAAACTTGAAACAACCTACAATAACATTTCCAGATATGCCACTGGCAATCCATTTAGAACCCTCTACTGTTACAATTTAAAGCAACTAGGATGGCTTGAGCTTCAAAATCAGTTAAAATTTCACCAACTTACCATTGCACACAAGACCCTTTACCAACCTTCTAATATTTCAATACTTTCTACATTCATAACCCCCTACAAAAAATTTAATACCTTACAGTCTTCAAATAAACTACTTGTTTGTATAAGTAAATCCAACACCTTGGCCAGAGACTCTCTGTTCTCTAACACTGTTGGAAAAAAATAGAACCTACTTCCCAGTAAACTTGCATCATTGTCCTCATTATCATCTTTCAAATATAAATTGAGATTATACCTTACAACACACTGGTTATGCCCATGTACTAACCCTGACTAACTTCCCCTATCTATTACTAGCTACTGCTTCCCAGTACTTCTTTGTACTATGTCTAATGTCCTTGTTAACAAAGAGAATTTTATCTTGTAGATAATACCAATGTCTGTAGTGTTTTCACTATTACTGTTTGTTAAATGTATATGTTTTAGATTAGTGATGTACTTGTTGAATGAGTTGTAATCATTCATTACATTATGTTATGTACCAACATTTCATTAGAATTGTGTTCTTGGAGCTTTTCTTCCCGGGCCTCTACAGAAAATGGACATATATCCAGTTAGACTAGCCCGGTCAACAAATGTAAAATAAATAAAAATAAAAATAAACTGTTATCAGTTTGTCGTCCATTCTCTATTGCAATATTACTAGCTTATCATTTTGTTAGTGTAAGATAGGCAGTTTATTCCTCAAGGGGAACATCCACTTTATTTGTAGATGAAACAATGAAATATAAAGTTGTTTTCTAGCAGCAACCTCTTCATTAGTTACAGATCTATTTAATGTGGAATTATTTAGATGACTTTTACTTCTTCAGAGATTGTGCATATGTACTGATACTGGTGGACTGTAGAAGTTTGAGTAGACTTTTATGATGGAAATGTTCTGAATTGGTCAGTTTTGTCATTATTGGTGCATGCATTTTGTTTTATTGTTTACTGGAAACATTTCAAAACAATAAATTTAAAATGCCCTCTAAAACTGTACTGTATTGTACAAGGAATATAATTTAATACAATCAGGAAGGTGTATGAAAGAGCATGTGTATGTTTCGTGTGCAAGGGGCCTGTGATTTGAAAACAGCCCAAACCCAAAGTTAATCTTTATCTGCCACTGGCAAAATGTATTTTCTTTGAATGTGGGTTTCAATGCTGTTTCAATGAATGTGAGTTTCAAGGACAGAGACGTTTTAATGCTAAGTCTGTTTTCATTGTGAGACTGCATTGCTTTGTTTATCAGATATCTATTAGTGTTTGCGCTGTAAAATGCAAAATAAAACTTTCAAATGATGTCCAAATCATCGCAGAAGTAAAGCAGTATGCACATTTGTGTTTATGGTAAATGAGGTGAAATAGCCAAGTAATGGTTCATTGGAATGGCTGCAGAGGGAGGCTCTATTCAACCATGATTTTGTGAGGGAGGAAGGACAGTAAACTCAAAGACAGCCCTGGCTGAACTATACATCTCAAATGTCCAATTTTTGCAGAATGAATAGATTTTTGCTCCTTATTCTTTGTTTGCTCCTCATAAAATTTGTGGTTTTCTGGCAAATCATTTAGGAATGAAATCACTAAATAATGACAGACACTGAGTTTCAGACTTCATAACCTTCAGAAAAAATGCATGCTAAAGCAAGACCTGTTATTCTATCAACTGTCTCAGTTTATACAAGAGCGATGTTTAATACTGTTTATATGTTTCCCCAATATGTTTGGCCTAGTCCAGATTTCCTGCATTAATAGGTTGAGAGGTACGTGCAAATAAATTGCTTTATAGAATTAAGCATATTCAAACCTCTCAACTGTCCCTGATTTTGGCTCAAAATGTTGCTCTTCCCCTAATAATCCCTCCACAAAATGTCAATTTTGGAAGAAAACATGGAGGGTTTACAATTAATAAATAACTGTAATAATCAGAGTTATAGATTACTTTTATTTCAGAAGTGCATGTAGATTCTTTTATTTTGTCAGCTGCTCAAGTTAGCAGTGCTAATATTAAAAAGTGTCCCTTCTTTGACAGGTTCCCAGCTGTATTGTGTGGCTATTTTATATTTTTGTATCACATTTTTGGTCCATTTTTCATAATGTTGTGTTTTTGGCAAATTAGTGGCATATCATTAAAGACTGAAGTTAGAAAATAATGACAGACATTTCAGTTTCAGATTTCATACCCTTCAGAAAATTCATACTAATGCAAGACCTACTATTCTAATATCTTTCTAAGTTTATAAGAGCAATATTTAGAAAATGTCCTTATTTTTGGCCCTTTGTCCCACTTCTATGTATGACTTTATCCAGATTCCTTGCTCTGAGGTTGAGAGGTATGACAAATGTGTCAGGGCCATCACAGTCAGCCAGAGACATTTCAAATTGTGATATACTTGTTGCACCCCAGTCCCCTATGTAGTGACTCTGCTGTGTCCAAGCAAGGCAAGGAGCAGTTATGCAGTATAAATGTGCAGAGTATCCTCCCATCCAAGGTAGACACAAGTACTACAGTGTTTTTTCATCTGTCCTTGATTTTGCAGAATGTTCTTGTTTCTGTCATATTTTTATACTGTTGATGTATGCTTATTATTCAGAAAGCCTGTTGCTTGTGTTTAAGTAGCAATGCTTTAATGACCATCAGGTAAGCTTTTCTGAGATTGTAAGATGCAAGTAAGTTTTAATAAGCATACTGTTAAAAAACTGCCAACATTGAAAGCCTTTCTGTTGTTGCCATGCAGAGAATACTTACATAACTAGATAACGTATAAGCCTTGGGTATTGAAATGCATAAGACAGTATTTGCAATAATTTGTAATAAAGGACAGGATTACATTATTTTAAGACGTTCATTACATTTGTTGGAGACTTGCAGTCATCTTTACAGGCTTTACCTGCAAACTAAACAGAATGTCAATCTGTTGTGTGTGGTCCATAACCTGTGCAGTAATCCTTTAAGCAATGCATGTTGAGCTTGTTTCTTGTTTGCTTTTCATTTTTTACTTTGATCATGTTTTCCCCATGAAACAAGTAGATGGTTGTTGTCAGGCAGAAGGTCTTTTTTTAGGTTCATAGGTTCATAGGTTCATACTAGGCTATCTGCCCTAGGGCATTTATAAGCCTAGCCAGAGTGTGTGTGGCTTTCACCACCCCTTAGGATGAGAATACTATACCCATTAGTTTGCTGTGCCTCTGTCCAGCAGTGATACAGAGATGATTCCCGGGGTAAACCTACAATCTCCCATCCACTCGTCAAGATTTCTCTTGAACTGAGTCAGTGAGGGGCTCTGCCTCACATGGACTGGGATTCTGTTCCATAGTGTAGGGAGTCTCTGGGTGATGAATCTGTCCCTCCAGCACGTCCTATTTATATCCGTGTTGAGGTTTAAGTCTCTTGCTCTCGTGGCTCTGGTGGATTTGGATTTTTGAGGTGGAGCATGTCCATTAATTCGGTTGGACATGGCCTTGTATGTCAGGCATAGATCACCTCTGAGCAGGCGGTACGGTATGCTACTGAATAGAGCTGGAGTTTCTTCAGTCGGGCATCGTATGACATATGTTTGAGCCCCTTTATCCTTTTGGTGAGGAACTTTTGGGGTCTTTCCAACTGCTGCAGGTGTCAGGTAAGGTACATTCGAATGGGGCGTTGTACTCAATCATTGGTCTGATAAGTGAAGAGTACAGGGGTACAATGACCTCTCCTGATCTGGATGTGAATCCCTTCATGATCAGGTGGGCAATGTAGAAGGTCTTCCTGACCACTTTGGCAATGTGAGTGTCAAAAGAGAGGTTACTGTCAACTTGGGTCCCCAGGTCCCTGATAACTTCTTCCCTGTTTAATGGATTACCACCTATGTGGTAATTAGGGGTTACCTTGTTTTTCCCAAAGGGTATGACTATACATGTTTTGGCATTTAGCTTAAGGCCATGGCTCTGGCACCAGTTATCCATTTCTATGAGACCTTTCTGGAGGATGTCTGTGTCTGATGGAGTGTCAATTATGGTGCCCAGTTTGCAGTCATCTGCAAATTTTGTCAGCCACAATCCCCCTATGTTTGCCTGCACTTCAGAAAAATAAATGCCAAACAAGAGGGTCCCAGGACTGAGCCCTGTGGGACACCGCCATGACCGGCTTAGAGTCTGACATGGCACCAGCAACTCTAACCCTGTGTGTTCTGTCCTTGAGCCAGTTTGCAACCCATCTTGTGACATATGGGTTTACATCTAAGCTGGTGAGCTTTTCTATGATGCCCGAGTGGGGTATTGTGTCGAATGCTTTTGCTAGGTCAAGGTAGGCTGTGTGAACTGCCTTACCCTCATCAATGGCCTTAGTGACTGCTTCAAAAGTCGACCAAGTTCAAGAGGCAGGATCTGCCCTTGACAAAGCCAAATTGGGTAGGATCCAGTGTCTGTAGGTCCCCAATGTCTTTATTTATGAGTTCCATTATGATCCTCTCCATAGCTTTGCAGACAAGGCTCGTCAGCTTATGGGGCAGTAATTTCAGGGTCCGTAGAAGCACCGCCTTTGTGGAGTGGGACCACAGTTGCCGTCGCCATTCTTTGATCCTGTAGTAAGGCTAAGATTAAACAGCAGCCTTATGTGTGGGTTTAGTTCCTCATTGAGTTCGTAGCACACAGCCGGGGACACCGTCCGGTCCCATTGATGCTGTGTTTTTGCTTTAGAGAGAGCAGCTCTCACCTGGGCATCTGAGATGTTTGGGAGGCTAGACTCTGGTGGGATAGATATTTCTCCTTTTGGGAGGGAGGGAGAAATTTGCACTGAACCTGTCTGCCAGTATGTTGGCAATGTCTGTGGGTTCAGTGATTTTTATCATTTTGGACTAATTCTGAGCATATCTGGGAGTTTCCACCCAGGTTTCTAACATAGCTAAAGAAGGCTTTATGATTGTCTTTTGTGTCATTAGCGATTTTTCTCTCAAAGTTGGCCTTGGATGATTTTATGAGTGATCGTGGTTTTTGCTAGTATTGATCAGAGATGCCTTCCCATTTAGGGATTTTGCTCTGTCATGTAGTAGCTTTCTCCTCTTGTTGTAGAGTTTGTTTATGGCTGGAGTCCACCAGACCGGCGCCTGCCTTTGGTGGAAAAGGTCTTGATTTTATTAGGGATTGCTTGATCCATACATTCCTGGAGGTGCTCATAGAAGGCATTTGTAAGGGTTTCAGCAGCGTGGGTTGTGGTTTCCACTGGCTCGGGGCCTTGAAGGATACCACTCCAGTCTTAAGAAGTGTGAAGTTTGCTTTTGAGAAGTTCTTCACTGTGGTGTTTTTGCTGGGGTGGGGGATGTGGATCTCCAGTGAGATTAATTTATGGTCTGATCTCACCAATGAGGGATATACTTCCGTGTGGAGCATTTTGTCCCCATTTTGTGATGATCAGGTCTAGTATATTTTCTCCTCTTGTAGAAATGGTGACTAGTTGTTCCATAGCATTTGAGTTTATGAACTCAAGGAACCTTTGGGCTAGGTGTTGGGGCTTGAGTAATGTTCCCAGTCTATGTTTGGGTAGTTGAAGTCACCCAATATGATGGTGTTTGGAGAGACATTTATACTCTCCAGTGTCTTCAGGAAGGCTGTGTGGGTTTCCTGAGTTTGAGAAGGTGGTCTGTAGCATGTTACAAACTGTAGGGCAGTTTTACCTATGGTTAATTGCACCTGGATGGTCTCTGATGCTTCGCGGTGCCACTAACCTGGAGGTGTGGGTATCCTTTATGAATATGGATACTCCCTCCTTTTGTAGTTCGTCCGATTTTGGGGTCGGAACGCATGATATGAGGTATAACCTGATAGTGCTGGGGTGCTCTCAGGAGCCTTGAACCAGGTTTCAGTCACAGCACAAACATTGATGTTCTCCATACTGAGGAGGGCTTGCATCTTGAGGTTTAGACTTCTGGCATTGAGCAGTATTACCCTTAGTTTTTCTCCATTTTTGTTTTCTAGGCGGTAGGTTTATCATTTGAGCCTTGACTAAAAAGGCACTATGGGGTGGCAAGAGCCTTTGCCAATATCCGAAGCCCAGGGTGACAGGTGCAAGCCATCCCTTGCAGCGTGGCTTGTCAAGCATGTCATCCCAGGCAGACAGACATTGATCCCCTTAGAATGACACCAGTAATTAAGCCAATTATTAAAGCTGATCATTTTGTCTCTGTATTGTGGCATCATTCTTGGTGAGGGTAGGATACTGCTCAGGGTCAGGGTCATACCGGCCTGGGCTACATAATCTGAGAGCTCCTCTATGTCTCTTTTCATGTAGTCCAGGAGAATACTCAGGTCATTCACACCGGCATGGACAATGACTGAGTCATACTTGTACTTGCTGTGGAGTGACCTGAGTGCTTGTGTTATGTGGCGGATTCTAGTGCCTGACAGGCAGCTAACTGTGATCTTTTCCTTGTTCAGTCTGGTGAGTGGGACGTCAGTGTGTCTGACTATGGAGTCACCTATAACAAGTGTGTCTGGCATTGTGTTTGGCCTTAAGGGCTGTGACTGTTTAGCACACTGACTTTGAGAACTATGTGTTGCATGTCTTATGTCTTGAGGTGGCAGTTGCTTGGGTGTCTGCTTTGGAGGCCTCTGTAGTTTTGGTAGATTTTTGATCAGTGCCTCTGAGTATGTCTTTGTGTGTTTATGTGTTTGTTTTGCAGTTGTGATAGTTCTATGTGAAACTGGGTTTGTGGTGTCGTGGTTTCCTTCTCCTCCTGTCTGGTCTTGCCAGTCCTGAGTTGAGAGAGCTCAGCCTCCAGTTTGGCTATATAGTTGCATCTCTCACATGTATTTGTGTTTTGTGGGAGAAGGAGTGGGTTGTCTGTGTACATGAGGCAATTGTAACATTGCCTCAAGATGCCCAGATTCACCAGCTGAACAGGAGAGGACGCTAGCAACTGACCCTTCGACATGCTAGAAAAAGTGAAATGTTTGCTGTGTAACTGAGTCAGAAGGGACCTATAGGGAAATGGGTACTCAAGGGGATTCTAGGCTAATGTAGTACTTTGTTTAGTGTACAAGTACTTTACTTATATAAAAATGCTTTAGGAGCAAGTGCTGAGCTATTGAGATAGAGAATAGACTGTTTAGATTGCAAGTAGGGAAGTTCTAAGGGAAAAATTGAAGAGCAGACTTTACGGAGCCAGAAATAGTTTAACCTTGTTTAACCGGGCGCCCCGATGGTGCTCTTTGGGCAACTCCGCTAATAAATCACCAGCTAGCTAAAGCGGCTTTATAGCAGGGGTTGAAAAGACCTAGGAATTGACCCAAAATGGCCAATAGACTACAAGTTTCTGGCTGGAACCACTGCTCTAGGGACAAATAGGCTGCTCAGTGCTCCCCACTCCCACTGGTGAACAAAGAAGCTTCCCTTTATCCAAATAAGGATATGGAATAGCACAGGAACCAAGCCAAAGCCCAGAGGTCAGCAAACTCTGAAGACTGGACTATTCTAGTTCAGTAAGGCGGAAAACAAGATTTTTTTTGTTTTTGTTTTTCTTTTGCAGAAAACAGAAGAAAACAGACAGTAAATGCTATAAATGCTTTTAAACGGCTAGCCGCTTGAGTGTGTTAGCCTACAAGTAAAATTAAGCAACAAATAACTTTTTAAAAGTGCAAAACAGTTAATCAACACAAAAAACAGTTTAAATACGGAGCTGTATAAACAGGCGAAAAAGCAGTCGCTAAGCAGTAAATAATCAAAAAGCCAGAAAAATACTTAAATCAGGAAAAAGTCACTCTCTGCTGCTTGTAGAACTCTGCAGTACACCACGAGGAGCTGTGCTGAGTTGAATACAAGCGCAAAAAGCCAAAGCGGGCTTTATTACAGGGGGCTGAAAAGAGCTAGGAATTGACCCAAAATGGCCAATAGACTACAAGTTTCTGGCTGGAAACCACTCCTCTAGGGACAAATAGGCCACTCAGTGCTCCCCACTCCCACTGGTGAACAAAGACGCTTCCTTTTATCCAAATAAGGATATGGAATAGCACAGGAACCAAGACAAAGCCCAGAGGTCAGCAAACTCTGAAGACTGGACTATTCTAGTTCAGTAAGGCGGGAAAACAAGATTTTTTTATTTTTTATTTTTTTTTTTTTTGCAGAAAACAGAGGAAAAACAGAGTAAATGCTATAAATGCTTTTAAGCGGCTAGCGCACTTGAGTGTGTTAGCCTACAGGTAAAATTAAGCAACAACTAACTTTTTAAAAGTGCAAAACAGTTAATCAACACAAAAACAGATAAGAAACATTTTTACAAGTGGGGATATCACAGAGATTGCTACTTTCAGCATGGTAATTGGTACTTTAATAAAGCTGAATATAAATTACAATTAGAACTGCAGTGCAAGGAGAAGTGGTTTGAGTTGAGTGCTGATTGTTTTTCTTATACTTGATTTTGACTGGCATTCCAGTAATGTATTTAAAAAGTAATTTATTTTTTCATGCCTCACAACCTCTTTGTTTCCATCTAGATATTAAGTAAGCTGTTATGCAGCCAATGCATTGAAATATTTGTTTCTTCTACACTTCATTTTGTCTTGATTGGACTCTCATAATGATGGTTTGGCACCCAGGGCAGCATATTTAATTAAAGTTACAGTTTTTGTGGTTTTGAACATAGCTCCTCCACTTTCTAGTTGGCCATGCCCATTCCCATTGACCCCACCCATTCAGCTGTCTCCTGCAGCCCCCCTTTGATTTGAAGTCACCAGCCATGACTGCATATAGTTCCAATTCCAATCCACAGTAGTGTTGTGATTCATGTGTAACTGAAGCTCACAAAACTTGGCAAATGTCAATTCCTGGCACCAAAAATATATAAATCTTACTGCAGTAAGGAAAGGGATGCGTGACCCCTCAAACCAGTTTTGACTCCATAAACCCTTTTTTTCCAAACATCCACGTTGTGCACAGCCATTTAGGCACTTCCTTAGTACTGAAAAATAGCTTCATAACATGTCTGTTAGAACAAAATCTTTCCTTATGCAGTATTCCTTTCTCCTGTAAAAACTGAATAGCAGACTCTTCATCCTTGGGCAATTGCCAGATAGTATAATCCATGGTACGTGGGAAATAAGTAGTATAACTTTGACAGGATTGACACTATCTCTGACAGACACATCATCAACTGATATCTCTATATTCCAAGCGAGTGGTAATTATTACAATAAAATGACAAGTGAGAACTCAGTCTTCCTAACTGATTACCCGTAGATAAAATAATGGCATTATATTAATAAGCACTACTTGGTTTAAAGGCAAGATTTACTTTGAGAAGGGGTTGAAAATAAGCAGCATGAATGGTTTCCACTGAATGCTTTCAAGATATATACTAATCTCTGGCTTCATCTTCCAGGTACAGACAGTCAAACAAACATATGGATTGGTTGCATGTAAGCCTCCCACGATTTGTATAAATATTAAATCTTATCCATAACTAAAAAGTACCCTGATTGATGTGTGTACTTTAAGTATTGTAATTACACTGTAGTCAGAAGGTTTAAATAGTACGTGTTTACATTTACCGATATGTTATGTACATGCTATTAACTCATTTTATCATTTTTTTCTTGTATTGTACATCAGTAATAAACAAAAATTAAATGATGGCGTGCCTTCACAGTAACACACAGCTAACTGCTGTGACAGAAATAAAACAAGTGTATAAGTAATGATTTCAGTGAGAACTACATGTGGTTTACAATACTCAGTTCTTTGCCAAAGTTGAGCTGATAACAGAAAGCACTCAGTGCAACTGTTGCCCCGATAACGGAAAAGTACCTTTGAGTTTTTCCAGTTCCTTTTCCTTATTGCTCTGTGTTTTTGTGGTAAGACTTTACCTGTTACTAATTTAGCTGCACAGTAATATATCCTACTTACTTCTGTTATGTCACATGGATTTCTGTTAATAGTCTTGATCACTGGTTTCTTCTGTTTTATCAGACTTGTATCATTTTGGGACTTATTTGCGTTCTGTAATCTGTTTCTTTCCACAATCTTTCTATGTCTACCCATCTCTATTAAATCAAGCTGTTCTTCCTTAGGTCATTTCCATTTGGACTGAGAGCACATTCTTTGTTTTCAGTTTCCTGCAAACATTCTACAGAAAGTTCCAGAACATCTTTCTGTGGCATATACTATTCAGATGCATCCTGCGTCATCTGCTACTCCTTCATATGGGAACTCTTTGCTCCATCACTCTACAACATTGCCTACATTAGAAATGCCACTGTTTCCAGCTCCTTCCATTGCTGTGCAACTTCAGCTGAACTTTTGTGCCAGTTTCCCACAGAAAGCTCCAGGGCATTATCACGTGGCAGTTTTCAGATGCCTCATGCTCCACCTGTTTCTTCTTAATTTGTGGACTTGTTCCATCATGCTGTGATATTACCTCTTTTGTATTTTCTGCACTAAATCCTTCACTTTGCAGGTAATCCATAACTTCAGTGTCTATTTCCTTAACTTCTCCATAGGTTCATAGGTTCATAGGTAAGTGCTAGGCTATCTGCCCATGGGCATTTATAAGCCTAGCCACAGAGTGATGGCTTTCGCCTCCCCATTAGATTAGTAACCTGGGCCTCTGTCAACAGGGCTCCTGAAGTGATCCCAGGGTAGAACTTATGATTACCCATCCACTCATCAAGATTTCTCTTGAAGAGGGTTAGAGAGGAGCTCTGTCGAATATGGATTGGGATTCTATTCCAGACTGAGTGGAGTCACTGGGACAGGAATCTATCCCTCCAGCATGTCCTGTTTATTGTTGTACATAGGTTCAAGTCACTAGAATGAGTGGTTCTGAGGGATCTCGTTTTTTTGAGGTGAAGCATGTCCATTAGTTCAGGGTTTGACATGGCCCTATAGGTCAGGCATAGGTCACCTCTGAGCAGATGGTAAGCGACTGAGAAGAGCTGGAGCTTTTTTAGTCGTGCTTCATAGGGTAATTATGTAAGGCCCTTAATCCTCTTAGTGTGGTACTTCTGTGGTCTTTCTAGTTGTTGCAGGTGTCAAGTGAGGTACATCCCAAATGGGGCATTGTACTCTATTATGGGCCTAATGAGTGAGGAGTAAAGGGGCACAATCACCTCCTTGGATCTGGATGAGAAACCCTTTGTGATCAGGTGTGCCACATAGAAGGATTTCCTGACCAATTCTGGCTATGTGGTTATCAAAGGAGAGCATGCTATCTACTTGGGTACCCAGGTCCCTAATTACTTCTTCTGTACTTAGTGGATTCCCATCTATGTGGTAGTTTGTAGGTACTTTGTTTTTCCCAAATGGGATTACTATGCATTTTTTGGCATTTAGCTTGAGGCCGTGTCTTTGACACCAGGTGTTTGTCTCTGTGAGACCCTTTTGCAGGATGTCTGTGTCAGCTGGAGAGTCAATTATTGCACCCAATTTACAGTCATCTGTGAACTTGGTTAGCCACAGTCCCTCCACCTTTGCCTGTACTTCGGAGAAATATATATCGAACAGGAGGGGTCCCAGGACTGAGCCCTGTGGGACTCCGCTTGTGACTGGTTAAGAGTCAGACATGGCGCCTGCCACTCTTACCATGTGGGTTCTGTCTGAGAGCCAGTTGGCAACCCATCTCGTGACATGGGGGTTGATATTTAAGCTGGTGGGTTTGTCTATGATTCCTGAGTGTGAGATGGTGTCGAACACCTTAACGAGGTCCAGATATGCTGTGTGGACCACCTTCCCTTCATC
Source organism: Protopterus annectens (assembly GCF_019279795.1). Lineage (NCBI taxonomy): Eukaryota > Metazoa > Chordata > Ceratodontiformes > Protopteridae > Protopterus > Protopterus annectens. The sequence goes on from NC_056729.1 coordinate 708,059,047, forward strand.
TATGGCCTTGGTGACTGTTTTGAAGAAGTCGACCAAGTTCAGGAGGCAAGATCTGCCTTTAGCAAAGCCGAACTGGGTGGGGTCCAGTGTCTGGAGGTTCCCAATGTCCCTGTTAATGAGCTCCATGATAATGTGTTCCATGGCTTTGCAGACCAAGCTAGTCAAGCTTATAGGGCGATAGTTCCCAGTGTCAGTTGTGACACCATCTTTGTGGAGTGGTACGACTGTTGCTATACGCCATTCTTTGGGTATATAGCCGTAGAGAGGCTGAGTTTGAATAGTGATTTGAGATGGGGGGTTAGTTCATTCTGAAGCTCATGTAAGACAAAACCTGGGATAGCATCTGGTCCCATTGATGCTGTGTTTTTGGCCTTTGCAAGGGCTGTCTTTACTTGTGGGTCTGAGATATCTGGAGCACCACATTCTTCTGGGATGGGTGCTAGCCCCTTTTGTGGAGGGGGGGTGGGGTGAAGTTTGCACTGAACTTGTCAGCCAGGATGTTGGCAATGTCGGTTGGTTCAGTGCATTTATGGCCATTATGCACTAGCTCAGAGCATATCTGAGAGTTTGCCCCTAGACTCTTGACATAGTTAAAGAAGACCTTGTGGTTATCTTTAGAGTCATTGGCTATTTTTCTTTCGAAGTTGGCCTTGTTTGATTTAATGAGGGAGCGCAGTTTTTTACTGATGTTAATCAGAGATGCTTTCTTATTTTGGGAATTTGTTCTATCTTGCAGGAGTTTCGTCCTTCTGTTGTAAAGTTTATTTATGGCTGGGGCCCACCAGACTGGCTTCCTCTATTTTGAGGAGTTGGTCTTGGTTTTACTTGGGATGGCTCGGTCCATGCATTCTTGAAGGTGTTCATAGAATGCACTTGTAAAGGATTCTGCCGTTGGGTCATCATTTTCCATTTGATTGGGAGCTTTGAAACTTCCCACCTCGGTCTTGAGGAGTGTGAAGTTGAGTTTAGAGAAGTTTTTACCTTGATTTCCTTGACTGGGGGGGGGGGGGGGGGGGGTTGGGATGTTGATGACCAGTGTGATTAGTTTGTGATCTGATCTTACCAATGTGTGGAACATAGGTTCCCTATGTTGGTGATGACCAGGTCCAGTATGTTGTCACCTCTTGTTGGAGTGGTGACCAGCTGTTCAAGGGTGTTTGAGTTTATAAACTCAAGGAAGATTTGGGCTAGGACGTTTGAGCTTGAGTAGTTTTCCCAGTCAATGTTTGGATAGTTGAAGTCACCCAGTAGCATTGTGTTGGGTAGAATCTTCATACTTTCTAATGTTCTCAGGAATGCTGCTTGAGGGTCCTGAGACAAGGTGGGAGATCTGTAGCAAGCTATAAATTGAACAGTCAATTTACCCGCTGTCAATTGCACTTGGATGGTCTCAGATTCTGCGTGCTGTGCTACTAACCTGGAGGTGTGGGTGTTCTTGATGAATATGGACACACCCCCTCCTTTTGTGTTCCGGTCCTGGTTTTGGGACCTAAAGGTATGGTAGGAGTTATAGCCTGGTAGTGCTGGGGTGCTCTGTGGAGCCTTGAACCAGGTTTCTGTCACTGCACATACGTTGATTACTTCCATACTAAGGAGAGCCTTGAGTGCGTGCATTTTGAGGTTTAGACTTCTGGCATTGAGCAGCATTACCCTCAGTTTTTGTTTATTATTGTTGTTTATGGAGGTGGGTTTGTCTTTTGAGCCTTGCCTAAAAAAGGCAGTATTGGGGCGGCAAGAGTCTTGGCCAGTATTTGAAAGCCCAGGGGCGACAGGTGCAAGCTGTCTCTGGTGAAGCAACGTGGCTTGTCAAGCATGTCGTCCCAGGCTGACAAGTACTGGATCCCCTTTGAATGACACCAGTAGTTTAACCAATTGTTGAAACTGATCATTTTTTCTTTGTATGCTGGCATCATTTTGGGTGAGGGCAGGATGCTACTCAGAGTCAGAGTCATACCAGCCTGGGCTACATGGTCAGACAGCTCCTCCATGTCTCTTTTCATGTAGTCCAGGGAGGTACGTCTCAGGTTATTTACACCAACATGTACAATGACAAAGTCATATTTGTACTTGTTGTGGAGTGACCTGAGTGCATGTGTTATGTGACGGATTCTGGCACCTGACAGACAGCTTACAGTAACCTTCTCCTTGTTCAGTCTAGTGAGTGGGATGTCTGTGTGCCTGATGATAGAATCACCGATTACTAGTGTGTTAGGTGTGTTATCTAGCCTTAGGGGCTGTTTTTGCTTGGCACACTGATGTTGTGACATATGTGTTACCTGGTTTTTGTTGTGGGGTGGGGGTTGCTTGGGTGTATGTTTAGGAGGTCTCTGTTGCTTAGGCAGGTTCTTATTTAGAGCCTCCGAGTATGTTTTTGCGTGTTTCTGAGAGTTGTTTTCTGGTGCAGCTATGGCTGGTCTATGTGAGTCTGGTAATGTGGTGCTAGTGTTGCCCTTCTCCTTGTGACAGGTTGATCCAGTCATGGGTTGAGAGAGCTTAACCTCCAGTTTGGCTGTGTAGCTGCATCTCTCACATATGTTTGTGTTGGTTGGGAGGAGGAGGGGGTTGTCTGTGTACATGAGGCAATTGTAACATTGCCTCAGGATGTCCAGATTCACCAGCAGGACTGGAGAGTACACCTGAAGCTGTCCCTTGAACATGCCTGAATAGATGGTTGGGACTGTATTGCTAATTGGATGAGTAAAGAGCCTTATACTTCCTGAGTATAGGGCTGAAGTGCAAGCTGTAAGCTAGCGCTAGTTTTAATGAGTTTTAGTAAGTGCCGGTCTTAAATTGCCTTATTTCTAGTGCTGGATTGAAGTGTTTCAAGTTTCAAGGGAAAAACTGAAGTGCAGACTTTGTGGAGCCTGGAATAGTTTAACCATTACTAATCCTCTTTTATACTTTCCTCCTTTGTTTTTTATTTTTTGTATTGGAACCATTTCTCATATCTGGGTGCCTTTGTCTGTATTTCCCTTCAATTATCTTTGGTGCTGCTTTATTTATAATGATTAGTTTTGCTTTCTCCTTTGCATAAATACTGCACCATATCAATCTCACTCTTTCTCAAGTCCGTATTTGTTCATATGTCTCCTGTTCCACCTGTTTCTACTTAATGTAGGGTTTCGTTGATCAATCATGCTAAGTCCTTCACTTTTCAGGTATTCCATAACTTCAGCTTCCATTTATTTAACTTCTCTTTCACTAATTTTCTGTACTATGTTTCCCATTTGTGATCTTAGTTTTTGTATTGTGAAAATTTCCACATCTGGATACCACATCTGGAGACATAGCAAATTTCGAGAGAAAAATAGCTAAAGACTCAAAAGACAATCATAAGGCCCTTTTTTATAGTTAGAAACCTGGAAAAGGAAACTCCCAGATATGCTCAGAGCTAGTTCAAAAAATGAGATTACTGATACTGACAGACATTGCATTGCCAACATACTGGGCTGACAGTTTTAGTGCAACCCCCTCCCCCCAAAAAAGGAGAGATATCTATACCAAACGATTGCAGCCCCCAAACATCTCCAGCAAAGAAGAACTGCTCTCTCTCAAAAAAAAAAAAAATCATGGGACCTGATGGTGTCCCCAGCTGCCCAGCTGTGTGCCCCAATGAGGAATTAGGAATTAAATTAGGGACAGCTGTTTAATCAAAGTTACACCTGACTCCTTACCTCTGGATGAGCACTCAACTGTGGGTGCATCTCACTTGGTACCACTTCACAACCGACCCTGGAAATTACCGGCCCATTAACCACCAAGCCATACCTAGCTTTAAAAGCCTTATCTGTAAAGCCATGGAAAATAAAGACATAGGGAATTTGCAGACTTTGATGGAATTTTTTTTGGCTTTGTCACTACCAGATTGGCATTTTTAAAGTTGGGATCATTTTTTTTAAGTCACCAAAGCCATTTTCATGGGAAAGGCAGTCCATACAGCCTACTCGATCGATCTGGATCCGGCCTTCATACAATACCCCAAACGGGTAACATTGAAAAACTGAAAAATGTCAGCCCAAACATCACACCCACATCACAAAAACTGTTGCAGAGAGAGGACCACAGAACCAGAGCTGCTGGCAAGCTGCTGGACTCATGTCCTGTCTGAAGCCTGTCACAAGTGGTGTCCCAGTCCTGGCCCACTTTGGCTTGGCATCTTTGGCATCTACTTCTTGCAAGGCATCTACTTTTCAGGAGGACAAAAACACAGAGGGATGCAAACTTCAAGTAGTTAGAAAAAAAAGAAAAACACATCTGACACAGAGAAGGGTCTCACAGAAGCGGATAACTGGTGCCAAGTGCACCCCTAAAGAAAAATGCCAAAATGCCAAAAATGCATAGTCATAATAAAGGGAAACACAAGCTACCAAAAATAGAACATAATCTAGCTACCACATAAGGCAAGAAGGACCTGGGACCCAAGGAAGTTATCAGGGACCTAGGACCCCATCTAGCATGCACCCATGTAGCTAAAGTAGTTAGGAAGACCTTCTACATTGCCCACCCTTCTCATGAAGGATTCTTTCATCTATCAGGACTCTCATCACCATCAAGGGTCTCACCAGTCTCAATGCTCATCAGCACTCACATGATTAGTTCAAAAATGCCCTGAGATTGCCACAAATCCAGCCACCAAAAGGATAAAGAAAAAAAAAACCAAAAGTCTAAAAAGGATAAAAAATCTGTCCCACAAAAGCCTCACCTAAAGAACTCCAGCTCTATTCAGTTTGCACATCAGGCAACCTCCAAGTGACCTTGCAGATAAGACAATCAAAAACCATATCAAAATGAGAATGATTCTCAGAGCATCTCAAAAAAAGATGCGATCAGAAACATAGACATTAATTCCACGCAAGAAGGGCACCATTCAAAATCCTGGACGGATACGGAATAGCTGAAAACTGGTACACAGATGAGAGAGAGCAAGGTACAAAATTGTTGTTACATGTGAGGCAGAAATGGATGGAAGAAGAGATCATGACTAATGGGGGGAGAAATCACTAATCGACAGATCGGATTACCTCATAATACCCAGGGATTACCTCACAGCAAAATAATGCTGTAAAAGTTAAAGGGGTGGATATTGTAAGTGCCAAATAGATCGGGCTGTGGGTATTACCTGTATTTTCTCAGATATCTTTGGAGCTACTTTTTACATCGATTAGTTTTGCTTTCTCTTTTGCATAAGTATTGTACCATATCACATCTTGTTTTCTTTCCCACGCCCATGCTTTTTTTTCTGCTGTGTGCTGTGCATGATGGGATGCTGGCATCTCACCCTCACTGCTAAGATGATGAGAAAATGGATACAGTGTTCAGTTCTCGAAAAGGAAGATCCCTGTTGAGGTCATGTGAGGTGCCGCACAAGGAAGAACACAGGGAATGAATTATTAAGCATTAGTTAGATGGGAGAGATGATCAGGTGGACTGACACCAGCTAAGCATAATCTAACAGAAGAACTTTGTTACTTTGAAACTTTAATTTGCCAGACTCTCAGAAGCTGCTAACACACACCTTCACATCAGCAGTCACATAGACATGCATGATTTATGTACATGGCACACTCCCAATACACACTAAAGCAAACTAGTCAAATATAAACTCACAACTCATATAGTTTATACTTCACTTAAATTGTGGCTTCTTGAAAATAAAATTCCATAAAAGGGTAGTGAATTTCATGCCCACTCAACTAAGCAATCTAACAGCTTTTTTATCATATCTTATGATTATATTTAGTTGTGAGGTGGAGGAGAGTTGCTGTAAATTGTGTTTCAGGTTGTGTGGTTTTCAGTAGTGTTGTACCTTGTCATGTGAATAATGGTTCAACCACCTTACTAATGAACTTCAAAAGGCTTTCATATAGTGATGGAATGGCCTCTGCATATTTCAGCAATGCATCTGTCAGCCCCTCCACTGCAGTATTTACTGCCAGGATCAAAATTAATTATTAAAAGCTTGTTAAAGCATTGAAAAGTTGTTGTGAAATGGAGCAGGTAAACAAGGAACTGATGCAGTTGTGTCAGTCACAATGAGCAGCATCAATCAGCTCATGATGAGGAGGCCAGGCTAGATAGTCAGAGAATTCATTAGACTTTGAGGGACCTTTTTTTTCCTTTTTAGTGTACTAAAACAGAAGTCAAACAAGTATGCTTCACAGGCAGGCCAAACAGGCAACCATTTCATGTGGTGTGGTCTCTAAACAGTGGTAAAATGTAAGTGAAAACAGTCAACAATAACAATAACAGCAATAATGTAAGACTTGGAACTGCGCCAAAATTAATTTATTCACGTCTGTTAATAGTAAATGCTACTTGAAATGTTTGAACATATAATTGTTTTTATGTGCTCTATATTTGTATAAATTATTTATTGTTTGCTTGTTTGTGTGGTGTTATTGGATGATACTGACCACATGATTTTTATCAAATCTATTTAAACAGATGTTTTGATATAGGTTCATAGGTAAGTACTAGGCTATCTGCCCAAGGGCATTTATAAGCCTAGTCAGAATGTGTTGGCTTTCACCACCCCCTTAGATTAGTTCCCTGTGCCTCTGTCCAGCAGAGTCATTAGCTCCCTGCGCCACTGTCCAGCAGAGCCACCGCAGTAATCCCCGGGGTAAATTTTCTGTTTGCCATCCACCCATCAAGGTTTCTCTTAAAGAGTGTTAGTGAGGGGCTCTGCCTGATGTATATTGGAATCCTGTTCCAAAGCATGGGGAGTCTCTGGGACAGGAATCTATCCCTCCAGCATGTCCTTTTTATCATTGTGGTTAGATTTATATCTCTAAAGTGTGTGGCTCTCCAGGATTTTTTTTTTTAGGTGGAGCATGTCCATCAATTCTGGATTGGACATGGCCTTGTATGTCAGACAGAGATCATCTCTGAGTAAGCGGTATGCAAACAAGTACAGCTAGAGTTTCTTGAATCGGGATGCATAGGGCATCTGTTTGAGGCCATTAATTCTCTTGGTGAGGTACTTTTGTGGTCTTTCCAGCTGTTGCAGGTATCTTGTATGGTACATCCCAAATGGGGTGTGGTATTCTATGATGAGTCTAATGAGTGATGAGTAGAGAGGCACAATAACCTCTTCTGTTCTAGACGCAAACCCTTTTGTGATTATGTGGGCCACATAGAAGGATTTTCTAACCACCTTGACAATATGATTATCAAAGGAGAGATTACTATCTACTTGGGTCCCCAGATCCCTTATTACATTTTCTGTATTTAGGGGACTACCACCTATGTGGTAGTTCACGGATACTTCATTTTTTCCAAAGGGGATGACTATGCACTTTTTGGCATTTAGCTTGAGGCCATGATTTTGACACCAGGTATCTGTCTCAGTAAGACCCTTCTGGAGGGTGTCTGTATCAGTCAGAGAATCAATTATGACCCCTAGTTTGCAGTTGTTTATGAACTTAGTCAGCCATAGTCCTTCTATGCTTGCCTGTACCTCTGAGAAGTATACACCAAACAGGAGGGGTCCTAGGACTGAGCCCTGGGGGGATGCCACTTGTAACTGGTTTAGAGTCGGACATAGAGCCTGCAACTCTCATCATGTGGGTTATATCCATGAACAAGTTGGCAACCCATCTCGTGATGTAGGGGGTTATGTTCGAGCTGGTGAGCTTGTATATAATACTAGAATGGGGAATGGTGTTAAAAGCCTTTGCGAGGTCTAGATAGGCTGTGTGGACCTCCTTTCCCTCATCTAAAGCCTTGTTAACTGTCTCAAAGAAGTCCACCAGGTTTAGGAGGCATGATCTGCCCTTAACAAAGCCAAACTGGGTAGGGTCCAAGGTTTGGAGTTTCCAATGTCTCTGTTAATAAATTCCATGATGATGCGCTCCATAGCCTTGCAGACCAGGCTAGTTAGGCTTATAGGGCGATAGTTCCTGAGGTCCATTGTGGCTCCACCTTTGTGGAGTGGGATAACTGTTGCTGTGCGCCACTCTGTGGGTATGCAGTCTGTAGAGAGGCTGAGTTTGAACAGTGTGTTTAGGTGAGGGGTTAGTTAATTTTGGGGCTCTTGTAAGACACAGCCTGGGACACCATCTGGTCCCATTGAAGCTGTGTTTTTGGCTTTGGATAGGGCTGTGTGTCAGTGATTGATGGGGCCCTACATTCTTCTGGTATGGTTATGGGCCCTTTAGGTGGTGAGAGGGGGGTGAAGTTTGCACTAAATCTGTCTGCCAGAATGTTGGCAATATCAGTCAGTTCAGTGTATTTTGTGCCATTCTGCACTAACTCAGAGTAGATCTGAGAGTTTCCACTTAGGTTCTTGACATAGCTAAAGAATGCTTTGTGGTTATCTTTGGAGTCACTGGCAATTTTTCTTTCGAAACTAGGATCAGATGATTTAATGAGGGATCATAGTTTCTTGCTGATACTGATCAGGGATGTCTTTCCTTCTTGGGATTTTACTCTTTTATGTACTAGTTTCCTCCTTCTGTTGTATAGCTTGTTTATGGCAGGGGGTCCACCAGACTGGTTTCCTTTTCTTGGAGGAGTGAGTCTTGGTTTTACTTGGGATAGCACAATCCATGCATTTCTGAAGATGCTCATAGAGTGCCTTTGTAAAGGTTTCATCAGCTTGGACAGCATTGTCCTTTAGCATAGGACTGTGAACCTTTCCACCTCAGTCTTAAGTAATGTGAAGTTTGCTTTTGAGAAGTTTTTCATGGTTGTTTCCTTGATTGGGGGTGGGGGCAGAATGTGGATATCCAGAGTGATTAGTCTATGGTCTGATCTAACCAGCGAGGGGTTAACCTACGGTGTGGAACACCGGTCACCTATGTTGGTGATGACCAGGTCCAATATATTGTTCCCTCTGGTGGGGGTGTTGACCAGTTGATCCAGGGCATTCGAGTTTATAAATTCTAGCAAGCGTTGGGCAAGGGAGTTAGTACTTGAGTAATTTTCCCAGTTTATGTCTGGGTAATTGAAATCACCCAGTATTAGGGTGTCTGGTAGGACCTTCATATTTCCCAGTGTCTCCAGAAATGCAGTATGGGGGTCCTTGGTCATGGTGGGTGATCTGTTGCAAGCTACAATTTAGATTGCAGTTTTGCCCATTGTTAATTGCACATGGATGATCTCTGATGCATTGTGTTGCACCACTAACCTGGAGGTGTGGGTATCCTTGATGAATATGTGTTTTGTGTTTCAGTCCTGGTTCTGTGGCCGAAAGGCATGGTATGAGTTATAGCCTAGTAGAGCTGGGGTGCTCTCAGGAGCCTTAAACCAGGTTTCTGTTACTGCACAGATCTCAATGTTCTCCATACTGAGGAGTGCCTCGAGTGTGTGCATTTTGAGGTTTAGACTTCTGGCATTGAGTAGCATTACCCTCAGTTTTTGATTACTTGTACTATTTATGGTGGTGGGTTTGTCTTTTGAGCTTTGCCTAAAAAAGGCACTATGGGGGCAGCAAGAGCCTTGGCCAGTATTCAAAAGCCTAAGGGTGACAGGTGCAAGCCATTTCTTGTGAAGCAACATGGCTTGTCGAGCATGTCATCCCTGGCAGACAGATACTGGATCCCCTTTGAATGACACCAGAAACTTAGCCAGTTGTTGAAATTGATCATTTTTTCTTTATACTGTGGCATCATTCTTGGTGAGGGCAGGATGCTACTCAGGGTCATGGTCATACTGACCTGAGCTACATGATCATAGAGCTCTTCCATGTCTCTTTTCATGTAGTCCAGGGAGGTACATCTGAGGTCATTCACACCAACATGGACAATGACAGAGTCGTATTTGTACTTGTTCTGGAGTGACCTGAGTGCTTATGTTATGTGGCAGATCCTGGCACCCGACAGGCAGCTAACTGTAACCTTCTCCTTGTCCAGCCTAGTTAGTGGGATATCAGTGTGCCTGACTATAGAGTTGCCTATTACTAGTGTGTTGGGTATGTTATTTTGCCTTAAGCACTGTGATTGCGTGGCACACTGATTATGTGAAGTATGTGTTTCATGGCTGATAATGGGGTGTGGAGATTGCTTGGATGTCTGCTTTGGAGGTTTCTGTTGCTTTTGCAAATTTTTATTTAGAGCCTCCGAGTATGTTTTCATGTATTCATGTGTGTTATTTGCCGGTGTTGGTTTATTAGGTCTATGTGAGACTGGTGGTGTGTTGCAAGTATTACCCTTCTCATCTTGACTGTCAGTTCCAGTCTTTGGTTGAGAGAGTTTTGCCTCCAGTTTGGCTGTGTAATTGCATCTCTCGCATATATTAGTGTTTGGTGGTAGGAGGAGAGGGTTGTCTGTGTACATGAGGCAGTTGTGACATTGCCTCAAAATGCCCAGATTCACCAGTTGGACTGGAAAATACACCGGAAACTGCCCTTTGGGCATGCCTGAATAGGTAGAGTAAGCTGTTTTTCTGATTGGCTGGTGGGGGCGACTAGAGAGCCTTGTCCTTCTGGACAGTATAGGGGGGGGTCTAGTGCTAGGGTTAATTAGTGTTTGCTATGAGTTTTAAGCAAGTGCTTGACCGTGAAATGAATGGTTTGAGTGCTAAAGTTGAAGGTTTGTCTAGTTCCAAGGGAAAAATTGAACAGTAGACTTCGTGGAGCCGAGAATAGTTTAACTCTAGTTAACTGGCACTGCCCAGTGCGCAAAACCACGCAAATGCGTTTTTTATAGCAGGGACGAGAAAGACATAAAAATTAGCCCAAAATGGCTGATAAGCTATTAACTTCTGGGCTGAAACCACTCCTCCAGGGACAGATAGGCTGCTCAAAGCTCCCCTCTCTCACAGGTGAACAGAGACACTTCCTTCTATCCAAGTAAGTTATGGGCAACACAGAAACATGCAACACAGCCCTGGATTCAGCAATAACCTGAAAACTGGACTATACTAGTTCAGAAAGGCAGGAAACAAGTATATATATATTTTTTTTTTTCTGAAAATAGAGCAGATACAATCAAAACAACACTTTAAATGCACAGAAAAGGCTATCACACTTTAGTGTGTAGCCTACAACAATTAAACAGATTATTTAAACACAAAAATGACTTAATTCAAGTGCAGGCAGCAAATAAGTATAATATGTAGCAATAACAAACTTTTTAAATCACAGAAACTCTAAAAAACTGGCATTTTAGGCAGAATTAGTTAAGACAGCAAGAAAAGTAGAAAAATGATAATCACTCCAAAGCCTCTCTTTTGTCTCTCTGCTGCTGTAGAATCCGCAGAACACATGGAAGGCACTTGCTGAGCAGAATACAAGCCCAAAAACTGCGCAAATGCTGTTTTTATAGCAGGGAAGTGAAAGAGTTAGAAATTAGCACAAAATGTCCAATAAACTACTAACGTCTGGGCTGAAACCACCCCTCCAGGGACAGATAGGCTGCTCAAAGATCCCCTCTCTCACAGGTGAACAATGAAACTTCCTTCTATCCAAGTAAGGTATGGGCAACACAGAAACTTCTAACACAGCCCTGGATTCAGCAGTGACCTGAAAACTGGACTATACTAGTTCAGAAAGGTGGGAAACAAGTATAAATATATATATATATATATATATATATATATATATATATCTATATATATATATATATATATATATATATATATATATATATATCCAGAAAATAGAGCAGCTACAATCAAAACAACACTTTACTCAACTAACCAGTTAAAAAGCTCAAAACTGAGCCCTATTTCAACAGTCTTTAATCAGACATGTTCTAACTGCAGACTCCTGCCACTAGGGTACAGAGAAACTTTCCCCAAAAAGACAAATTATACAAACAAAGCTAGATCCAGCAGGCCTGAATCTAGTCTATGCTACAGGAAACAAGGCGTGCTGATTTCATAAATAAACAGTTCAAGTAAGCATGCGCAATAAGCCTTTAACCAGAAATTCCCAGCTCAGAAGGACAGAATCTAGCCTCTCCTCCCACAAGAGTGCAGACCACAAACCTTCTTAAAGTAAAATAACTAGCCTGAAGCCCAAGTGCTTAACCCAGAACTAATACACTTTTAGAATAACAGACACTGAGCCTTCAATCAGCAGTTCCCAACTTAGAAGGATGTACGCTACCTGTCCTGCCACAACAGTGCAGACCACAAACATTCTTAATGCAAAACAACTGTTTAAACCCCAAGTGCTTAAATCAAAGGCTATAGAATAACAGTTACAATTTAATCAGGCTGCTAACAAGCAGTAATAAAGGCAGCAGAATAAATTCAATTGAGTACTTTTAAGAAGTAGGAAGAAACACAAATTCAGTAAAGCAGATGAAGTGGAATTTTTAATTTTTTTTATTTTTATTTTTTTGAAGAGGGAGGAAAGAGAGCGAATTAAGATACTAGAGGGGAATGTCCTTCCCAAGTGCTCTCTATGTATACAGCAGAGGAGATGGGACTGGTAGGAGTATCTGAAATCAAAATATGATCTCAATTTATGCAATTGAGTGAGCAAATGAGATGGGTCCAGGACGAGTGTGCAAAAAAAGATTTACAGAAGGGGCAAGCAATTCCAAAGCCACCAAGATTAACACCACAAGAGGAAACATGGAGGGGGGGGTGCAGAAATAACTGCAGATAGACAGAGAAACATAATATTTACTGAATCAAAAACACACAATATTTACTGAAACAAATCTTAAATAAGTGCAGAGAAAAGTATACTTAAATCGGCTTTTGTCCAGTTGATATATGCAGTCAAGTCTCAGTGGCCAGAAACACCGATTAAAATGAGTACTAGAAATGTAACCAACACAGATTTTAATGCAAGCAGAACCCCCCAGTCAAACACTAACACAGGAATTTCAAAGCAGTCTAACAACTTTCAATGAGCCCAGATGGCTACACTTTTTCACACTTCAGGCATCTAACTGCAGATAGACAAAGACACAAAATATTTACTGAATAAAATAAACACAAGATTTACTGAATCAAATCTTAAATAAGTGCAGAGAAAGTATAATTAAATCAGCTTGTGTCCAGTTGATATATGATGACAAGTCTCAGTAGCCAGCAACTCCAATTAAAATGATTACTAGAAATGTAACTAACACAGATTTTAATGCAAGCAGAACCCAATAGGCTAACACCAACACAGGAATTTCAAAGCAGTCTAACAACTTTCAATGAGCCCAGATGGCTACACTTTTCAACACTTCAGGCAGCTAAATGCAGATAGACAAAGACACACAATATTTACTGAATCAAAGACACACAATATTTACTGAATCAAATCTTAAATAAGTGCAGAGAAAAATATACTTAAATCAGCTTGTGTCCAGTTGATATATGCAGACAAGTCTCAGTAGCCAGCAACTCTGATTAAAATGAGCACTAAAAATGTAACCAACACAGATTTTAGTGCAAGTAGAACCCCCCCAGGCTAACACTAACACAGGAATTTCAAAGCAGTCTAATGACCTTCAATGAGCCCAGATGGTTACACTTTTTCACACTTCAGGCAGCTAACTATAGATAGACAGAGACACACAATATTTACTGAATCAAAGACGCACAATATTTAGTGAATCAAATCTTAAATAAGTGCAATGAAAGCATACTTAAATCAGCTTGTGTCCAGTTGATATATGCAGATAAATCTCAATAGCCAGCAACTATGATTAAAATGATTACTAGAAATGTAACCAACACAGATTTTGATGCAAGCAGAACACCCCAGGCTAACACTAACACAGGAATTTGAAAGCAGTCTAACAACTTACAAAGAGTCACGATGGCTACACTTTTTTCACACTTCAGGCAGCTAACTGCAGATAGACAGAGACACACAAGATTTACTGAATCAAAGACACCCAATATTTACTGAATCAAATCTTAAATAAGTGCAGAGAGAAGCATACTTAAATCAGCTTGTGTCCAGTTGATATATGCAGACAAGTCTCAGTAGCCAGCAACTCCGATTAAAATGAGTACTAAAAATGTAACCAACACAGATTTTAATGCAAGCAGAACCCCCCAGGCTAATACTAACACAGGAATTTCAAAGCTGTCTAGCAACTTTCAATGAGCCCAGATTGCTACACTTTTTCACACTTCAGGCAGCTAACTGTAGATAGCCAGAGACACACAATATTTACTGAATCAATGACACACAATATTTACTGAATCAAATCTTAAATAAGTGCAATGAAAGTATACTTAAATCAGCTTGCATTCAGTTGATATATGCAGACAAGTCTCAGTAGCCAACAACTATGATTAAAATGATTACTAGAAATGTAACCAACACAGATTTTAATGCAAGCAGAACCCCCAGTCTAACACTAACACAGGAATTTCAAAGCAGTCTAACAACTTTCATTGAGCTCAGATGGCAACACTTTTTCACACTTCAGGCAGCTAACTGCAGATAGACAGAGAGACATGCTAAGTACTGAATCAAAGACACACAATATTTACTGAATCAAATCTTAAATAAGTACAGAGAAAGTATAATTAAATCAACTTGTTTCCAGTAGATATATGCAGACAAGTCTCAGTAGCCAGCAACTCTGATTAAAATGATTACTTGAAATGTAACCAACACAGATTTTAATGCAAGCCGAATCCCCCAGGCTAACACTAACACAGGAATTTCAAAGCAGTCTAACAACTTTCAATGAGCCAAGATGGCTACACTTTTCCCACTTCAGGCAGCTAACTGCAGATAGACAGAGACACACAATATTTACTGAATCAAAGATGCACAAAATTTAAAGAATCAAATCTTAAATACGTGCAGAGAAAAGTATACTTACATCAGCTTGTGTCCAGTTGATATATGCAGACAAGTCTCAGTAGCCAGTAACTCAGATTAAAATGAGTACTACAAATGTAACCAACACAGATATTAATGCAAGCAGACCCCCCAGGCTAACACTAACACTGGAATTTCAAAGCAGTCTAACAACGTTCAATGAGCCCAGATGGCTACACTTTTTCATACTTCAGGCAGCTAACTGCAGATAGGCAGAGACACAAAATATTTACTGAATCAAAGACACAAAATATTTACCGAATCAAATCTTAAATAAGTGCAGAGAAAGTATACATAAATCAGCTTGTGTCCAGTTGACATATGCAGACAAGTCTCAGTAGCCATCAACTCCGATTAAAATGATTACTATAAATGTAACCAACACAGAATTTAATGCAAGCAGAACCCCCCAGGCTAACACTAACACAGGAATTTTAAAGAAGTCTAACAACTTTCAATGAGCCCAGATGGCTACACTTTTTCACACTTCAGCCAGCTAACTGCAGATAGACAGACACACACACTATTTACTGAATCAAAGACACACAATATTTACTGAAACAAATCTTAAATAAGTGCAGAGAAATTATAATTAAATCAGCTTGTTTCCAGTTGATATATGCAGACAAGTCCCAGTAGCCAGCAACTCCAATTAAAATGTTTACTAGAAATGTAACCAACACAGATTTTAATGCAAGCAAAACCCCCCAGGCTAACACTAACACAGGAATTTCAAAGCAGTCTAACAACTTTCAATGAGTCCAGATGGCTACACTTTTTCACACTTCAGGCAGCTAACTGCAGATAGACAGAGACACACAATATTTACTGAATCAAAGACACACAATATTTATTGAATCAAATCTTAAATTAAGTGCCGAGAAAGTATACTTAAATCAGTTTGTGTCAAGTTGATATATGTAGAAAATTCTCAGTAGCCAGCAACCACAATTAAAATTATTACTAGAAATGTAACCAACACGGATATTAATGCAAGCAGAAACCCCCAGTCTAACACTAACACAGGAATTTCAAAGCAGTCTAACAACTTTCAGTGAGTCCAGATGGCTACACTTTTTCGCACTTCAGGCAGCTAACTGCAGATAGACAGAGACAAACACTATTTACTGAATCAAAGACACACAATATTTACTGAACCAAATCTTAAATAAGTGCAGAGAAAGTATATTTAAATCAGCTTGTGTCCTGTTAATATATGCAGACAAGTCTTAGTAGTCAACAACTCAGATTAAAATGAGTACTAGAAATGTAACCAACACAGATTTTAATGCAAGCAGAACTCCCCAGGCTAACACTAACACAGGAATTTCAAAGCAGTCTAACAACTTTCATTGAGCCCATATGGCAACTTTTTTACACACTTCAGGCAGCTAACTGCAGATAGACAGAGACAAACAATATTTACTGAATCAAAGACACACAATATTTACTGAATCAAATCTTAAAATAAGTGCAGAGAAAGTATACTTAAATCAGCTTGTGTCAAGTTGATATATGCAGACAGTTCTCAGTAGCCAGCAACTACGATTAAAATGTTTACTAGAAATGTAACCAACACAGATTTTAATGCAAGCAGAACCCCTCAGGCTAACACTAACACAGGAATTTCAAAGCAGTCTAACAACTTTCAATGAGCCCAGATGGCTACACTTTTTCACTGTTCAGGCAGCTAACTCCAGATAGACAGAGAAGCACAATATTTACTGAATCAAAGACACAGAATATTTACTGAATCAAATCGTAAATAAGTGCCAAGAAAAGTATACTTAAATCGGTTTGTGTCCTGTTGATATATGTGGACAAGTCTCAATAGACATCAACTCCGATGAAAATGAGTACCAGAAATGCAACCAACAGACATTTTAATGCAAGCATAACCCCCCAAGCTAACACTAACACAGGAGTTTCAAAGCAGTCTAACAACTTTCAATGAGCCCAGATGGCTACACTTTTTCACACTTCAGGCAGCTTATTGTAGATAGACAGAGACACACAATGTTTACTGAATCAAAGACACACAATACTTACTGAATCAAATCTTAAATAAGTGCAGGGAAAAGTATACTTAAATCAGATTGTGTCCCGTTGATATATGCAGGCAAGTTTCAGGAGCAAGCAACTCCAATTAAAATGAGTGCTAGAAATTTAACCAACACAGATTTTAATGCAAGCAGAACCCCCCAGGCTAACACTAACACAGGAATTTCAAAGCAGTCTAACAACTTTCAATAAGCCCAGATGGCAACAATTGTTCACACTTCTGGCAGCTAACTGCAGATAGACAAAGACACACAATATTTACTGAATCAAAGACACAAAATATTTACTGAATCAAATCTTAACTAAGTGCAGAGAAAAGTATACTTAAATCAGCTTGTGTCCAGTTGATATATGCAGACAAGTCTCAGTAGCCAGCAACTCCAATTAAAATGATTACTAGAAATGCAAACAACACAGATTTTAATGCATGCAGAACCCCCCCCCCCAGATTAACACTAACACAGGAATTTCAAACCAGTCTAACAACATTCAATGAGCCCAGATGGCTACACTTTTCCCACTTCAGGCAACTAACTGCAGATAGACAGAGAAGCACAATATTTACTGAATCAAGGACACACAATATTTACTGAATCAAATCTTAAATAAGTGCCAAGAAAAGTATACTTAAATCAGCTTGTGTCCTGTTGATATATGCGGACAAATCTCAATAGCGAGCAACTCCGATTAAAATGAGTACTAGAAATGTAACCAACACACATTTTAATGCAAGCAGAACCCCTCAAGATAGCACTAACACAGGAGTTTTAAATCAGTCTAACAACTTTCAATAAGCCCAGATGGTTACACTTTTTCACACTTCAGGCAGCTTATTGTAGATAGATAGAGACACACAATATTTACTGAATCAAAGACACACAATATTTACTGAATCAAATCTTAAAGAAATGCAGAGAAAAGTATACTTAAATCAGTTTGTCCCCCAGTTATATATATGCAGTTCTAACAACTTTCAATGAGTCCAGATGGCTACACTTTTCACAGTTCAGGCAGCTAACAGCAGATGAGACAAGACACACACATTTTACTAACTAAAGACGCACAAAGATTTAATATCATCAACTAAACTAAGCTTGAGAAAAATCAATATTTACTGAATCAAATCTTAAAGAAGTGCAGAGAAAAGTATACTTAAATCAGCTTGTGTCCAGTTGATATATGCAACAAGTCTAAGTAGCCAGCAACTCCGATTAAAAGGAGTACTAGAAATGTAAACAACACAGATTTTAATGCAAGCAGAACCCCCCAGGCTAACACTAACACAGGAATTTCAAAGCAGTCTAACAACTTTCAATGAGCCCAGATGGCTACACTTTTTCACACTTCAGGCAGCGAACTGCAGATAGACGGAGACCCACAATATTTACTGAATCAAAGATACACAATATTTACTAAATCAAATCTTAAATAAGTGCAGAGAAAGTATACTTAACTCAGCTTGTGTCCAGTTGATATATGCAGACAAGCCTCAGTAGCCTGAAACTCTGATTAAAATGAGTATTAGAAATGTAACCAACACAGATTTTAATGCAAGCAGAAACCTCCAGGCTAACACTAACACAGGTATTTCAAAGCAGTCTAACAATTTTAAATGAGCCTATATGGCGACACTTTTTCCACTTCAGGCAAATAACTGCAGACAGAGACACTCAATATTTACTGAATCAAAGACACACAATATTTACTGAATCAAATCTTAAATAAGTGCAGAGAAAGTATACTTAAATCAGCTTGTGTCCATATGATATATGCAGCCAAGTCTCAGTAGCCAGCAACTCCGATTAAATGATTACTAGATATATAACCAACACAAATTTTAATGCAAGCAGAACCCCCCGGGCTAACACTAACACAGGAATTTCAAAGCAGTCTAGCAACTTTCAATGAGCCCAGATGGCTACACATTTTCACACTTCAGGCAGCTAACTGCAGATAGACAGAGACACACAGAATTCACTGAATCAAAGACACACAATATTTACTGAATCAAATCTTAAATAAGTGCAGAGAAAGGTATACTTAAATCAGCTTGTTTCCAGTTGAATTATGCATACAAGTCTCAGAAGCCAGCAAATCTGATTAAAATGAGTACGAGAAATGTAACCAACACAGATTTTAATGCAAGCAGAACCCCCCAGGCTAGCACTAACACAGGAATTTCAAAGTAGTCTAACAACTTTCAATAATCCCAGATGGCTACACATTTTCACACTTCAGGCAGCTAACTGCAGATAGATAGAGAAATGCTATATTTACTGAATCGAATCTTAAATAAGTGCAGAGAAAAGTATACTTAAATCAGCTTGTGTCCAGTTGATATATGCAGACAAGTCTCAGTAGCCAGCATCTCTGATTAAATAAGTGCAGAGAAAAGTATAGTTAAATCAGCTTGTGTCCAGTTGATATATGCAGACAAGTCTCAGTAGCCAGCAACTCCGATTTATAGTATGATTCAATTCATTTTAGTGGAGTCCAAAGTTTTTTTTATTTTATTTTATTCCTCCTGTTGTATGTAATTTGTGCACACCAACTGTGTTGCAAACATAGTATGGCAACCCACTGAGCTCTCTGTATGTTCGTGCACATGTGTGTGTGTGTGTGTGTGTGTGTGTGTGTGTGTGTGTGTGTGTGTGTGTGTGTGTGTGTGTGTGTGTATATATATATATATATATATATATATATGTATATACATACATATATATAAATATAAATATTATATATATATATATATATATATATATATATATGTATGTATATACAGATTCATGAATGGCTATACTAAATGCAGTTATTGTGTACACATTGCGGCGCACCACACATGATACTGTATTATTTCCTATTCATTAAACAGAGTCACAAAACAAAGGTAAATGGTAGAATGTGCTAGTGACAGCAAAAGTAGCCCAGTTACATGCTAATTAACAAATCCAGCATGGTGGAGCTATTCAGTAACCTTTAAAGCAACCATGTACACTTAGTGTAGCCATTTGACCTGAAACTTTACCTTGATTTATAGATGCAATTACAGTTAGAGAAATAAAATGCCATGGTTGTTTATTGCAATCAACCTGTGTATACAACAGGCTTTAAATTAAAGTGCTGCTTTTACTGCTGCCAAAAAGGCAAGAAAAAGTAGGGTGTTTAGACCCTGTTTGACTTAGTATGGACTGCATGCCACAGAAATTATCGACTGATACTGGGTAAACAGGGAAACAGTAGAGGAAATATGCAACCCCTTCTGCTCTCATTTGAGGCCTAAGGTATGGAATTGTGGAAGTGTGCAACCTGTTTGAAAAAAAAAAGTAGACAACTGCTTGGTCCCATATGTAAGGAGTTATATGTCCCTAAGATGTGATGTCTGTCCTGTCTACAGTAATGTCAGTATGTGCATTATCCAGCTATGAACTTTGCACAATAATGTGCACCAGGCATTTCACTTTTCCACATGTATATGCAACAGTAAGTAAATTAAAAACATGCAAAAGGCAGGACACAGTCATCATCATCATCATTGGCACAAGGTGGTGGTGGTGTGGGGGAATACATGAGGATATGTCTAACACCAAGCACCTGAGTGCAAATTATTGAACTGCATTGCACATTTGGAAGTTCTTCAGTACACACACATAACCATTATCAACAAAGCACTGTGAACCCTCTGCTAAGGTGTTGGTTATCTCTGACAGTGGACAGGATAGTTTGTTAGCAGCCCTCATACCACACACAGCTTTATGTTTCTGGCAATTTCACATTACCTACATATCACTTACACTATTATGTCACTGGCCCTTTGTCAGATTTTCTGATATGTATGGCCAATACCTTATACAATAGTTGACCATCTGCCTCCAGATATGATCACAGAAGTACTTGACACCAGTCTTTTTCTAAGAGGAAAAAGTTGTGTCTTTTTTCATAATAGCTTCAATTACTACAGCATTGTATGGTGTTTTACAGAGTGCAGCTGTCTTGGGCACCATAGCCCTGTATGAGTTAAACATAAAAGAAATGTATAATGTACAATTAAAATACAAGTGATTGTTAACAAAATAAATATGTATGCATGAGTGAATGCATTTGTCATGTACAAGGGTCTCTCCAAGAGACTCCCCAGACTCTGGAATAGACTCCCCATACATATCAAGCAGAGCGCCTCTTTGACCCTCTTCAAAAGGAACCTTGATGACTGGATTGGATGGGAGATAGGAAATTTACCCCGGGGATCACGTCAGTCACCCTGCTAGACAGGGGTCCAGGGAAATAAATACTGTGGGAAGAAATAGCCAGAGAATTGTTATGGCTAGGCTTGTACAGGGCCTAGGGCCGATAGCCTAGTACTAACCTATGAACCTATGAACAAAATAATTTTAAACTTAAAGTTACATATTAGTACACACAAATAAATACAAACCCCCACCAAAAAAAGTAAACAAAATAAAAAGCAAGTCCACATGTTATGTAAGGAGGACAACAGGTTTGTAACTGAGTAGTATGTTGCACCGATAACCAACTTTTGAGGGTTTTGTACATGCAACTCTTCAGCTTGTTCAGCAGCATAAGCTTGACTATATAAGTAAGCACACTAATTCGAATGTCACCAGATGAATGTGGCTGAAGGCAAAAACTCACAAAACTTTTGCCATAAGCTGTGCACTTACATTTAGCCTCAGTTGCAGTTGGTGCTTTGTGCAACGCATTGTGCAAATGCAGAGGAGAAACAGCAATGACTCAGAAGGAAAAAGATACGTGGACAGGGGAAGTCAGAGGCAGGGACCAAATAGCTTTTGACAGAAGCAGGATAATGGAGCGGAAGGGGGTCTAGTGACAAGTAGTCAACACCTCAGTGTCAACTGTCAAATGTGTTCTGTTCTCTTCCTCTCTGCAGAAAACTTTTAACTTTGATACAGCTCCCTCTGCACTATATCCCACTTTTAACACAAGCTTCCTATCTGCAACACACTGATGAGGTCATCAGGTCAAAAGTGCTCTCTCTTCTCTTAACAGTCAGATTTGTCCTGTGGTGCTTGGGCTAATACTCTGTTCTCTAGATTGTGTAGCTGGTTAGGTAGATGATTCAAATCTGACACGGTTAAACTTATGTGTCTGTGTTGTTCTAGTGTCAGGAAAGTAAAGCTTCAATGATGCATTATGTCCACTTCCACACAGGAGAAAATTTTAGCTTTGGACACAGCTCTATCTGCAGTTTATCCACTTTTAACAAAAACTTTTTTACTGCAACATACTGCAACAGTGTTAACAAGATAGGTAAGAGGTTTAAATTTCACAGCAGGTAACATATGTGTGTGTGTGTGTGTGTGTGTGTGTGTGTGTGTGTGTGTGTGTGTGTGTGTGTGTGTGTGTGTGTGTGTGTGTGTGTGTCTTCAATGTTAACTATGTATAACTTCCTGTACAAACATGCTGTGTCAACTTTCACTCAGGGGAAGATTTTAACATGGGACAGGCTGCACCATTCCCTTATCCCACTCTTACCACAAACATCTTCTCAGCAGCACACTGATAAGATCATCATGTCAAAAGTGCACTCTGTGTCCTTTTAACTCAGACATTTGTTTGTGGCACTTGCAGCTGATTCTGTGTTCCACAGATTGTATAATTATATAGGTACAGGATTCAAATCTAACTTTGATTAACTAATGTGACCGTGTGTACTGTCATGTATTACTGTGTTCGTGAGAACACCCCTTATGTAAACTTTCAGTTAGGAGATGCATTTTCACAAGCAGGGTACTACCCTATGAATTTGTATTACCCCCAAGCAACAACCACTTTTAAAAACACATTGTTCACATCATGCTATCAAAAATGAACTGCATCACAGCTGTCATGTAAGTTGTCCTGTGCTGCTGGCTTTAGATACTTTGTTCTCTAAAGTGTGTAAGTACAGTGAGAGGAAGTTTGCTTCAGTCAATGATTAGTTATGGTGCAGGTGTGTTTGTCTATCATGCTATGTACAGAAGGCTTTTAATGCATGTAGTACATGTAGCTGTGTAGTGTTACTGTGCACATCAACCACCTTCATGCATTTTTAGAAGATCATTAACATATGAAAGTATGGTGAATTCATCCATTCAAATGTGCACTGTCACAGATTTAAAATAACATCTCATGTGGCACGCATGAGATTCAGGCAGTGTTCTGTACCTTGTGATCTTAAGTAGTGTGTTCAAATCCAGCCATTACTCCTTAGTCTCACTTGTGTCAGTATGCCTGCGAATGTGCAGGTAGGTAACAGTGCTGTTAGCCAGCTATCCACTGTGTATATGTTTGGACAGGTATTCCTCTTACAACAAGTTATGATAATTTTTTTCACACAGACATTCTTTATTGGATAACGGTGATGCCATGGGATGACATTTGGCTTTCCCATGAAAATTACTTAGAATTTTCCTGTGGTGTAAGGACACAAGACAATGCTCTGTATGTTCTTGCCTTAGTAAGGCATGTGTATGAATCCATGACCGTCTATACATTGTGCATGAATGCCATTTTCCCATTACAGTGATGACTGCATTACACATCACATGTGTTTGGATATAACTAGTAGTAGACAATGTTGTGTGAGAAATACACATATAACAACAATGGTTTAACAAAATTACAGGCACACATATCCCTTGCAGTGCTAATATTATGTAATGGCTTCAAAGACCCAAATCTAATACAATAGTTGTACCACTTACATGGTGGCTCTTTCATTCTTCCTAATATCATGTATCTTCTGCCATTGCATAGTCAGATGTTCAAAACCCACAGTGACTGATTATAAGCATTGTGTGTCCTTAAACTGTTATGCATGAATGAAATTTACAAGTGATATAATGAATACAATTACAGTGGAAGAAACTTCCCCCAGCCCTTTTATCTCTAACAAATTACAACACAATCATATGATGTAATGACTTCACATAGGTGGAGTGTCACAGCACTGTGGTGCATGTGATTCGCACACATGTTGGTAATTAGTAGACTTACATAGCTTACTGTTCAGTTCCAGAGAAGGACAACATCCTATGCATGTACTGGTATTATACAAACAACATTGCCTGAAGTTATTATTCTCAGTTTTTACTTTGGATAAATAAATGCAATGTAATTTTGTAATATCCTGTCAGTTCTCTGAACATTGTGCTGTGAGTGCTACTATGGCACATGCATTCAGTAATGACTTGTCCAACATATCTTCACAGATAACAGTGTGCTTCAGTTCTGAGATAATGTTGCTGTACAACTCAACAGGAACAGCTTCCTTGGCCGAGAAACATTGATATTGCAGTGCTCACAGTTGTGTGAACATCAGCATATTTATCTTGTCATCATTCTGACAAAATCACATTATACAAATTATCCTCAAGTGTCCTTTAATATGTCACATATTAATTTCATTTATTTGTGACATTCTTATGTCATGTGGTAGATGGAGTCAATTCATAGCTCTGTAAAGTGTGTATTATGACAGGCAGAGGTTTGAATCTGGTCAAATTTGTCTGTCACATAACCATGTTAGACAGGAGGGACTTAGGGAAAGGAAGTATTTATGGCACAGTCAGAGAGAAGCATGTTTAAGATATCACCCTCCATGATAAGGGATCCATACCTATTACAACACGTACGTGTTGTAAGCCCTTCACCTGTGTTCATCATGACACACACAGTATGCCTATTTGTTGTTAATCACAGATTGATATGCATCTGAATGTAAATTTGCTTATGTCACAAGTGATAATTCAATAAAGGTGCTTGAAAACAAGATGTTTAAGCAAGAAAATCTCTATCTGTGTTGCTCTCATTTTAAATTTGTGAGCTAGTTGTTTCTGTGATCTTGGCTATAACTCTTAGTATTGTAGTCTGAGACTGCGTAATGCTATCTATGTTTTTTATTTATAGTGGCCTGCATTCTTTCTTACCTTCTGCTTTCGTCATTCACAGAGATACTCTGCTTTTCATTTCTGCAGTCTTTGGCATTGTTGATTCCAACTCATCTAAGGTGCAGGTACCCTGGTCCTCAAGTATGCATGGATTTTAGGGGTTGTGTATTTGTGTAGATCCCATATAACCACAGAGGATTGGTGTAAAGCCATAGGAGCTTCAAGAAACGTGTTTGTTAGTTCAGGTAGGAGTTGTTTAAAGTCACTCTTGCTGGCATTTAAAAAGGGGGTGATTCCAAAGTCGCAGGTGGTCAAAGGGAGGATGGGCCAAATGGATTTCAGGAGTCATGTTTATTTTATGCAGTGAGATGTAAATCTAATCGGATTCTACCATTTCCTCAGCTAAGTATATTATGACAGTACAACTGCAAGTCTTGTACCTCAGAGAGTGAAGAGAGACTGACATGAATTCCATCCAGATCCTAAACTGTTTGGTGCATCTCTTTGATGTTGCATTCCCAAAATAGTTAGCAATTCCTGATATTCTTGGGTGGTGTGCTGAAATCAAGTGAGTTCTGTCAGCAAGCCAGTCTAATTCAACTCTCAATCAGAATCAAATGCTCACTAACGTTATAGTTGATGTGGTGTGTAATTCTTATACCACATCTCTGGATATACATAGGCAGAATAAAGCATTATATTGTTGGTATACGGCTTGTATGTCACCTCTGTCAGTGCCCTATCCATAATCTGAAGTATTTGTTCAATCTGTGAATTGGTCTGCCCCTTTTGCACTAAGTGAGTTGCTCCCCTTCTCTTGCCAGAGTTGTGAGAGGAGAAAAGAGATATAACTGCCATGGTTAAGCTGCCATATTCAACTTATGTTGATTGTGTGTCCTGTAAAGTAATTATGTCATGAGTAAGGGTGCCAAAGTGAGTATGCACTCTGTGTTTTATCAGGATTATTCATCCCTTTTATATTAGTACTATCTTAATTACAAACCTGTTGCACAGCCATTCACCCTTTCCCCAAATCCTTGGAAAAATTATAATTTTCCTCAACCACCCATATACCCTCAGTTAACCCATCAGGTTATCCTATGTCTTCAAAATGGAAATGTAGATCTTTAGACCCCAAAAAGCTGCACCTTTCTTTCAACAGACTACATGTAACTATGTACATATTTCCTATCTATAGGTTTCCAATGTTATACAGCACTTCCTTAAACTGAAAACTCTAAATAGGAGAGACTCTGCACAAAACAATGAAATCAGTCCCCAAGGTAGCAGGGGCACTAAGTTCCTCCTTACCACCTGTTTTCACAAGTTTGACAGTACTTAATTACCTCATCAGCAATGCCTCATTAAGTTGCCCTCTATTTTAAAATTTACAATCTTTGTGTCAAATAATGTTAATGCCCTAGAGCATTAGCAGCATAAAAACATAATTAATAACTTTTTTATGACTCCTGGTAGAGTCTAGGTGACATTAAATGTTCTTGTCTAAGTAGTACAGTCCTAAAGTATAGAAGCTGCATGGTTCTGCAGTTTCATAGCTTTATACATAACTTATAGCTGGAGAAACATTAAGAAGTTTAGCCAGAGTGCCCATATGGTGATATAGGTAGTCTAGTTTACTCTGTATATTAAATAATTTGCATTAAAATCAAGCATGACTTTGAGCTTACCAATCCAGTTGCTGAGACTGGCATTGAAGGTAATCAGAGAGGTACTTTGATGTGCAGACAATCATTTCCAAATGTAGGGAACACATTGGGTAAGGAACCTACCACTCCAGTGACTGTTATTAATCTCACAGTGTAAATTAGTATATAGACTGGATATTTGTCAAACTGTTTTATGAAACTATAGAATGTCAAAAATAATATTTCACTGGGAGTCTCCATAAGACATTGTCATCTCTCAAGAGCCTGTATAAGATAGTGTGCAGACAAACATATAATCTCTTGTGGTAGCTTAAGTGGTTTAAAGCAGATCTTTTTATTTAAGAAATGTTATGGCTTTTCAAGTTCTACAAGGTGTTTAGACAAGTATATTTCAATAAAGGCTGTTGCATTCAATCATAAGTATAATAAGGGAGGAGAATGATTGGACAAGGATTTCTTTTAATGTAGATGAGACATCCCAAGAGATTACAGGCAGAAGGCCTTCTAATAATGTTGGTTGGAATAATGATTAAGGTGCTCACCTAAAAAATACAAAGTGCAGTTTTTTTTTATTTTCTCACCTTTTGTCACTGCCTGGTTATTAGATAACATGTAATAGCCTACAGACTGACTGACTAGTACTTAAAGGAGTCGAAGAGTTGAAATAATGGTTAAAGTGATCATCTTATAAACACAAAGTACAGGTTTTGATTCTCACCTTTGAAGAAAATTTGCAAGCCGTAAAATGGCCCACAAGGGCAGACTGCCTAGTACTTACCTATAAACATCCTAATCAGCGTAGTGAAATACAAGCTATTTGCCTTTGTAGATGCCACAGTTTCTAACAGAACTTTCTGTTTTGAGGCATGTGCCAGTCATGTGATACAAGGAAGAGGTTAGGCATTATCTAAGTTGAATATGCTGGACTTCTAGCATGTAAAAAAAGACCATGGATGATATACAACAGCTGTTTATCTGATCTGGTCTCTGTTGGAAAATATGTGTATTAGTTGGGTGTTGACAACTATGCATAATTTGTAGAATAGTCATCTACAAGCTTGGTTAGTCAGAGGTCTTGGATATCTGTTTTGAGAGCTGAGAAATAAAAGCCAGATAACAAAGGATCCAAGGCTGAGCCCTGTAGAATACCACTACTAATACCTCTGCAGATGCTGAGACTGGAGTGCTAGTATATGATGCCACCATTGGGTGGGGGGGGTGTCAAAGGTGTTGCAAAGTTCAAGTTAGC
Source organism: Protopterus annectens (assembly GCF_019279795.1). Taxonomy (NCBI): domain Eukaryota; kingdom Metazoa; phylum Chordata; order Ceratodontiformes; family Protopteridae; genus Protopterus; species Protopterus annectens. The sequence goes on from NC_056729.1 coordinate 708,086,665, forward strand.
CAGCATGGACAGACTGGCCAACATCTAAAGCTTTTATTACCTTGTCAAAGAAATTGGCTAGACTGAATGGTCATGCTTGGCCTTTAACACATCTAAATGTATTAGGATCGAATATGTGGAGGACACCTGTGTGATTGTGTATTACTTCAGTAATACTTTATTCTATGTCTTTACAGATAATGCTAGTAAGACTAATAAATATAGTTATCAGAGCCTGTTGTAGGGCCACCCTGGTGGAGATATACTACCTTTACTCTTCTGCAAGTTTTACTTAAATAACATTGCTTGTCAAAGTCTGCTTCAAGGTGTAAAATACCAAGTTATGCACTCATAATATTTCATACAAATAAGGTATTCAGCTGATCTTCTGTGTACATTGTTCCAGTCCAACAGTTGATGCTCAGACAAAAAAAAATCACAAAAGCAGATGCACAAGGGAAGAAAAATAATTAAATGCTTTTCTTTACTGATGTATAGAACAGAATACAATGCAGTCGAACGTTCTTTAATGCTCTTAGTTTGTCCCCATTTGTGAATAAGTGGTAATGCAATCTCGTAAGAGAGAAGAAGAAAACAGAGAGAGGGAAGAAAGCCATCGCTGTTGGGCATCATCATTAAAAAAGAAAAGAAAAAAACAGTACCATATTCCTGCATGAATAATGGTTACATTAGGCAGCTTGGAAACTTGCATTCTAGTAACTAACAATTAAGTAAATGCATGCAGATATCTGTGGAACAATATGTTTATTTAATAGTTTAGTGCCAAACTATCCCGGGTTTCATGAAGCTTGCCCCAGGTGCCAGAGTAGCATCGGCAATCTAGCGCCAAATATGGCCGCCGAGCGATTCAGGTATGAGCTGTTTCCACGTGCACTACCAGCGTATGCCAGAGCTGCGCAGCTCCCGGTGCATATATGCTAATTACCCCATGCCCAGCAGTGTAGCATGTAAATGAAGATATATAGCAATTCATGAAGTGGTGCAGGCATAGCGTAAGCATGAAGAAATGTAAACCAAAAAAATACGGTTTACATTTTTTCAAACATAAAATTGGAGCCATGAAAGTGGACCAAACTTACTTATTATAATGTTAATATATGCCAATGGCTAAATATATAGCCAATGGCATAAAAAACATGCACAACACATAAAAAATTTCATTTAATGTCATGGCCACACTAACGCAAAGTAAAACCGCAGTGCATCGGTGCACAAATGGGATCACAAGGAAAATATATTTAGATGTCATAAAACTGCAATGTAAAACCATTCATGAATTCCCCATAATAGTCAATGGCACACATGCTACACCACAACCATGGCACAAGGGTTGCTAAGGGTCTGTGATAGAGTTCTGTGCAGTAACTAGGAATTAGTAGTCAATGCCATGCAAATTAGTCAAGTAATACTGAATCACAAACTCCCCGCCGGCGTAAGGATGCACCACACAGCCTAGCGATACAACACCAAGGAGTGGCCTGGAGATAAACATGACATCAAGAGAGGGGTGCGCCACCATAGCTGTAAGCACATTGGAGCATTGCTAATCTGGGTTGCCTGTTGCTAAGCAAAGCCGCGGGATAGGGGTGTGGAAGTAGCCATAGCTTTGCTTAGCTGAGAGCCCACAAGGTAACCGAAAGTACATGTGAACGTGGATGAAAACGCGCTCGAAACCCAGTAAACAGCAGTGCACGGTGCGCACCACAGCTGAAACAGGAAGGATACAGGAAGACAATAAGGAAATGCTGCAGCATGGTAATTGGAGTACAGATGAATAATTAACACCTAGGAACTCACAGTGGGCCATTGACAACAGCTAACAAGGTTGCTAGCAGCTACCTGCAGAACAGGAAAGGGGAGGTGCCGTACAGCAAAGAAAAGAGAACTGTCACAGCAGAACAAAGCAAACTTGCAGTAGATCAGCTACATAACACATTTCCCAATACAATCCTGGGTTGTGAAAGTACAAAACAAGAAAGTAGACAGCTGGATGCATGCCTGAGAATGGGAGGGGAATCGGGCTGAAAAGTGAAGTAAAGGGCAATAGATGAATCACGGCAGCCAAGCGTAAGTCAACACCAAAGGCCCCACAATATCAGTGCCTGCTGTAAAACCAATACTTAAGATACCCCACAGCTGGAATTGCACATACACACCCAATTACACCAGCATCATCCATTGCACAATAGTATAAGGTGTGAAAGCCCCACACACACTTGTGTATTCCCAGACACTCTGCACCATTGGTGTATACAGACAGGGAACTTTTAATATGTACATGTTAGGGGCTGCCATAGCTTTGATTCACCAGCATGTGTTGGAGACTGACGGTGGTGTGGAGGATGATGCTGACAACCATCTCAGGCACTGGAGGAGGAGAAGAGTGTTCAGACCCAGGGTAACCTACCAGGGGCTACATGATCTGGAGATAGTAGAGTGTTACAGGGTGGACAGGGACACCATACAGCAACTTGTTGAGCTGTGCCGGCCATGCCTAACAGCCAGTAGTAACAGAGAGGAACCCATCCCAGTGGACACGAAGGTATGTGTAAGCTTGAGAATACTAGCCACAGGTACCTTCCAAATGCCAACTGGGTTTATCATGGGGATCTCACAGGCATCAGCATCCAGGGTACTCCACCAGTTCCTGGATGCCATGTTACCACATGCCAATGAGCACATATACTTCCCCCGAATGCAAGAGGAGTTGGACAGCAATATGCGTCTCTTCTACTGTGTAGCAGACTACCCAGTGGTACTGGGTGCAATAGACTGCATGCAAATACACATCAAGACACCACACATTGAGCAGGGTAGGCGCTACATAAACTGCAAGGGATACCCCTCCATCAACTGCCAGGTCGTGTGCAATGCCCAGGGCATTAACATGGATGTGTGTGCTGGCAGCCCTGGAAGCTATGACGACTCCCAAATCTAGCATGCCTCACAGCTGTATCAGGTAATTGCCAGGGGGGACATCCCATATGGCCACCTGGTGGGGGATGCTGACTATGCACTGGAACCATGGATGATGACTCCCATCAGAAATGCACACACAGCCACGCAAGAATGCCATAATGAGGCACATGCAGAAACCAGAATCATCATAGAGTGCGTGTTTGGGATGCTGAAATCACGGTTCCGTTGCTTGGACATATCTGGTGGAGCCTTGCAGTACTCTCCAGGCATGTGTGCCCACATCTTCATAGCATGTGCCATGCTACACAATATGATCCTGTGGAAACAGCTGCAGCAGGGACAGAATGGTGAAGGCCCTCGCAGCCCCCCACCATTGCCAAGAGTCCCACAAGCACAGAGGGACTCAGACCATGAACACACTGTGCCAGCCTCAGTAGGCAGATGGAGGCTTGCCCAGCATGCCCACACCTTGGCAAAGAGGGAAAGTATAGCACACACACTGACAGTGTAGGCACTTATGGACTGACACCCTTCTCCACCTGCACACACACAGCAAACATGGATGGCACACACACAAGACCACCTGTAAATTGTCATATATAGTTGGTCTACTGTGTGCATCCTACATAGGTAGCCCTCAACTATTGTACACACAACTGCCATTGGCACAAGGTAAGACAATACCTGAACAGTAAATTAAGCTATCAGCATGTGTCCATACTGTATGTATAGGTTCATAGATACATAGGTAGGTACATGCGTAACTGCCCGAGGCCACTCATAAGCATAGCCAAAAGTGTCTGCTGTCACTACCCCATTGATAAACTAACTGTCCCTCTGTGGAGCAGAGCCAATTATGGGATCCCTGGGGTGTATCCACTGTTCCCCACCCACTCTGCAAGGATTCCCTGGAGTGTTGGTGAGGGGTTTTGTATAATGTAATCAGGAATGTAGTTCCAAATAATGGGGAGTATCCATGACAGGAATCTTCTCAGATGATTTACATGTTACCTAGTATACCTTAACCACAGCTTGCATATATAGGTAGTATTCCACAGAAAAATAAACATGTGGAACACACAACCACTGAAATGTGCATTAATCACCCTTGCACTACCAGTGCCTGCTCTGAGAGGTAAAATTACCACTGCCAGGATTAGAACATTCAACCATGCACACAATCTTCACAATAACATACCACTAAGCTACCTGAGATGTACCAATGGCAGTTGTGTATACGGACAGGATAAAACACAAAAGGTAGGAATGTGTGGAAATAGGACAAACCAGCATATACCCAATGAAAGTTGTATGCTCTATATATATATATATATATATATATATATATATATATATATATATATATATATATATATATATATATATATATATATATATATATATATATATATATATATATATATATATATATATATATATATATATAGAGAGAGAGAGAGAGATATCGATATATGGGAATATACATATATATGTAGATATATATATGTAGATATATAGATAGTTTAACAACATCTACATAACCATGGAGGTACATATAAATGGGATACCTACCACATACCGACTGCTTGACATACCGACGTGTGTAATCACGAGGCTTAAGGTACGAAAGAACACAGTACCAAAACACCAGAAGCACGAGGTTTAAAATCACGATTTTAAGGGACAGTTAGTCAGTGCTTCTGGTGTTGTGGTTCAGGTAGGTTACTGTGTGTAAGTGTGTTTCTGAGTGTGGTGTGTGTTCCTGGGGGACTGTAATGTGTAGGTGTGGGTTTGCTTTGTGCGTCTGTTTATGCGATCTAGGAGGTAGAATATTAAAGTAGGGAGGGTGTGGGGGCGCAGACACCCACATGGGGGGTGTAGGGGGGCTTGCCCACCTGCTCATATGTAGTGTAGGATGGTTTGTTTGGATGTGGTGGGTAGCAGTGTGTCTGTGTGTGCGTATGTGTGTTCCATGTTTGTGTTACTTTCACGAGTTACTGTCGGTGTCAGTAATGTGGGATATGGGAGTCTTGGCCCGGTACTGTGGGCATCGGAATTGTGTGGTTTCGGGATTCCATAGGTATCCCGTATACAGCAGTTGAAGTGTTCATATATGAGTATAACATAGACCATAGCAATCACACTTTCTGCCACAAACAACCTTTATGAACAAAAAGTATGGAGAATATATGCCTATACACTATTACAAATATGTGCTATGGACATGAGCCAATGATAGGGTTACCATCTGTCCCACTTTGCAAGGGTGGTTGTGTCCTGACCAAATATATTAAACGTGGCAAATGTCCTGAGATTGTAGGACATAATTATGTCCCATATGTAATGTAATAGTTGCATACAATAGTTCTTTCTGTATCTAAAATATCTACATGTTACAAGAAACAGGATAAGCAACTAAACTGCTACAAGAATAAGCTTATATTTAGGCAAGAAAGGAAATTTCTAGTCCTTGTACTGACCGTGGGTTTGTGTCGGCTTGTAAAATCTGATGTGTGTCCAGAAAATGTCCCACTATGGCCATATGAAAAGGTGACCACCCTAGCCAAAGAGGGTCAGTCACCAACACAACTCCAATGACTGCAAATACCTATGACAGAAATATACAGCTTTCATGTAGCAATACTTTATTACATTCCGATGTATTGCCGAAAGGATTCAAGGACTAACATCACCTGCATGCTATACAGGAACCACTTAACAGTGCCTTAATGAATCAGCCTGCAATTACCATAGTATTAGTCCACTAAATGATAGGTGTTCAAATAGGGAAGGAGCCCTTACGCACATATCGATTATGTATAAAAGCAGTTCCTATACACCTGCATTTACTATGTACATCCACCAACATGACCCCAACACCCAAACAAATTACAGTACAAACTATAATAACATCACAAATCATTCATTCACTGTATGACATCTGCAGAAGCCTTAACATACCTTGTCAGAGGCACACTAACATGGCCCTATGTGAAATAGTTGCTGTTATACAATGGAACAGCTGCTGATTTTACAGGGTTTGTTTGCACTAATCCCGTTTCAGAGGGCTGTGTGTACACCTGGAAGTGTTACGAATTACTGATTAACAGTACATTATGATACATATCTACACCTTACATGAGCACACTGTAAACCACATAACAGTTCATGCATAGCAATACAGCCATACAGCCTTGAGCTGCCCAAACATCCTTGAAAGACTGAAACATTTGCAGAAGTATCAGTTACAAACAAACCCTGCATAAGTAGCAATGTTCTGAAATATAACAGCTGTACTCACATGTAGAACAACATTGTCTAGCCATTACACACAATCCACGGGAGTCATGAAGCTAATATATCTCTGTCTCCATACTGTTGAAATACATCACAAACAACACATCCAGGCTGTCTTCCTCGAAAGTAAGGCAAGTGGACAATGCCCGAGTGGAGTACTCAATTATACACCACTGTTCCCATGGTATTCGCTAATGGAGTAGCTGCACAGCTGATGTGCATCTAATTAACTACTTTGGAACACCAATTGGTGGTCAGGATAGCACATGTTACCGATATTTAACTAGAAAAGGATGGCTTATCACACATTCAAACCATCCGTATATACCAGCAGAATGTTACAAAGAAGATTGAAACACAAACTGAAAAGGATTGAATTAACAGTCAACGACACCTCGGGTTACTAATAAGGTATGTAGAACACTCAGTATGTCTGTGTATGTAGTACCTGTTCTGTAATATTTAAAGTGCATGCAATCCATATAGTGGAAACAGTTATCTTGTAGTGATGTATTACTGAGCATAGTAACACTTGTAGTATTTATGTGTGTACTGCTGTAGGTCACAAGGCAAACACCGCATACACCACAAGGGATGCTATATAAGGGCTTTGAACACAAATATTCCTCACCAACCACTGTCAGTGGCAGGGCTGGTCCAACAAGTATGTGCTATAACAAGGGATAGTATATGTTGATATATTGTAACAGTAGGCATATGTATGCGTGTATTACTGAGAATAACATGTCGAAGGGAGGCCCACTGTGCAATTATGATTTGCATTGTGGGATATTGTGCCAATAACTGTGTAATGTACAGTATTGTAGGCAGATATGTATTACAAGTTACATAGCATTAATGTTATGTTAGGCAAACATTAGTTATGTCTATTGGCATTTACAATACACAATAACAGGATACTTATGACTTGTAGTCACCCGACAGTTTATCAGCATGAGAGAAAAGTAAAATGGAATAGCTAGTTAACTATCTATGCACATAAGACATGTAATAAGTGCAAAGGTAGGTACTAGGCTGTATTACCAAGGGTATTTATAAGCCTAGCTAGAGTGCGTTGGCTTTCGTCACCCCCCCAGGTTAGTTCCCTGTGCCTCTGTCCAGCAGAGCCACTGCTGTGATCCCCAGGGTACATGTCTGTCTCCCATCCACCCATCAAGGTTTCCCTTGAAGAGTACTAGTGAGGGGCCCTGCCTGATGTACATTGGAATCATGTTTCAAAGCATGGGGAGTCTCTGGGTCAGGAACCTATCCATCCAGCATGTCCTAGTCATCATTGTGGTTAGGTGTATATCCCTAGAGCATGTGGCTCTCAGGGGCCTCTGTTTAGGTGGAGCATATCCAGCAATACTGGGTTGGACATGGGCCTTGTATGTCAAGCAGAGATCACCTGTGAGTATGCGGTATGCAACCGAGTACAGCTGGAGTTTCTTAGGTTGGGTTGCATAGGTCATCGGTTTGAGGTCAATAATCCTCTTGCTGTGGTACTGTTGTGGTCTTCCAAGCTGTTGCAGTTGTCTTGTAAGGTACATCCTAAATGGGGTGTTGTATCCTTTAATGGGTCTAATAAGTCATGAGTAGAGAGGCACAATGGTCTCCTTTGTTCTGGATGCGAACCCATTATAGATTAGGGGGAGCCACATAGAAGGATATTCTAACCACCTTGTCATTATGGGTATCGACGGAGTGAGTGCTATCTATTGGGGTTCCCAGACCCCTTATTACCTTTTCTGTATGTAGGGGACTAGCAACTATGTGGTAGTCTGCGGGTAATTAGTTATATCCAAAAGGGATGACTATGCACTTTTTGGCAGTCAGCTTGAGGCCAAGATATTGACACCAGGTATCCATCTCAGTGTGACACTTCCGGAGGGTGTCTGTAACAGCTGGGGAAACAATTATGTCCCCTAGTTTGCAGTCATCTGCAAACCTTTTCAGCCAAAGCCCTCCTGTGCTTGCCTGTATGTCAGAGAATTATATACTGAACACAAGGGGTCCTAGGGCTGAGCCCTGGAGGATGCCACTTGTAACTGGTATACAGTTGGACTTAGGGTACGCAACTTCCACTGTGTGGGTTCTGTCTGTGAGCCACTTTGTAGGGGTTAATGTTCAAACAGATGGGTATGTTGATAATACCAGAATGAGGAATGGTGTTGAAAGCCTTTGAGAGATCTAGGTAGGCTGTGTGGACCTCCTTACCCTCATCTAATGCCTTGGTAACTGTCTCTAAGAAGTCCACCAGGTTTAGGAGGCATGGTCTGCCCTTAACAAAGCCAAACTGGGAGCGGTCAAAGGTTTGGTGGTACCCAATGGCTCTGTGACTGAGATCCATGATGATGTGTTCCATAGCCTTGCAGACTAGGCTAGTCAGGCCTATAGGGCAATAGGTCCCATGTTCCATTGTGGTGCCACCTTTGTGGAGTGGGATAACTGTTGCTGTGCACCATTCAGGGGGTACAAAGCCCGATGCAAGGCTATTATTGAGCATGGTGCATAGGTGGGGAGCCAGTACATTCTGAAGTTCATGTAAAACACAGCCTGGGATGTTGTCCAGTCCCAGGGATGCTGTAATATTGGCTTTAGAGTGAGCAGCTTTTACCTGCGTAGTTGTGAGTACAGGGACTCTGCACTCTTCCTGTATAGATATGGGCCCTTTAGGGGGTGAGACAGGGGAAAGGAAGCAGTGAACTTATCTGCCAGGATGTTGGCAATATCAGTTGGTTCTGTAATATTCATGCCTTTGTGTTGTAACTCGGAGCAGATCTGGGTGTTGACATTGAGATATTTGACATAGCTATAGAATGCTTTGTGGTTGTTGTTGGAATTAGTGGTGGTTTTGTTTTGTAGCTAGCTTTGGCGGATCTTATAAGATATCTCACTTTCTTACTGAGGCTGACCAAGGAGCTCCTCCATGCATGGGATTGTACTCTCTTTTGCGACAGTGTCTTCCTCCTGTTGTACAGCTTGTTTATGGCAGGGGACCACCAGATTGGCTTCCTTAATTTGGAGTATAGTGTCTTGGTTCTGTTTGGGATAGCACGATCCATGCACTTGTGTAAGTGCTTATAGAGTGCATTTGTGTAGGATTCAGCAGTTGTAACAGTATTGTCCATCTGCATGGGTGTCATGACGTTCACCATGTCTGTATTAAGAAGCATGAAGTTGGCTTTGTAGACATATTATACTGTGGTTCCCTTAATGGGGGGTGGGAGTGGGATGTGGCTATCAATGGTGTTCAGCTTATGGTTGGGTTGGACCAACGAGGAGTTGACTTCAGGTGTGGAACATCGGTCACTCATGTTGGTAATGCCTAGATCTAGGATATTGTTGCCCCTGGTGGGTGTGTGGATATGTTGATCCAGGTCATTGTTGTTTATGAATTCCAGAAAGCGTTGAGCTAATGAGTTGGTACATGAGTAGTTTTCTCAGTTAATGGTGGGGTAGATTCAGTGAGACTATGTGATGAGTGTGGTGTGGTGCAAATGTTTACCTTCTCCGCATGACTGTCAGGGTCAGGCTTGGTTGGAGAGAGCTTTACCTCTAGTTTGACTAGATAATTGTATCTCTCACAGGTTGTAGTGTTGGGTGGTAGGCAGAGAGGGTTGTCTGTGTACATGAGGCAATGTCTACATTGCCTCAAGATGTCCAGATTCATCAGATAGACAGGAGAGAACACTGGCAGCTGACCCTTGAACATGCCTGAATATAAAACTAATTTCCCCTAGATAAGTGAGGAAAGTGAGTACAAGAGCTATTTTAATCTAAGCAAGTGAGAAAAGTATGTACAAAACCTGTTTACCTCTAGGTAATGAGGAAGATTGAATGCTATAGTAATTAGTAGCTTATGTAGTGCTTACAAGTTCTGAACAAGTACTGAGCATGAATAAGCAATCCAGATAGGGTCTCCGATAACATGAACACACTGTCCCACCCAACAGGTACACAATCATATATCCATGTACACCACAGAGCCACTGTACCCACAACTATGCAGGTACAAGCTGCACTCAGGCAGCATGGGACCTGTCCACATCACAGGTTGTATCATACACATATGGCAAAACAAGTTGCTCTCCATGTACACATCATGTAAAACATAGCTTCATGTCAGGTTGTATACACACTGAATGGTGCACACCAACAGGTACCACAACCCACAAAGGGGGAGACACCACTGATAATGGGAAGTACTGCACTACTACCATGCTGAGTCTGGTCTGAAAGGCCATGAACCTTGATCAAATTATTTGACGTCAGCAGTACAGATGTAGATGACAGTAAGGTTGATTTCACACTGCATATCATAACCTTGCCAGGTCATAGAACATCATCACCCATACTGTGTTCCACATACACTTGGTATACTAGATGTACATTCCTATATCACAGGAGTGTTTTGCAATAGGACTGCTGGCAGAACCAACACTACAGAAGGTGTCTGAATAATACATGTTCATCACAACAGTGCCAGCTACAGTATGACAGGGTTAATTTATTGTATTCCCCCTCATTGTAGTCCATACCACACAGACAAACAGAAGGCATCTGCCCATTGAAGTATACGAATGACTATGACCTAGGAGCAATAGCCGACTCAGAGTGTTGTGGACAACATACAGAAGGGGCTTTGTGAGTGTGGTGTGTGTGACATATGGCCACAATCTGACAGCTACATATTGCATTGTCACCCCTATGTTAATAACTCTGTACCCATGAACTACCACTTAGGCAGCAGTCAAAATAATGGACACTATGTGTAAGGGATGCAGCTGGGCAGTTGTCTTTCCTGTGATAGCTATGTCACCACACCTGTCAGGTAGTCATATGTGGCAACCCAAATCATGGCAGGGTGCCATCCATGAATATAGAGATTATTGTCTAGCCATACACAACACTCAAGTGACCCATATCAGATTACATATTTCCTTTAAGGGGTATTGGTCATGTGCAGATGGCCTACACTAGACTTCCCATTCCCCATCTCCACCATGTAGCATGATGCATACCCTGAATAAGTCCATGTCCAACCCAGTGATATTGGACATGCTACACGTACACATCCTGATCTCAAACACACACTTCATGGACATCCACCTTCCTAGTACTAGGATCACCACATGCTGGACAGATCCTTGTCCCATACACTTTACATAGTCCTGCCATACTATGCATTCCTGTCCAGCCAAGCTCTCAGACATGGTGTGATGACCGCATGGTAAATGTATCATTAACTCTGTGGATCAGTAATGTGGCACTGCTTCACCTGGCCCCAGAGACCCGCCTGTCAGCTACAGTCATGTAACCTTTCATCCTAGAGTCACACATAGCCCATGGCATATAGCCTACTAGTTGACTTTGACTGTACATGCTATAGTTGATATCCATTCCTGCAAATACCATCTGGCTAGCCGGTGTCCCATGTGTATCACATGTGCAACACAGGTGATACATGGCTGGATGTTGAATTGCTGTACAGTGCTGTGTAGATGTATATGGTAGAACACATACACGTAAAACCTTACATGAGCAAATCTACAGGGTCACAGGTCATGTCTGTTAAGGCAGTGTAAGTCTTTATATGTGACATATACACAGCATCAAGGTCGACTGCATTAATGTGGACACATCCAGCCATGTGCTAATAGGTAGGAACACCAGTACAGGCAAAAAGACATGCCCACATCAAGACAGCATCCACATGGAGTATGAGCAATGTAATCAGGTGACACACACACATATATGATGATAATATCCACTCACCATTGAGTGTCATGTGTGTGACACAAACATGTCAGCGGTGTCAGTGCCATGTAGATTTGCAAATACAACTATTTAATCATAATAAATGTGATACACATCTATGTTCAGCTGTAGCTCTGTATGTCTCTGTGAGTTACTGTGACCTGCCTCCATCATTATGTCTTCCAGGTGTGCCACTTGCAAGGCTACCTCCTTATACCCACTTGGAGGATGAGGCCCTCATCCCATACCCACATGACAATCATGATATCCTGTTCATCCATGTGCCACAGGATGCACAACAGCGGGATACCCTGTGGATGGAACTTCGCAGGAGGGTTAATGATGTGGGTGGCCACAACCGCACCTACCAGCAGGTGCGCAGACATTGTACAGACCTCATTAGATGGGCAAAGCAGTGTGCGAATGCAATCACCAGGGAACAAAGTGCAACAGGTGGTGGACCACCAACCCAGCCCCCATTCACACGTACCAAGGAGCTACTGGCCAACCTGGTGACACCTGCAGAACAACATCTGCAAGCCTTAGACGATATTGTGGAGGTGGGTGTCTCTCAACCACTGAGCCTGGAGTTGCCTGGTAAGTCAGTACTGCACCTATAACAACTATATTCCATATAGTTGCATGTGTTGCTGTACAATATGTAATGTAATATCATATGCAAGGCATGTAAATACACATGCTGCATACTATAGTATGCTACTCTGTGTATACATGCATGTGCATACACCATAGTATAGTCTAATGTACTGGTGTATATGTTAACATGCACATTGCACCCTGTAGCCATCATGCAGGAGTGGATAATGCTCATACTGCTTTGTTACTCCTATTTAGGTACCTCTGGCATTCTGCTGCAGCAGCAGCCCATTGCAGGTGAGACTGTTATTATTTATCAGGCATCATGATGCATAGATCTATCTGCTATGTGACCATTTACCACATGTACACATAATGTATGGTCCTGTCACAATATACAGGTCGGACCTGCAATGCATCACAATGCCTACTCATGTGCAACACTTGCAAACTATGTGAATCACTGACATGAATCCTCACAAACTGTCATTGCCAGATGTGTGGACAGCTGTGCATACAATGGTGGAAGTGCTGTTCACTGTAGGGACATGTTCTACAGATCAGAACTACACATGTGGGGAATACAAACAGTACTACACAGTGAGTATGGCCAGCCCACAGGATTCACTGGTGTGGATCATAGCCCTGCTATGAATGTCACACAATGTGATGTGCTATCTTGACATGTCCATGACATCTAGTGGCCTGGCTGCAACACTGCCTAACTAACCTGAAATCATATCCCGTGTACCACCCTTTGTCTGCATAACCCTGTCGTCAGTGGAGCATATGACATCTATGGGTGTATGTCATATGGGACAACACAGACATGTGAAATAGATTCCCGTCACAATAATTTGGCCAACTCATGTACACACATGGCCATGGAGGATGGCCAGAGACATGAAGCAACACACACAGTAGACGTGATGTGCTTGTGTGTACACCCTGTCATACAATGGCTACACATGGTCCAACTATGGCCTTTGTGTAATGGTTATATTGCAGATGTGGAACACTAGACATCCTACAGGCCTGTGCACATATTGTGTAGGCGTGACATCAATACACCACATAAGATGCGTTGAACATCTTGAAGGTGTCACGACATGACAACAGTCACCTGTACAGTATCCACATCAGCCCACAGATACAGTACATTCCCCTTGCTGGTGTCGGACATCAATGTCATACTTGCTCCTCGTGTGTGTGTGTGTGTGTGTGTGTGTGTGTGTGTGTGTGTGTGTGTGTGTGTGTGTGGTACACAGATGTCATGTGGGACATGGTGTACTGAAGTGTTCGCCTTGTCTGGCCATAGTTGCCAGGCAGCAGCAATATGGTTGCAGATGGGCAGGGGTGTCATCCGTATACCCTTCAGTGACCTGTGTCACACTTTCCACATCATGGTTTAGTGTGTAAACACCTCAGTGACGTGAGTCACATTCCACAGTATATATGTATTGTATCCGAACACAGTCATGGCTATGAACTGTGTCTGTAACTCACACTGTATAGCAATAGAGATGCCTCATGATTCCCTGCAATGGCCATTGTCAAAGGAAAAATATACTTTAAAAATGATCAATACATGGTAGGTTCAGGTTAAGGCACTTTAATCTTGCAGCAAGGAGACAAAAATGTGCTAATACAGAGTTTGTCTGACTAGATCAGGAAATGCAAGCATTTTTATACATTTTCTAATAAGACATTGCCTACCAAGATGACGTAGTAAATCACAAGTTTTAACATCATCATCATTCCGTAGTGATTGTTTTGTAAAATTCTGCTTGTACTATCAATTTTTGTGAGAAACTTCCTAAGAAAAACAACGTGGCCTTGGCTACCACCGGTTAGATATATGCAATGTTACCATTCAAGGTACAATGGCCAATTTGAGCACAAAGCAAGTATAGATTGCAGTTCATTTTTCCAACAGTCCTTTGTCTGTTTTATCTCTTCCTTCTGCAGCTGTGCATGTTCTCATACTTTGAACAGAGCTAATTGTTCAAAATCATTACATTACAGAATATGGCATTGTTCGTTCATTGCTTCCTGACCTAGCAGATAATCACCTGCTTCTCAAGTACATTTCCAAAAGGCATAAACATGAATTTTGCTGTGCTAGCAGTTACTAGGTCAGAGGGCATCTTGCAAGTTTCAGAAAACACACTGCAGTTTCAAAAGCATCTTTTAGTCTCATATGAAACTAAGCTGTATATAAAATAGTGCATATAAAATAAAATGAAAAACGTGTTAACTCATTTAGTTTGTAATTAGCATTAAGCACACACATTAATACATATTTTTCTGACATTCCCCCCCTGTTAATACTTTTTAATTCTATATTCAAAAGAATAAACAGTTTGCTTCTTCTCCTAACCTCTTCCATTCAGGATTTGCAGTTAAGAGAGTCATTCAGTTTAAACTTATGAAAGTGTTTCACTTTTCAACAATTCTTCAATTTCAGTATTTTGATACAAAGTCTCAGAAACTGATATATCTATAAAATCTTTGATTGACTTTTTCATGCAGGGAACACCACAATAAATGCATGCTCCTAATAGGAGTAATGACACACAGATGGCAATCAGGATGTTCATTAGGATGGAACCCAACCCCCCCAAACAGATTCTGAAAAAAGTCCGTCAGAGGGTTTGGGCCTGGTTTGGTCATGGTCGACACTTGCTGGATCACCTCAAGATGGTTGTTTATTTCGTGCTGGTTGTCAGGAATATATGAACAGCATTCTTCTTTGATTAAAGTGCACGTACCACCTCTCGCCGCTAGGGTGAAGTCGAGAGCCATGCGGTTCTGAAGCACCACAGTTCTCATAGCATTCAGTTCATCAGTCACTAATTCGAGAGCAGAAAAAGTTACATTGCTCATAACTTCGAGAAATTTAGACAGTTTCCTCAGCTCCCAAATCAATTTCACTGCGCCATATGCAGGGGCTATGCCTGCCCATGATATAATGGTGTCACTCAATTCCATGTGTGTCAGTTTATCTTTGTTTTTTACAGAGTTATGGTTTCTCCACCCTGCTTCGATTTGTCCTACTGGATTCTCGGGTCTCTTAATTGGACTTCTAGGTTTACTGCTGACCTCTCTGATGTTTCAAATTTTTCCCTGAGGCAAAGCTGCAGTGTGTCGTATGGCCAGAACCAGGTAACCCAAAAAAACAACTGCCAGACCAATTCTCAGGTAGCCATTTATATGTTTTTTTCCCACAAACAAAATAACAATTCTCTGCTTTAGTATTAATATAAGCTTGCCCTGCATGAAACATTTTCTTATCAATAATAGAAAGCTGCTTTAAAAGAACAGGATTATGTTGTATTTCATCAACATTTCTATGCATCTTTGTGAAGTATGCATCATAGTTTGTATCACAAATAGTTTTAGTCTTACTGGCTTTAATATAACATTTATAAGAAACAGTCACATTGCAATTGCTCCAACCCACCTGAATAGTGTCATTCTTGTAAAAACATACAATCCCTTTTTGTGTAACAGGTAGGTACAATGCTATTTTGTCTTGTGATTTCACAGGTGTAGTATCAAAAATCAAGTTTTCCCAGGTCTCATTGACCCCTAGGGGGACAACAGTCATTAATAATCCCCCGTATGCTGTTGGTATAGCTGTGCAAATCCAGCAGTTCGAAACATTAAAAGTATCAGCATACACATATTTAATTGCTTGGTAAGTATTAAAGTTTGGATGCCAGTCTATGAGTAATGCATCACGTTTGATCAGTTCAACTCTTGTGGCTGGGAAAAGGAAAGGCCACAGCAAAAAGATCAATGTTATCAGTCAGTATAGCTATCAGAATAATCATGCAAATTTTCTGAGGTTGTTCTGCATCTCTATTTACTCTATACCTGGTCATTTTGTTCTCGTTGTACAACAGTAACAAGGTTTTTGTCCAGTTCAAAGTTCTTAACCAGTTTACAATGTGTCAGATGAATCCAGGACACTCGCTCTGCTATCTTGACTGCTGTGGGTGTCGACAGTAGTACCTGGTACAGTCCTTCCCACTTCAGAGAACTCCAGCTCTTTTTTTTCACAACCTTCACCCAGACTCACATGCCTGGGGCTATTGCTGCTTCCGATGGTCTGGTTTGTTCTTTATCTGAAACAAAATTTAACTGCAAAAGTTTGTTATTCAAAAATCACCTCATATACTCTGCAAGTGAACTGTCAGCCTCCTGCTCTGCAGGCATGAGAGGTTTCCATTGAGGTGTATAATATGTATAATAATATAACAGTATTTCAAAAGGAGTTAACCCTTTTACATTTGGAACAGTTCTCATGCTCAACAGTGCCAGAGGTAGACAGTGCACCCAGTTCTTTTGTGTCTCACTAATCAATTTCCTAAGTTTGTTTTTCAAAACCCCATTGTGCCTCTCTACTAATCCTGCAGATTGGGGGTGGTATGCGCAATGATTTTTCAGAGAAATCCCAAAATATCGGCTTAGTTGTTGTATAGTTTGATTTACAAAGTGTGTACCATTGTCACTATAAATCTTTTCCGGTATGCCAAATCTAGGAATAATTTCTTTAACAAGGACTTTTGCAACAGTAGCTGCATCTGGATTTTTAGTTGGAAAAGCTTCCACCCATTTGGAAAACATATCTATAATGACAAGGCAGTATTTCTTATTTTCTCATTTGTTTAGCTCTATAAAATCCATACAAATAGTATGGAACTGATATGGTGGTGTAGGCAAACTCCCTTGCTTAGGTTTTAATGCCCCTTGTGCATGATGCTTGTTACAAACATGGCATGCTGCACAAAAATATTTTGTGTAGTTTGTAAATCCGTACGTCGTAAACACTCGATTCACTAACTGTACCATCCCCCCTGTTGAGACATGGCACTGCCCATGGCTCAACAAAGCTGCATATCTAAACAAGTTAGATGGCAAAATCGGTTTCTTCTCTTTGGAGATATACAGTCCCTTCTCAAATATTGCTCCTCGTTTTATCCACTTTTGTTTTTCTACATTTGTAGTAAGTGTCTGCATTGTTTATAACATTTCTAAGTCTAAAATCTCAGATGGTTGTAATTCCTCACTCAAAAGAAATACGTCTGAAGCTGAAGCTGCTTGTTTTGCAGCTGTATCAGCCCTCGCATTACCTTTTGAAATTCTATCTTGTTGCTTGGTATGAGCTACGCATTTGCATATAGCTACTTTCTGAGGTAACTGAATAGAGTCTAAAATAAATTGTGCATTTTTAATTGGTTTACCAGTAGATGTTATCATTCCTCTATTTTTCCACTGCTGCGCAAAAACATGTACAGTAGAAAAAGCATACTGACTGTCAGTAAAAATGTTCACTTGTTTACCTTTTGCCAAGGTACATGCCCTTGTCAAAGCAATCAATTCTGCTGTTTGTGCAGATAAGTTGTGTGGTAAAGACTTTGCTTCTAAAATCTCAGTATCAGAAACTACTGCATACCCTACTAGATTCTGTCCTGTAGGACCCTTCCTGCACAAGCCGTCCACATAGTATGTCACCTCGGCATCATCCAAGGGTACATCTGTAAGATCTTTTCTAGGTAGTGTCTTTTGCTCAATCTCCTGCAGACAGCAGTGTGGTTTGCCATCTGCAGGGGTTGGGAGCAAGGTTGACGGATTCAAAGTTGTGCATTGTTCAATTGTCATATGAGGTTGTCTCAACAGTATAGTCATACAGGAAAGATGTCCAGCAGGAGAAAGATATGCTACTTTTACTTGCAGTAAAATAATCGCGACTGCATGAGGCACTCTCAATGTGAGAGGGTGGAACAACACTACTGAGGCCGAAGCCTGCACTGCCATTGCAGCTGCGACTACTGCTTGTACACAGTGGGGCAGGGATCGCACCACTGGGTCTAGCTGTGATGAATAGTAAGCTATGGGGCGTTGTTTGTTCCCATGCTGTTGTGTTAACACTGATGTCATATAACCTTGCTTACAATCTACAGTTTGTAAAAATCGTTTATGATAGTTTGCTAATCCTAAAACTAATGAAGAAGCTATCAGCTGTTTCAATTTACAGAAAGCTGATTCTGGTTCTGGTGTCCACTGTAATAAATCTTGTGCTGCCATAGGCTTTTGAATATCAAGTTGGTCAGTGGAGCAGATTCCAAGGCATAGTTTGGAATCCAACTCCGACAAAAGTTAGTAGTACCCAGGAAGGACATCATTTCCTTCTTGGTAGTTGGTTTAGGTGCTTGTAATATTGCTGTTTTTCTGTCTTCATCTAATATTCTGCCTTCTTTGGATATTACATATCCCAGGTATTTGACCTGTTTTTTCCAAAGTTGCAGTTTGTTTTTGTTTACCTTGTGTCCTTGAGTGGCTAAAAAGTTTAGTAATGCTATGGTATCCTCTCTGCATTCTTGCTGGGTGGGGGCTGCCAGCAGAATGTCATCTACATAAAGTAAAATCTGACTGCCTTTCGTGGGATAAATCCCAGGTTACTTGCCATTTCCTGTGCGAATATTGTTGGACTTTCACAATATCCCTGTGGTAGTCACAGATATGTATACCTTTTCCCTGAAATGTAAATGCAAACCAATGTTGGCTGTCAGGGTGTATCGGTATTGAGAAAAATGCATTGCTAATATCTACCACAGAAAAATACTTTTGTTGAGGTTTCAAATCATTCAATAAAGTGTGTGGATCTGGCACCGTAGGTGCCCTGGGTATAACTGTGTCATTTACAGCTTGTAAATCTTGGACCATACGCCATTCTCCGTTTGCTTTCCTAACAGGAAATAAGGGTGTATTACATGGTGAATCAGGAGACTCAAGGGATACTGTCTCTTTTGAGGTCTAAATGCTGATTTTGGCGTGATAGTGACTGGTCCTGCTGTATGAATGAGTCCTACATCTGATTTCCCTGTTGACCAGAGAGTCTCAAGGCTTTTTCCTCTTCCTCTAGTAAGAGTGCTATTCAGCTGTCCTCACTTGCCTGTGAGTGTACAGCTGGGTGTGTCTGCATTATCCAATTTAGTTTCTGTTTTTGTACTACCTGTTTGGAAAGTTCTAACTCTGTCTGCTTTTCCCACCTTGTGACTTTTTCTCCTAGGTCTTCCCACTTCACATTTCTATCTTTAGTTAAATTCACATGTGGTAATCGATTAGATTTCTAAAGTGCTAGGAATTCCTGGGGTAATGAACAGCTCACAACACTGTTTCCTTCTGTGTCCCAGTACAAATTTCGTAATACTAATCTGTTAGCATGGTTTCTAAACAGTTCTTGCTCATATTCTTTATCAGGTCCTGGTTTGCTACAGTAATATAGAGTGCAATGCAACAAATGCTGTTTATCAGTGTCAAGGGAGGGGGATTTACTGATGGCTACGTTCATCAGTTCTTTGGTTACTGCCCCTGGATCAGTCGTAACTAAGTCCTGGCTGTACCAATAAAATGTTTCACCTTCCGGTCACACTACAAAAGTATCCATTTGTCGCTGTGCTTCCATACCCTGCATAGTTGGAACTACAGCTATGCCAAATATCTGCATTAGGTCTCTGCCCAAGAGATTCACTGGGCATTTTGCAGAAACAACAATTTTACTTTTCTGGGTCATCCCTGAAACTGGGTCAGTTATCGCTATGTTGTGGGAGCGTGGCTCCCGATACAGCTGTCCATTAGCTGCTTTCACTAATATGAAGTCAAGTGATTCTGAATTTTCTGGTAGTTTGGAAGGATGTATCAGGGTCCGTGAAGCCCCTGAGTCACACAGGAATTTAACTTCCCTCCCCTCTACCAGAAGTGTAACTTCCGGTTTTGTGTCTGCTAAGTAGAGCTCTAGGCTCAATAATGCTAAGTCCAAAATTTCATTTTCTTCATTATCTGTGATTTCATGCACATTCTCTACCTCTTCTATCATGTCCTCTACCCGTTCTACCACATTTACACTTGTCTTTTCTTGTTTATTCTTTTCCAGTGATTCTTGACTACCATATAGTCAGTCCTCCCCCTCCTTGTCTTCTGTGGTTACCTTTTTATTTTGCCTGCAATCCCTTGCTAAATGTCCCTTTTTCCCACATTTAAAACATTCACCCCTTTTCTTTCTCTCTTCAAAGTCCTCTGATCATTTATCAGATTGTTTGTTTCCCTGGGCATTTTTCTTATCTGATCCATCTTCTACTGCAAATACTTGAGTTTTCTTTTTCTTTTTGCTATTAAAATGCCTTTCGGCATGTCTTGCATATTCAAGTAATGACTGTAATCTACTTGTATGATGATCTTCCATGTGCTTTGTAATAAAGCTGCTAATGGGTGCAATACTGCCTTTCAAAAATGCATTCTTTAGCTGCTGCTCATATGGGGAATTATGTGTTTGGTCTTCAGGTACCTGCATTCCACAATGGTTATTAAAACATTCTAATAATCTAGCATAATATCTATCAACAGTTTCAACTTCTTGTTGTATGCATTGATTAATGCAAGTCCAATCAGCCCTAGGCTTCCATTTCTCAGAGATTCAGTCTGTCAGACCTTTCACTCTGTTGTCCAGTTCTGCATTACTATGTGGGAGTGGTCTAAGCTCTGTGTCACGGGGATTCCAGTTGCCACTGATCATGTGCCAATCTGGACCTACAATTTGTCTAACTACTTTCTCTACTTCCTCTCCATTCAAATGGTAACTTAACCTCATGCCCTGTAAGTCTTCTAAGAATTTTCTAAAATTAACTTTTGGATGGGGAATTCCCTCTGTGGCTTTCTGGATGTTTTCCAGTGTCCACGGTCTATATACTAGAAGAGTTGGGTCCTGTCCTGCCTGTCCTGCCTGTGGATTTGGTACTTCTATGAGTGGACATATCTCTTCTTCACTCATAGCTTGTGAATTTTTATTTATTTCATACAATTCAATATCCCCTCTTAAGTTGCGTGCTCGAGACCTGGTCTCGATAGGATCTCTGACAAATGGTTTTGGTTTTGTAGGAACAGCTGGGTATAGCGGAGGTGGATCAGCTTGTCTACTCGCTTCATATTCTGGTAAGGGAAGCGGAGGGGGTGGAGGGGGTGTTGCTATTACCAAGTTATTGTCTTCTTTATCTAAAAACATTGCTTTTGAATTTTTAATCTTTTGTTCCCTGCGGTTTGCTTCCTCAAGCCACCTGTGTGCCTGAGGGACTCCTAATTGTCGTTGCTTTTTTAGCTGACCTTTCGCGTCTGTTTTAAGTTGTCTAACAAGTTTAATAAGTGAAGGTTTATCTAAATTACCATCAAATTTGTATTTATTAACCCATTTTGTATAATACCTAACATTATTGGCACGCTGTAATTGCATATATTTCGTGTCTTCGGTTAAGGGCGGGTCTTGGGAACTTTTTGTGCACTGATTTCCCATGTTGCCTTAGCTAAGTTAGAAATTGTTACGTAACCCTTTTTATCACGTGGTACCACGACTTACACTTTTTCAGTTTATCTAGAATAACTGCCTACCTATTCTGTTTCCCTGATCTATGACAAGACAACAATCTTTTTTGTCCCTGATCTGCACATGCAAATCTCCCTGACAAAAACAATACTGTAACAAGTCCCTGATCTAAAACAGAAAAAGGTAAATTCCTCCTTACCTGAGCCTCCATGTCTTGATCCCACCAGAACGTTGACTCATCCTCCGATCACAGATCAGAAACAGTGGCTGGCCTCTTTTGAACGACAATTCAGTCAGAGGTCTTTTAAAGCAGAAGAACCAATGTGGCCTCTTCTCCGTATGGGTTCATGCCACCGCGCCCAATTCTGACCTGAGCTAGAGTGAGAGATATGTTTCCGACTCGAAGGACCAATCTGTCAAAGGAAAAATATACTTTAAAAATGATCAATACATGATAGGTTCAGGTTAAGGCACTTTAATCTTGCAGCAAGGAGACAAAAACGTGCTAATAGAGTTTTGTCAGACTAGAATCAGGAAATGCAAGCATTTTTATACATTTTCTAATAAGACATTGCCTATCAAGTTGACGTAGAAACCACAAATTTTAACATCATCATTCTGTAGTGATTGTTTTGTAAAATTCTGCTTGTACTATCAATTTTTGTGAGAAACTTCCTAAGAAAAACAACATGGCCTTGGCTACCACCAGTTAGATATATGCAATGTTACCATTCAAGGTATTATGGCTAATTTGAGCACAAAGCAAGTATAGATTGCAGTTCATTTTTCCAACAGTCCTTTGTCTGTTTTATCTCTTCCTTCTGCAGCTGTGCATGTTCTCATACTTTGAACAGAGCTAATTGTTCAAAATCATTACATTACAGAATATGGCATTGTTCATTCATTGCTTCCTGACCTAGCAGATAATCACCTGCTTCTCAACTACATTTCCAAAAGGCATAAACATGAATTTTGCTGTGCTAGCAGTTACTAGGTCAGAGGGCATCTTGCAAGTTTCAGAAAGCACACTGCAGTTTCAAAAGCATCTTTTAGTCTCATATGGAACCAAGCTGTATATAAAATGCATATAAAATAGAATGAAAAACATGTTAACTCATTTAGTTTCTAATTAGCATTAAGCACACACATTAAGACATATTTTTCTGACAGCCATGCACATCAGCTAAATGTGCAGTACATCTGTAGGGCAGACTGACAACACTGCATTGGGACACCATTACCCCATTGTATATTTGACAGGACACCATTGTGATAAACATGTATGCATGTCATTGCACACGCCAGCAGATCACATGTCATACTACATGTGATTGTCAAGGTCATATGCCACACATCAGGCAGGTGTACTGTTAACCTGTGCTGGTCTACATGGTGTAACACAGGGATGTATGCTAACTACTACTATGATTGTGTAATTTGCATGCTGTCTGCTATGACACATGCATGCTGTTGTGTGCAACCCAGGGATGTATGATAACTACCACTATTATTGTCTGTGCTGCATGCCGTCTGCCATATCACATGCATGTTGCATGCCTTCTGTCATATCACATGTGTGTGTGTGTGTGTGTGTGTGTGTGTGTGTGTGTGTGTGTGTGTGTGTGTGTGTCTATTGTATAGATTGTAATGTAGAGTTCTTGTCTGCCCTCACAGGTGATGTAGGTGCGTTGCCCTCCTGCAGTCCATCTGTTAGTGTCCCCACAGAATCTAGCAGTGATGATGAATGTATGATTGAGGCACAGGCAGGGTGGTCACTGGCTGAAACTGTGCCATTGGTTGCCATTCCACCTATATCCCTCTCATCCCCACACACAGATCCCATGCCTGCACATACCCCATCACCAGTGGCCATAGAGGAAGGACAGTTGGCATGTGGTAGCTTGGAACAGGAAAGGGTGGGGGCTATGGAAGGTGTGCCTGCACACTATGGTGTCAGTCATCTGACTGGTGGTGCTCCACACAGGCACATGGCCAGTGCTGCTCGTAGGAGGACCTCTGGCCAACATGCTCCTGCAAGACAGAGCGCAGCAGCTGGTGTCACCAGACACATGTTTCAAGCTGTAATGGAGGCAGAGGCATGTGCTGAATGGCACAACAGAGAATATCAGAGGCTTCAGACGGCTGCTGTCCATTCTTTAAACAACAACATCCAGGCAATGGTAAATGCTCAACAACAGATTGCTGAAGCTTTGGATAAACGGTTGGGTGACATGGTTGGAGTCCTTGACCGTGGCATGACAATCCGTGAGTGTGAGCTGTCTGTGTTGGAACATCTGGTAGGAGTGAGGCATCAGGCATGTGGATGTAGGCCTGCTACATCACCTGTTTCCAGTCTACGTGTACAAGCTACCTCACATGTCCGCTCCCATAGTGGCAGTAGCAGCAGCAGTGCATCTGGCGCTGTGCTGTCTATACCACAACACAGCAGGCCACGTGCATATGGCCCTGGACAGTCCCAACAGGGACATGGTTCCAGTGGACAAGTGTCATCATACCGTACCCAATCTGCACCTCTACATGGTCGTGCCCATGCAACCCCTGGCAGGCACAGGTCACATGTCCATGGCCGGACACTGTGAACTGTAAAACCTGGCCTGTACAGTCTACAACTGGCAATAATACCTCTGTGTAGGTCAGACACATTCCAGAACTGTGTGCATACATGCACGCACACACTGGAAACATATGTAGGGCACCACAACACACACATGCATAACATCCACACATGCCCAATTAGATCAAAGGACCAAACCCACATACATGATGTCATCCAATGGTGCAACCTAGGCCTCTGGCAAACATTATCACCCTGTGCATATGATGATGCCTGTGCCGCATCCCTGACATCCACACCATCGGTGCAGGGACATGCTCATATGTTCTGATGCACAGGGTGAACAGACTAGGAAGATAAGTGTAGATTACAACTGTTGAGTACTGTTGACAGGCAGCAGACATACCATGTACTACAGGTGTACAATGCATTTCGTACTGTTAACAGTATGTGTCTTGTGTAACAACAGTAACTGCATGTTGGTCATGATGTTCTGCTTTCCTCCTTCAGGTCTAATTGCACGTGCCAGTGAATGTCAGTGTTTGCAGCTAGTGTCCCATATGTCAATGTGGACTACTCACAGGTATGTATGAATATACCAGCATGCACAGTGTAACTGCCACATAACAGTGAGAATGTTCCATGTTCCAAACATGTCTACTGATCCAAGAGCATGATAGCTGTGTGTTAAGCTACTGTGGCTACAGACTTGACATCCATACTGGGTGACATCACAGGTACAGTTACACGGAGTGGTGAGGTAAGAGAGTGGTCTAGCTGATTACAAGGATAGAGGCCAGTGGAAAGTGTGATGCCTCATTGGGAAGCAGTAATACACATTCCCATGACAGGATGCCAACACACAACTGCACCCACATACTCAGGTATTGACACACATGTATTCAGTGACACAGTAACACACCCACACACTCACAGATTCACAGACACAGTAACACACACTCACACACAGTAGCTACTGTTGAGATGAGGACCCCTGCCTATGTGCAAACGATCATTTCAGTACTGTGCACCTACATGATACGCCACAGAGAATACACATGTACAGGTAGTCAGTATGGCCTAAGATCGGGGAGATCAACATGGATAGTAGATTGCATCGCCTGGATGGGGGGAGGGGTCTTATCAGTTCAGTATGGTAACATACATCCTCACTCCAGGGACCAAACAGCCATACCTACTGACACACACATACACACTGTGGCATTCAGTATTGAATACACCTATGTCACGCACATACAGATACCTCACATGTGTGAGATACACGCCCCTGCCTATGTCCTGCTTTCTACATTGCAGTCTGTACAGATGTGTCCATTAGTGTACTGGAGAGTGAGTAACAACTGAGATGTATTCCCCAACATACGTGATATATATGGACACACATGCAACCACACATGCCAGTACTGTGAATCAAAGACCTGCCTAGCTCATGACATGTATGACAGACTTATAGCAGTATTGCACATGTTACAAAGTGTACTGATGCTTCTTTTGGCAACAGTGCTGATATATGCACACGGGATGTCTTAACTGTTAACAGGTGTCAAGTGATTTACCTTCGGTGTCACCCTGACCGCTGTCTAAGTTGTGTGTTATGTCCTTCAATTAACAAAACCATTGCTTAACAGTTACACAGGTTATTGTATGACTGCTTCTGACACACCTGTGAGCTGTCCTCAGCAAACATCCATCTGCAAAGATGCCCCACCACTTAGTTATTTCCACACATCTGTCCATACCTGAGGTACATCTTTCCATACATTCAGCATATCACCATATACAGTTGGCAATGTTGAGGCTGCATTGCAACTGCATGATGTACTAAGATACACATCACCTGCATACATCAGCAACTGCACACGCATGGTATCTGAATGCACACCACTGCATGTACATGTGTGTAGGTCCTACAATCCTGTCATTTGGGCATGTTTGTAGGCATTGCAATTGGTGGACATGTGTCATGACATACATGACACATGGACTGTTGTATGATATGATAGGTGAATTGGGTGACCGGTACAGAGGGAATGTTACCTCTGTCAACACTGATATCACACCTTATGTACTGTTAGCATTCAGCAGCCATGGACCTACATTCCATGTGCATGTGTGTAATGGCTGTAGCCACCTGTTTGCACAAAGGACAACAACAGCTATGCTATTAACATGTATGTTGTGTGTGTGTGTGTGTGTGTGTGTGTGTGTGTGTGTGTGTGTGTGTGTGTGTGTGTGTGTGGCATGTACATACCCAGGGCAGGTACATGTATGTCATATCCAAACATGAGGGTATGTACTGGTGTACAGCAACAGTCATCTGCTAATGCTGTAAATAACCGAGGGCCCCTGGTATGTGTACAGCTGACCTGGTTACAGACAGTGGTATCATTGCATTGCATAATACATGATGCAACTGTGTCAGTACATGGGTACTCTCTACAGTTGATGTAGAGCTTGGTACTGTCCACTGGTCAAGGGTCACATGGTTGTGTACTCTTATATGTTCTACAACATGTATGGATGTGTGTTGGTGGTCCGAGGGCATGGTGGTGTCTGAGGTTTACATCCTAGAATGCAACATGTGACACTGTGTCCTGCACATGATCTGTGATGCCTTTCGTGGGGGTACCATTCAGTACATGTGAATGGCCTTTATGTATGCGGGGACACCACCACCTGGAGTGGTCCGTACCTGTGTTATGGCCCACATATCTGGTTCTGAGGTATATGGTGGTAGTGCTATTGTGCACTACAGAGTCATCAGCCAGGTGTTCCTCACTGCACAGATGTCAGTACTCCCCATTGCTGGATCTACAGTGAGCAGCTGTGATTATGGACACTACACATCTAGCACTGGTTAGCATAAGCATACAATGCAGTTGTTCTCTAGGTGTCAGGGTATTATCCTGTGTTTAGGACATTTGCCTTGGAATGGCACTATATGGGTAGGTGTGGCTTGGGTATTATCCTCACTCCCTTGAATCATAGATGCATGTGATATGTGTCAAAGGCCTGTCTACTGTCAGTCATGTCATCCCAGAATGACAAACACTGAACAACCTCGTACTTACAGCAGGACATTGGCTCATTGTGTTGGTCAAGCAGTTGCCACTTCTAGCAAGGCTCATTGTGTTGGTCAAGCAGTTTCCACTCCTAGCAAGACATCACTGTGAGTGGTGATATTGTGCTTCGTATAGGATGGTATATCTAAGGTGACAGACAGCAGCAGACGTTGTGTAAAAGACCGGGGTCAGATATATGTAGAGCAGCGTTCCTGCTAACAATGACAACTACTAAAACCAGAGCCCATTACAATATGTTCTTTATGTCTACCTGTAATAGCATGGCCACTGTGGCCTTCCATGTTTAGAATCAGAGTGCATCCCAGACAGCCCTGTGCTACTAAGTGTATGAGCATGCCCAGTATAACCTTGTGTAGATGGACACATAGTGCATTCTGAACAGCCCTGTGCTACTGTGTGAACATGTCCAGTGACACCTTGTGTCGGTTATATGCCTCTGTGTATGGGCATGGCCATTGTAACCCTGTATAGTGATAGTAGTCGCCCATGCCTGAGGACTGAGTAATGCTTTACACTGCTCACACTCCATACATTTCTTATACCCACCTTTGGCAAGGCTGATGAGGTCACCCATTTACAAATACACCTCTGGGAGTGCTGTGTCCCAGTATTCTCGGTAGCACGTTCTGTAACTGCATAATGCTGTAGTGTAAAAAAGTACTTAGGTTGGTATTCTAATCCCAGACTTGCTGTGTGTGTATGTTTGTCGCTGTCTGCCTGAGGACTGAGTAATGCTTTTACACTGCTCAGACTCCATATATTTCTTATACCCACCTTTGGCAGGGCTGATGATGTCACCCACCTACAAATACACCTCTGGGAGTGCTATGTCCCAGTAATCTCAGTAGCGCATTCTGTAACTGTGTAATGCTGTAGTGTAATAAAGTAGTTAGGTCAGTGTTCAAATCCCAAACTTGCCATGTGTGTGTGTTTGTCCCCGTGTGCCTGAGGACTGAGTAATGCTTTTACACTGCTCACACTCCATACATTTCTTATACCCACCCACCTTTGGCAAGGCTGATGATGTCACCCATCTACAATTACACCTCTGGGATTGCTGTGCCACAGTAATCTCGGTAGCGCATTCTGTAACTGTGTAATGCTGTAGTGTAATAAAGTAGTAAGGTCGGTGTTCTAATCCCAGACTTCCCATGTGTGTGTGTGTGTGTGTGTTTGTCCCTGAGGACTGAGTAATGCTTTTACACTGCTCACACTCCATACATTTCTTATACCCACCTTTGGCAGGGCTGATGATGTCACCCACCTACAAATACACCTCTGGGGGTGCTGTGTCCCAGTAATTTTGGTAGCGTGTTCTGTAATTGCGTAATGCTGTAGGGTAATAAAGTAGTTAGGTTGGTGTTCTAATCCCAGACTTGCCATGTGTGTGTGTGTGTGTGTGTGTGTGTGTGTGTGTGTGTGTGTGTGTGTTTGTTCCTGTCTGCCTGAGAACTGAATAATGCTTTTAGACTGCTCACACTCCATACATTTCTTATACTCACCTTTGGCAAGGCTGATGATGTCACCCATCTACAAATTCACCTCTGGTAGTGCTGAGTTCCAGTAATCTCGGTAGCATGTTCTGTAACTGCGTAATGCTGTTGTGTAATAAATTAGTTAGGTCGGTGTTCTAATCTCAGACTTGCCATGTGTGTGTGTGTGTGTTGTGTGTGTGTGTGTGTGTGTGTGTGTGTGTGTGTGTGTGTGTGTGTGTGTGTGTGTATTTGTCCCTGTCTGCCTGAGGACTGAATAATGCTTTCAGACTGCTCACACTCCATACAATTTATATGACCACCTTTGGCAGGGCTGATGATGTCACCCACCTACGACTACACCTCTGGGAGTGCTGTGTCCCAGTAATCTCGGTAGCGCATTCTGTAACTGCGTAATGCTGTAGTGTAATGAAGTAATTATGTCAGTGTTCTAATCCCAGACATGTCAAGTGTGTGTGTGTGTGTGTGTGTGTGTGTGTGTGTGTGTGTGTGTGTGTGTGTGTCGTGAGACACATACAGTGCATGGTAGAGTATGCACTCTCTGTACAAATTGCATGACCACCTTTGTAATTCCTGCTGTCACCCACCTAGGTATACACCTGTAGACATGCTGCAACACAGTATGCACCGTAGAGCGTGCCCTAAAAGTGTATTGCTGCAGTGTGATACGGTAGGTAGGGGTTTGTATACAAGACAAGGCAAGTGTATGTTTGTCTGTCAGAGCCTGTGTAGAAATGGCCATGATTGTCTTACCATTGGACATGTTTGGGAGCGGATTTTGTAGTTTTCCTATATGGTGTCCGTCTTATGACACATTGGCCACCTCATGAGGAGTATAGCTGTCAGTCAGCCATGGGACTGTGTTGGCAAGCCATACCCATACATCTAGCAAAAGGCCTGGTGAACAAAGTATGCAGCCGTACTATTACCCGGTATATGTCCCGCACCCATGTGCCATGCAAAAACAAACTTGCCTAGGATATCCCACTATGTTGCTAGTACCATGCACATTGATGACAGATAGTAGGCATGGTGTGAATGCTGTGCCCTGCGGAGGACATGGCACCCTGTTCAGCGGTACAAAACACATATATGCGGACATTGTGCCTTCACTATGTTCCACACTGGATGCCTGCAACATATGTGCTGCCATCAAATGTGATCCACAGAGGCCAGACAATGCTGTACACATGTGCCCTGTATGGACCTATGTCAATGACACCACAGAATGCCTGTATCATACTATCAATGCAGGTGCAGGGTCGACCTGCTCACTATAAGCAGGTTTTGCCACACCAGGCCAGTATTGGCATATCGGCGGATAACAGGCTGTCTACACAACATGTGCCTGCCAAACCAGGTACACCTGTACATGTCACTGTACAGTATTGTGGGACATGCACATCCCAGACAATGTACATGTGAAGGACTATCAAACACAGACATGGCATGAATTGCAAAGCTATGGCCATACACATTGATAACCAGGATGTCAGGCCAGATCATGCAGTACCCATCTGTGTGGGACATTGCAGACACTACACCCCTGCACTGCACACCATTGTCGGGTGACGCAAAGCCAAGGATTACCCCTCACCAGCCTTGTACAGCCATCTTGCACAGCCAACCACTACACACCCATGAAGCAATGCATATCTGGATGTCAGTACTGGCACTTTGTGTCTGCATGTGGGTTGTGATGTTCCCAACCACAGTCACTCCCAGTATAACCCTCTTTGGCATACAAACAGATGTCAAGCACTTTCACATGCCCTAGCCCATAGAACCTCCAGATATCCGCTGTGGTGCATGTAGTCCTGTGCATTACTGCAGTGTGGCAAACTTAGTTAGGTTGTGTATTTGTGGCTCTGGCAAAGAGTTTCAATGCGTGTCCATTAGAGAGTGTGGTTGTGGTGACAATGGCATCCATTCAAGTGGACAGCCATGTGTGTCACACCTAATGTATGTCTACTATGTCTCTGTTGCAGATGTCACTCACCTACACCCATATATGTTCTTACAGCACAGCAACATGTCGTCTTTGTGGCACATGTAGTAACGTCATGTACATGTAATAGTAATGAGTAGTCATTCAGGAGTTTGACCCCTGTACTGGACGGTGGGTGGCAGACTATACTTAGGGTTAAGTCTCCAAGCCCTTCCCTGGTGTACTTTGCCTGTCCCACCCACACACTCTCTGGTGGATGTGAAGGAGTACACCTGCACAGCAGCAGCATGTGTATTGTAAGTGATGGACATGGTCAGATGATGGCCTCTGCACCTATTGCAGTCCTCCTCTAGCTGATTGCATGTGGTACAGCTGTGATGGTGTTCCCATAGCCATCCACATGATAAACACAGTACACTATCTAGGGAGAACATGTTTTTCTTTGTCCATGACAGTCGCTGTGAGTGGAACCTGGATGTGGTGTTCTGACATGGCATCACAGATGATATCTGGATGTACCTCAAATATTTTCCACAGTGGGAAATAGCCTAAAGACAGGAGGGTGATGTGCCACACATGACTACAGCATGTAACTGTAGCTATGCTGCATTGAGACTACTGCCTGTTTAACATGTGTGTGGTAATGGCTATTCTGCATGTTATAATACAAACATGACAGTACTCTGTACATGAGGGACCCCCATCTGTAGGGCAATCTGTAAACTGGTCAGTGTGTGCAATCATTTGTTTCCTGTGTTACACACTGAACACACATCTGTGCACAGCAGAAGCATGGTGTGAGGACTGCAGACAGTACATGATGATAGGGATGTGTTACTGCCATCGCATCCCTGACTGGACATGTGTCACATGAGACAGTGGTATGACAGACACTATCTGGGGTTCCCAGTGACAAGCCAGTAATGGGTAACTGTTCATAGCTGTGGTCACACGTCTAATATACATTGTACAGATGGCATGCAGTATATATGCATGTGTTGTGCTGCCACTGCAAATGTATGCCATCTGTTGTGCTGGGTTGATGGTGATATCTATGCATACTGTTGTAGGTAATCCTGTATGCTGTTGTGTTGGGTTGATGGTGTTATCTATGCATACTGTTGTAGTTAATCCTGTATGCTGTTGTCTATCACTAAGCCATATGTGGGTTTAAATTGCAATACCATAGGCTAAATGGGTTGGGAGGCCTCAGCAGAACCTCCTATCCCACTTCAGCTGACCATGGCACCAGGCACTAACACATCTGGGGCCCAGCATTGGACATCAACCTCTGTTGGCTCTGCACCACCTTCTGGTGGTACCACCACTTTGGATGGAGCATGTCCTCCCTGGGAGTGGGACGAGACAGGTACATGTGTGCTGTCATGCGGTCCCAGACGTGTTGCGTTGGTGGCTCACTAAGGGGTTCCGAAGCCAGATATGCCAGTTCAAGGGCAGAGTGTCACATTTACAGGGTGATGCGACCCCTCTTGGACAGCCCCCAGCACTGCCTCCTTTGCAGCTGTTTAGGTGCAGTGACAGTTGCCCATGTCTGGGGACCTCCATCCCACTATTCCCATGGGCCTGTGAATGCCAAACACCCATCCTCGTCTGCGGGGTATCCCCCCCCACGTGTCATATACCAACCCTGTATCCTGTCCTTTCTGTGATCCTACCTATCCTCCACGGCCATACCTACATTCCCCTATATCCGACCCTCACCTACAGAAACATAAGGCCAATAGGCTCCTAGGACAACATCTGCCCTATACATAGCTGTCCATTACACACATGTGCCCACTGGACACATGAAACCCTTGTAATATGCATCACAGCATACTCCTGTTATCCTCACCCCTGTACTGAAGAAAAACCAGCAAATGGACTCCAGGAAGCAACCAGCTGAAGAAAATTGCCACGAGTTTTCCTAGGTTTCGTCTTTAATCAGACTTCATCAGAACACAACTGATACAAATAAAAAACAACCTTATATACATACTTAAAAATTACATCATCAAATGATCAATTAGTCAATTGAATAATTAATAATTAATGTGAAGGCCAGCATTCAAAATAAAAGCAGTAGTACAAACTTCACTAGGAAAGTATGTGCAATACATGAGTTAAAAACAGCCCAAAAGGGACTAAATTACCACAAAAAATAAACATTAAATATTAAAACAGACATCACAGTAAGTAAAATTGTTGTAAATGTGCTTTAAATACTGCATTTATTAACCATTAGTAACATTCAACCCAATATATTCTTTAATTTTAAAATGGGCATAATACTAATGCAGTCATTAATGCCTGGAAATTCTAATGCATTAAGTTTCAACTGCCATTTCATCTCACATATGTCTAAGTGCACCTCCAGCTTCCTTCCATACTATCTACCATAATCTGCTGAATAACACTAAACTTAAAAAAATGCCCACTATTGGTGTCAATATGCCTATACAAAGCATTCGTCTTTTTCTTCAATCTAATGTCTGACTGATGCTCAATGATTCGCTCTCTTAACGCCCTACACGTCTTCCCAATGTAAAAGGCCGGACACTGCATACACAGTGCCACATACACTACACTCATACTGTAACAGTCAAAATGAGCCCCAGGCCTAACTGTAACTCCAGCCACTTTAAATTCTGCACCAGTCACATTAATCATGTGACAAACACTATACCTACAGCACTGAAATTACCCTTACTCCTGTGCGCAACAGTGTGTGAAATATCACCCCTTTCCAATAACTGTTTAAAGGAACGACCTTTTCTAAAAACACATTTGGGTGGCCTCCCCAACTTCCCACTTACCAATTGATCCAATTTAAAAAATTTCCAATTATTGATGATAATCTCAACAATATGAGGTGCGTCAAAGGAATAAGTCGTAATGAAGTATAGTGGATTATCATTACTGACCTGTGTGCATAATCCTTCACTTCCAGAATTGGTGTTCCCCATAGAAGCACTCGTTCTATCCACAATGTTAACAGTCACATGCTCATGTCCATTGTCAGGCTTCCCATGTAACAAAGCCCAATAAATACCATTGGTCCTCTTTAATTTGACCTCATCTGCAATACAATTACATAATGCTACTGGATAACCACGCCTGATGAACATCAGTTTAATAAATTCAACTTCCTTAAGAAAGTCCACATCCATCCATCATTCTTGCTGCCCTGACCATCTGCCCTTTAACAATTGCCTTCTTTTGATGGTCAGGGTGACAGCTTGAATAACTCAAATAAGAATTTGAAAATGTGGTTTTTCTGTGAATGGTAGATATCAATCCAAAATCAACTGGGTTTACAGTTAAATGCACGTCCAAATAATCAATTTCAACATTACTCATATTGTGAGTGAATTTCAAAAATTCAACAGAATTATTAACATAATCCATAAATTCTGTGAACTTATCAATTCCACCATCCCAGATGATAAACAAATCATCTAGGAAGTGGGTGTAAAAACTGACTTGGGGCATAAACCGGCTGGTAAAAAGAAATTCTTGCTCCCAGTATGCCATTACATAATTGGCATACACCGGGGCACAAGCCGCCCCCATTGCAACGCCAGTTATCTGCTTGTAGTAACTTCCCTCAAACTGAATGAAATTGTTAGTGAGGACGACTTCCATTAAACCCACCAATAGATTAATTCTGTCCTGATCAAACAAACGTGTTTTTAGCAACTGACATTCCAACCACTCCAGCCCTATTATAGTGGGAATAACCGAAAATAAATTTACAATATCAACTGTTATCATAATGGTACCATTAGTGAATTTAACACCTTTTAACCTCTCCAAAAATGACCACGAATCTTTAGTGATATAATCAAATACCTTTAAACCCTTTTGTAATTCAAAATCCAGAAATTTACTTATAAAGCAGGTTTTACTGTGCTTACCATCAACAATGGGCCTAAATGCCAAATTATTTAAACCTTTGTGGATCTTAGGTATTCCAAAAATCCCACTAACCATGGGATGATCGTTAATCAGGTACCTATACTCAACTTCATTTATGTGTCCTTGCCAGAGCAAATCCTCAATGTACAAGCTAACCTTACTATAGGCAATGTTTAGTTCATTAAGGCTCACTTCCTCATAAGTGTCCGTTGCCAACAATGCCATAATACTGTTTACATAGTCAACCCTGTCAATGAGCACTAAACCATTACCCTTGTCAGGCTTCATAAATCTTATATTTCTATCATTTACTAATTCGTCCAATAAACCATGCTCTTCATAGGTCAAATTATCCATTCTATCAAAAGCCCGCTTATTGTGTGGACACCTTGCCTGCTTATAGTGCTCCCTAATGTCGAATTCACATATCCTTTCATAAGCATTGATAACACTATTAGTCGGGGGCATATACTTACTTGGTCTTTTTAACATCAGACCAGCTTCATTCCTATTTACACCATCAAAAACCAATTTCAAATTCATTTTCCTCACTAACATTTTAAGGTCAACTAAAGTGTCACTCAAACCACCCCAAGCTAGGGGAACAAAGGTTAACCCTTTAGCTAGTAATTCAACGTGTTGTTCATTAATAACTTTGCTGGAATAATTATATATTTTAAAATTGTCAAACCTATTAGCCATAATAATGGGGTTACTAAGCCCATAATCAAATGCTAATGCAGCCTCACCATCAATTATTTGTATTAATTCATCAATGCCACACTCAATACTACACTCATTCACAGTGCTCGTAGCCACGTCCCCAGAATCTTGCGTATTTTGGCTATGATAATCATTATCTGAATGCATAGAGGCCCCACTATGATTTGTTGGAAAAGAATACAAACTAACATCAAACAGAGAGGTAAACCAAACATCAGTATGATCAACACTATTACTAATAGGTACATCACTAGTAAAAACCATAGATGAAAAAGTTTCATTACAAAGTGAAGACTGCTGTGTATCAACGCAGAGTACACCTGCTTTACCTGCTTCACTTGCTGCAGATAACGATTTTAAATCACCAATTGTTTCTAATTCACTCATGCTTACATTATCATCTCTCACAAAAAGTGAACTATGCACAAATCTATGGTCACAGCTCATATTCAATGATATGCCACCCATATGCGCGCACTGAAACACACACTCATGTGTACCATCCAAATCTAAATGCAAGTCACCATTAAATGTTTCAACGAAACTGTTACTATAAATATCTGCAACGCTATTACAATCATTAATACATTGCGAACGTTGTAAAGCCTTCGAGGAAAAACAAATAACATTATCAGAATTGGTCTCATTCCAAGCATAATTTTGTCTAAAATGACCAAAAAATGTCCCAACATTGCAATTGTCCAGATATTCATGCGCTTCATCAACAAGGGAAGAAACGGAAGCAGTAGAGTCACAAATGCAATTAGTGTTTGGATTTATAGAAAAAACAGCTTCGTACCCACCACAAAAATCATCAATTAACCGTAGACGTTGCTCAGCGTCTGTTACCAAATGATTGATATTATTGAAGCCCACACAATTCAGTTGCTCAATATCATTGCTAACAGTCCCTTCGTTAGCATTTACACATGCATTTTCATCATAACCAAAACACTGGTGCGCTCCACAAATAGAAAAATTACGTGAAACATCACCAGAAAAGTCTAAACTGTTAATAGCACCATCTGTGACAAGTGCTGCTGAACGCTCATTCCATAGTAAAGAAGTGTAGCAACTGGCGTCAACAGCATCAAAACAATTGTAACAGGATCTACAGTTAAATAAACTATGCAGAAGCGAGATGCGCTTTGAATTCAAAGGCTCACCTATACGGTCGAGATCATTACCAAGCGTTATGTTCTCCATTGGGCCCAATTGGCCCTGTTGTTTGAATTGCTGAAATTCGTTGACTTTGGTTTCGCGCCTTGCCTGACGTAATCGCTGACAGTCAGCGGGGGAGAAGCATATCTCTATCTCACTGTGGGACATATACACACACATAGCTCTACTTATATACATCTACATCTGGTTATTCCATTCCATGCCATATAGATTACACTTTGCTTTAGTGCGTCTCGCAGTGGGTGTGGTTGCTCGTTTGGCTAACCTTGGCCAAATGAACACATTCGCTTGCATCCCTAGGGCTGTCCATATTTCCCAACATCAGCCAACACCTGCACATCTAGACCCATAAGTAGCTAGCCATAGTTCCCCAACACTCGCCTTCCCGATGGCACCCATCCTTACTCTGGGACGTGGTGGGTTCTGGACACACCACTTCACGCTGCCCACTCTCCACTTCACGGGACCCATTTCATACAATTGTCTCGGCGCATGGGTAATCTGGGTTACCCACCATTTTATTCAGAGTCTGTATACAACGCGGACAAAATTGATGATCTATCACATTCCATGGTTTGGCCAATTTTTAGGGTGTCCCGCAAGGGACGTTCCAGTATGTGTTCATGATTAGAATCCACGG